>NC_080065.1:106588886-106914012 GCF_949987535.1 Balaenoptera acutorostrata | reverse complement strand
TATGAAGACCTACTCATTGAAATCTATAAATAAAATAGCATTACTAGGAAATGTACAATCGTCTTAATTTGAATAATATTAGTTCAAAATAAATAACTTGAAGATGTAATTCAGTTCTATAGAATTTGAAATTTCACCAGCTTTCACAATTTTTTCCAACATCTTATGTCTGAAAATTTTCAAAAATTTGATTTTATAAGACCATTGTTTTACTAACCTTGAATATTCTTAGAAAATTGAATATTCTGATATTTTTGTGCTTTTGTCTTGATTAAAATATTCTCAGGCAAGTTTGTATCCCTTGGGAAATTCCAGGCATATATATAGTCTTCTTCAGTGGAAAGACAGAAGCAGTGACAACACTCAGTTGTTTGTAAAAAAGAAGGAAGGGAATAAGGAAGGAAGGAAGGAAAGGGAAGGTAGAGAAAAAAGAATATCAGTAACAATATAATAATTTAGTCCCCTCAAGATAGCCAAAAAGTATACAAATGGATGACAAGTGTCTGAATTGACTAGCAGAAGGGTGAATGTCCAAAGAACTCGGCAAATGGAAGTTTTGGCCATAGACAGGCAGTATAACCCTAAGTGTCCTATAATCTTAAGAAGGCCTGGTACTCCACGACTTGGGATATCAGTACAGTGTGTCTGAATCCAATGCTGTGTAAACATATGCAGGAAACCCACAAAACTGCTTTTCCACGCCTTGTGGGGAAACTAACTTTCTTTGTAATCAAAAGGTTTGTAGGTTCTGTGATGCGTTAACAAGACAAAAGAATATATGTTTACTGAGATGTACATGAAAAATGGAACAATGCAGCCCCTTATTTTCTATAAGTCATCTAATCTTCCTCAAGCTGGGAAGTGTGGGTAGAATTGAAGTTTGTTTGAACCAAAGTTATTGCAGTCCTCTCCAATTAAAACCATTTCTTTCGAGCTCTTTTGAATAAAGTCTAAATGGTTTAGACTGTCATTTCCTCCCTTATCCTCTATAGAAAGGAGGCTATGGGGAACTTAGATAGCCTTGTGATGCCAGGAAAGGGAGCCCCATTTTCCGCTCCGACCAATTGTCTAATAACGATTATAAATAGTAAATGGTCACAAATCTTAAACATTTTTTATAGCACCAGCATAGAGAACATTTACTGTAGGTTAAAGGGATTATAAGTCGGGGGTATTTCTATTACTTCCTACATAAAGACACATAAAAATGTCACCTGCGCACTCAAACAAGACACCGCAGTTGTTGCATGCCATTGACCTAATGGCGCTTCGATTTGTTCTACCACAAATTTAGCAGTAGTAGCAGCAATCATCATCACTCTGAAAATGTTTTTATTTCTGCCATGTGGGGATGGATGACTAAAGTAAAATTTTCATTTGTATACAGAGAGTAAATCCCACAATCTCAGAGTTGTCATTGTGAAAAATAAGGTGCAGTTCCTCAGAACTGACTTTTTAAGCTTCATGGAAAAAAGTGTCCCTGTATAAAGACACATGGTTATGAGCAAACGATGTGCAATGCTGATTCTAATAAATCAGAAAGTCATCAGAGCCAGAAAAAGCTTTATCTCAAACTGTTTCAAAAGCATATGAAAGATAAAATAAATTTTTGACAAGCTGACAACTTATTATGTTGTTACAGAGAATTTCTAAATTCCACAACCTCAAAATGACAATCTCGTCGGAAGTTTCTACTTAAAGAAATATCTTAGCAAAAATGAACTGGCACAGACGAAGAACAGAAATGACATTTAATCGGTCATGTCAACATGCCCCTTGGGTCAGATTAAAATGTAAAGCTAAAAATAATGCTTTTAAAACATGTTTCACTCACAGGTTTGTTGCCTTAAGGGATTGTCTTAAGGAAAGGAGGGCTGATGATACACTTATATTTATTTGAGATTGTAAGGATTTTCAGTGACTGGTGGAACAATACCAGCCAAAAAACTGGTATTAGTCCAAGCTATCCCACCTAGAAACCAAGATTTTTACATGGCAAATATAGCAATTTCTAAAAGGAAATGACAATTTTATTAATATTTTAGTGTCAATTTCAAAGACTTTTCAGAAATGACATTGAAATCAGAGTGTCTCAAAATTCATTTCAACTTTTAAAAAGTATTGGGTTGGCCAAAAATTTCGTTCAGGTTTTTCCATAAACCCAAATGAACTTTTTGGCCGACCCAATATCATGTACATGAAATGTGTTTAATATTGAACTTCATCTATAATCTTAACATGAAATTAAAAAATAATCCATTTTTAGTTTCTGTATTTGTAAAATTAATATGAGTTCTATTTTTGCAGCAGCTATACTAAATAACAAAAATCTGTTCTTTCACTGTGAAGAATAGCAGTGTATTGTCAGTTGTGTCTCTGTGGCTTTTACTAAAGAAAGTTATAAATTTAGCTTTGTATTGGGTCTGTTTACTATACCCTGCACATTGTTTAGGAAGATGATTTGTGTGTTATAAGTCTAAATTTTATCTTTTACAATGTTTTTCTCTCTAATTAGGTATTTTATGTTTTGACTTTTCTGGTCTTTTTCTTTCTCAATCCCTCTGTTTATGTCTTTTTCTTTGCAGTAGAGATATACATGTGTATGTATACAAACACACACACACACGCAAACACTTCTGAATTCTAAAACATGGTCTATCTAGGGAAGTCATAGATCATATATAGAATTTGAAATTAAGATCCCATCTCACTTTCTCTATCCTAGTTCTTTGTGTGCATTCTTCTAAAATGCTTTGGAAAACTTCAACCTTTGTCATATCTGGAAATTCCTATCATGTTAACTCTTTCAAGGAAAATGTGGAGACAACTATAAATAAAGAACTTGGCCATGTAAATAGATGTGCACTGACTATATCTTATCATTTTAGGGAATGTTTTCTTTTCCTCCTAAATTTTTTAGTTCCACAGTAATCTCTCAATTATATTTGATTTAAAAATGGAAACATTATTGATAAATCTCAAGTCCCCTATCCAGGAAAGAAGAAAGCACAGCTATTAGCCTATTGTGTATTTTTATAAATCTTATTATAATTGCTTTCTACATGTACTTAAATACTTTTAGGAATATAGGGTATTATTTTATATTTCTAAATCATAATTACACATTTTACACATTATTTTTCATATTGCTTTTTTCACTTCTCAATGTATTTTTAAAGATTATTACATGTTAGTACAAACAGATTTATCTCATCTTTTAACCTAATGCATTATCTTCCAGAATATGGAGGAACCATACTTTATTTAATCATTCCATCGCTGAAGAACATCTTTGTAGATTTCAAATATCTGTTTGGAAATATTTATTTCCAACTTTGAGTGGAATAGCTAGTGGCCATTTCACAGAACAACTACAAAAGTCTGATGATATACAGAATTCATATTTTAAAGACAGCAGAGAGCTGAGGGAGCAATGAAAACCACAAAGCTAAGATTCTATATAGGGGAAAGAAAAATTTAAAAACTCAAAGCTGATTTTTACTGTGAGGATATTTGCCAATTTTGAGCATGAACAAGAAGCTAAGATTCCAGTACCAAAATCCCAGGAAAAGGCTGCTGCTAGGAGAGAGAGAAACTAGCAGTCTTTCAGCATTCCAGACGGTTGGTAGAGACTTGGAGGATCTCTAAGACATGGCCAGCTTTCCCCTCAAGGCAATTACTGATTACAGAGATTCACAGGGCACAAAGGCAGAAATGTAAGCATATAAAACCTCTGAAAGCAGAGTTTTTCTGAAGTCTCCTGAAACAAAATTTAGAATTAAGGACAATCCAGAGTGTAGCACCCCACAAAATACATTTGGCCCTGAGTAGAAACCAAGAAAGACCAAAGGTAAACCAGAAGTAGATGACTCTTTGCAGGCTGAAACTCAACTTTGAGCCAGCACAGTTCCTTATTTGACTTGGAAAAAATTAATAAACAAAAATCCCACACAGAGTCGGGAGACCAGCAGGGGGAGCTCTCATGCCCTGCAAGGATAGCAGAGCCCAAGAGGAAAAAGAGACTCCTTGGTATGGACTCAGCCAATGAAAAACCGTGGACGCATTCTTTACTATAGCCACCCAACTTCCTTTTCCTCTCTATAAAACTGTTCTCCTTCCCTTGCCACTGGGGGACTCGTACATGGCTCGCTAGGGTGGCAGACCCTGAAATGCAATTCTCTGCTAATCCTGAATAAAGCCATCTTTGCTGAAGAAATATCTGGCAAATGTTTTGTTTCACGTCAACAGGCTAAAGTGATAACTGCCACACTATATCTTTCCTGCAGAGGGAAGAATAAACTTCGGCAGAGGAAGATAATATTATCTGGAGCATTTGTAACTTTTTGTTCAGGTATGCAATCCAAATTACCAGAATGATATAAAACACAATTGCATGACCAAAAATGAAGAGAAAAAAAAAAAAAAAAAGAAACTGAGTTGCAGATAAATGAGGTATTAGAATTAGCTGAATATGATTTTAAAATAACTATGATTAGTATATTCAAGGAAATTAAAAAATATAGAAAAACATGTTAAATGATTAAAATTTTCAGAGAATTTTTTTAAAGCCAGTGGAAACCTGGAAGTGAAAAATTAAGAATTCAAATGATAGATTTTAATGAGACTATCCAAAGAAGATAAGAAGGGAGATAAAAAGAGAAATGAAACAGATAAAACAAATAGAATACAAGATTTACCCAAACACATACAGACTAAAATACATAAATTATAAAAGGACTAAATGTATCAAAGAACTAAGTTTTCCAGATGACACTAAACAAACCTCAACAATATAATGCTTACAAGAAACACGCCTTAACTTAAAGTATAAATACCCAGATTTGAAAGGAAAAGGAAAAGGAGAAAAATTACATTGTAGAACACTAACCAAAAGAATGAAGGTATAGTTACATTAATATATGACAGAAAAACTTAAGGGCAAAAAGCACTATATAAAATAAAAAGGACATTTCAATATATACAGGTTCCACTTACAAGGAATATATTACAATTCTAAATCTGTATGCACTCATTAACAGTTTTAAAATGGCTAAAGCAAATAACAACAGAACTAAAAGGAGAAATAAATCTATAATCATAGGCATAAAAACATTTCTCTCAATAGGTTACAGAACAAAGATACAAAAAAAATACAAAAATATACAGAAAGGAAATATCCAACACATCAGAATTCACATTCTGTAAAGCACATAAAATTGACTATATTGTATATAAACTTCAACATTTTTCAGAGGTTGACATTTTTCTTTTCTTTTTTTTTTTGTAATGTAAGACATTTATTTTGGTTACAGTTTTAGTGTTTTAACACTGATTTGTGACATAACAGACATTAAACTTCCTTTTTTAAAACCAATTTAATACCTTCCCCTTTTCTGTCCAGAAAATTCACACTTTCACAATCAAATTACCCTAAAAGCTGACAGGAGGTAAGTAAAGCTTCCAACCAGTCTGCTCTCCCAACCGGAGATGGCCTCTCTTTCCAATCAGGATAAAATCTTGACTTGGAAGGACCAAGTTTGTTGGCTCTTCAGTGATTTTTGTGCAGTTTCTATGACAGAAAATTTCCTGCAAGAAAAGCTAATATCTTCACAGTTTAAGATCAGTGCTTACTTCGATTAAAAGATTAGCATCTTATCATTAACTTGTGACACAAGAGGCACCAACATTCCTTTTCCAAGCATCCATCACCACGGGTGGAACACATTGCCACCTGCTGGTCATCATATTGTTACACACCCTATAACTTCCAGGTGGCGGTCAATGTCAATGGGGATTCTTAAAGAACCCTATGGTGTCGGAGCCAAAAGGGACCTTAGAGGTCTTCAGGTTGCTTGAGAGATTGTGATTTCTGCTCTCCAGCTAACTCAGAGTGGCAGGGAAACAGACCAGCCTGCGGAAGGTGTACTGCTTTAGAATTTAGAAGAAAACCATTGGGTGCTCTCATCTGGCCTAGATGGGGGTTTGCTAGTCAAAGAAAGAGATCGGGTCAGAGGAGGGGGTAGAGGCACCGAGTTCCTATTCCATCACTTCCCAGTGTTAGAAAGCTATCCAGAAACAGCTTTCCACTCACAGCTGGGCATGTGTTGGCTCTTAAACAATAGAATTTGATTTTGAGGAGCTACATCTCCTGAAGTAAATATGGGGTTTCTGGGACTAAAGACTATCAAGAAAACCCAAGTTATCAGCAAAAAAATAGCTCCAAAGTGAAGGCACTAATTCTCCCCATGGCCTTTTCTCCAACATACCCCTAACAAAGAGCCCTTCAAGAGCTCTTGGTCAGCCGGCCTAAGTAGCTGTGGCTGTCCTGGGCAGGGACCACTGCCTGGGCGTGGGAGGGGGAGACAGCCCCAGCTCCTGGGCCTCTTCCGGAAGTGGAGCAGAAAGCTCTGACTTAGGGATGCTATATGTTTCCTAGAAGAAGAGCCATACATTCTAACCCAGTTGGGGACCCACGCTTTTTACTTCCTTGTCCTGGAGCAGAGCCCCGCCTTGACACCACAGCTTGAACAGTTGTCCTCTGGCCACAAAGCTAACTGGCTCTTGTGCACAAGGGCTGGGTCATGGACATGCCCGGGGGCTCATTTTTTGAGGAGGAGTGTCTTATGAGAGAAAGAATTCAGCTTCAGAGAGCAGCCAACCTGAAACCTCGCCTCAGTTCTGCCTTCGAGCTGGGAAGCCCTGAGCACCACACCCCTACTCACTCTGAACCCCAGTTCCTTTTCTTAAAGGTAGCAATACATGAATAAGCCCTACCAAGTTAATAGGGTTACTGTGAGGATTAAGATAGATTAAGCGGGAGAGTTATCCGAGCACTGTGAGGGACATGGTGGAGAGGATGGCCATTTCACTTAGGTGGGTCTATTGGGGCAGCTTCGTGTCTGAAAAAGAAGACAGATTCTAGTTTGTTCGGGGCTGCTGAGGTCACAAAGCAAAGAGGACATCCAGGCTGCGGAGGTGCTGCTTCTACTTCTGCCAAGATAGAGACCATTACACCTGGGTGTGAAACCGGAGGCACACCTGCTTCTCCTCAACCTAGCTGGAAGCTTCTGGTCAACTCTGGAAAAGGCACATTCCCCACCTCCATACAGTAATAACGCTGCCAAAATTGAAACTTAAAACTGAATTTTAAATATTCAACAAAAGTCCCTGATATTTCCTTTCAGGTAAGACTCATTTGCAAATCCTTGCAAGTGATCCTACCACCAAGTCAGGCTTCTGGGAGCTTGATACATCCACCAGAACAACACCCTGCATATATTTGGTGCTCAAAAAAAAGAAAAGTTTACTTCCACAAACTTTTATCAGACATCTATGTGCTAAGCACTAGGGCAGAGCTGAGGACCACCTCTCTGCCACTAGGGAACTTGAAGATGACAGCACTGCACCGCTTGCCCCTTTTTGTTCGCTCTACCACCAGTAAAGGTTCCATTTGGACGTTACGCCATGTTTCCTTTCTGCCTGGCTGAGTCATTTTTGCTGCCAAGGCTCCAGGACCTTTTCTGGCAGCAGAGAGCTGTAAGAACTACCTGTGAGTGGGCAGGATGTGAGCTTGGGCCTGTACATCCCCCTGCTTGTCCAGCCACTGGCTGTGTTGCTCTCTCTCTCTCTCTCTCTCTCTCTCTCTCTCTCTCACACACACACACACACACACACACACACACACACACGTGCGCACCCGCGCTATAATTGGCCAGCTTCCTCCTCCTGTTCTTGGAATAGCACCGAGACAAAAAGCAGTGAGCACGAGTGGCTTGGGCTCGCCAGCACTATAATTCAGGACAAAACCCTTGTAATTCTCCAAATGGTGGGGTTTTTAAATAGGCTGGATTTCAACACCCTGTTTTCTAAAAAAGAAAAATAAAACCCTGCCCAAGGCATTGCTCTTCTAACCGACCAAGTGACGCCTGAGAGCCGGGTACCCCAAAGCTGCGGATTCTGAACTCAAGCCTTCCAAGGAGTCACATTTTTCAAACGACTGATTTAGGAGAGTCCTCCAGGGGCATGTATTTGCCCACTCAAGGGTCTCTTTGTTTCAGTATCTTTAATCCTAAGGAAATCATTAAAATGCAGTCTCTTCATGGGGATTTCCACCCAAGGACAACTGACCCTGAGCCAACTTCAGATCTCGTGACGTGCCTCTGTCTAGGAGCAGGTGTGGACGGCTGTGAGGAGACAGGGGAGACGGGCACTGTTCGGGGGAGAGAGACCCGCATTTGCATAGTTCCTTTACAGGGTCGGGGTCCCCACTCAGGAGAGGGCCCAGGGGTGGGCAGTGGGGAGGTCAGGAGGGGCCCCTGTGAGCATCTCAGGCCTTACACTTCCACAGACCTCTTGCCCTGGGTCATCCAGAAGAAGCACGCCCGTCACAGGCCCTCCCCCGCTCTGCTCCCCCTCCTCAGGGTGAGGACATCATAAATTGCAGGCACCAGGGAGCAGGAATGCCCTCCTCAGCAAGCGTCTTTATATGCTCCCCAGGGGGAAAGTGGCCCAGGGCTGTGTTGGGACAGACTTGTCGGCAAGTGCCTGGTGATGCTGGGAGCAGGGTACACTGTGTTTCCTAAACATGGCAGCTTGGGACACCACAACCAGGCCCCCCCAACCCATCCAACCTCTAGAGAAGAGGAAGTGAGGGCACCCTAGAGTTTCAATTTCCCCTCCTTGACTAGTCTGTCATTGAGCTGGCAGAGCTGGGCCAGGAAACCATCCTTGGGGCCGATCTCACGGTCCTGCCTAATGGTGCTCAGGGCAGACTTGACACCCATCTTCTGACTCATCATAAGATGCGCGATGACAAGAGTCGGGGAGCGGCTGTAACCCTCATGGCAGTGGACGAGCACTCGGCCGTTCTTCTGAGCCAGGGCCTGGTCGATGAAGTCCGCCGCCTTTTCAAAGTAGGCGCTGAGGAACTCCTGTGCATCGTTGGCCTTGATGCCCAGGTATGTGATGCCAGAGTCCTTGGAGAAGTTGGCATTGGTATTGACGTGCATGAAGGACCTGCCCTCAGCCGCATTCAAGACGTGGGTGATGCCCAGTTTCTGTAGCCTGGGGATGTCTTGAGCCACAGACGCGTTGCCCACATAGATCCTGGGGGTGACCTCGTTGCAGGGCTGGCTTGGGAGGCTGTAGCAGCCGCTGCCGTCCGAGAGCAGGTCATTGAGATCCTGCACCGAGAGCCCGAACGGGCCCGACAGGCAGCAGCTGGGCCCTGCCGGTTGACATTTTTCCAATGCTAGAAAACTATGACCACAGGGGAACTATGCTAGAAATCAATAAGAAAAACTAACTTAAAATATACAATTGTTTGGAAGTTAAATAATACGTTTCTATACTGGAGAAATTAGAAAAATTGTAAACTAAATGACAATGATAATGCAACATATCAACACGTGAAGTATTCAGTTAAAATTATGATTAGAGGAAAATGTATAGCCTTAAATGCATATGTTAGAAAATAATAAAGGAAAAAAAAATCACAATGATTTATGCTTTCATATAAAGAACTTTGTAAGGAAAGAGCAAATCAACCTCAAAAAAGTAGTACAGAAACAATTAACATAAGAAAAAAATACATAATTAAAAAATTAATTTATTAAAATTTTAATTTAATTAAATTAAAAAATTTGACAAAGCCAAAACTTGATTATTTGAAAACACTAATAAAGATGAAAAATTCAAAAGACTTAACAAGAAAAAAGAAACCCAACATATTACCAATTTAATGCACCAAAAGAAGATTTTGCTGTAGGCTTTACAGATATAAAAAGTTAATAAACTAAAATTATGGAAAGTTTCATACCAATAAATTTAATAATTTAGATAAAATGACAAACTACATAAAAAACACAAATTACCAAATTAAAGTAAAAGAAATTAAAGATATGAATAGTTCCTTATCTATTAAAGAATTTGAATCCAGCATTAAAGTCATTCCCATGATGAAAACTCCAGGCTTAGATGAATATACTGGTGAATTCTTCAAAACGTTTTAGGAATAAATTAAACCAATCTTATACTAGCACTTCCAGAAAATACAAAGAGAGCACATTTACCAACTCTTTGATTAGATCAACAAAAATCTTGATACCAAAACTTAAAAGGGATGCTATAAAAACAAAATTTGCAGGCTAAGTTTTCTCATAAATATAATAAATGCAAAAATCTTAAACAAAATTTAGCAAAACAAATCCAAGAATATATAAGAAAGATAATATACCTCAAATGAGTAGGGTTTTTCCATGAAAGCAAGAGTGATTTAACATTCAAAAAAATCAATGCAATTTACCCTATTAGTAGAAATTTAGTGAGAAAAATAATACCATCATCACATTAGACGCACTTGACAGAATTCAACATCCATTCATGATAACAATTCTCAAAAAATTAGGAATAGAAAGGAACTTCAATAACTTAATGAAAACCATCTTGGAAAGATCCTACAATAAATATCTTAATGATGAATTATTGAAAACTTTCTATTGCAATCAGGAATGAGCCAATGATGCCTGTTATCACCACTTGTATTTAACAGTTTTCGAGTTCCTAAGCAGTGAGATGAGACAGTTGAAAGAAATAAAAGGCATAAAGATTGAAAAAAAAGGAAAAAGGAAATAAAACTTCCATTATTGGCAGATGGCATGTTTTTTCATGTAGAAAATACAAAAGGACCAAGAGCCAAATTATTAGAATTACTAGGTGAATTTACTAAAGTCACTAAATTTAAGGTTAGTTTACAAATATTAATTGCATTTCAACATATCTGTCTCAAATAAATAGAAAATTAAATTTAAAAAATGATACCATTTACAAAAGCACCAAAAAACTTGAAACACTTAAGAAAAAAAACAACTAAGAGGTATGCAAGACTGCTACTCTGCAAACAAGAAATATATTGACAGAAACTTTTAAAAGACAATAGATAGAGGGAAATCCAAGTTCATGGACTGGAAGACTCAAAAAATCATGTACAGATTTGTTGCAATACCAACTAAAATCCTAAAAGGTTTGTTCATTAATTCAACATGCTTGTTGTAAAATGTGTATGGAAATCCAAAGGGCCAAGAATATGCAATGAACTCCTGAGAACTATCAAAACTGAAGGACTTATGAGATATTAAGACCTATTATAAATCTATGCTAATTAATTCAATGTAGTTTTTGCACAATATAAACCAATTGACCAATGGAATAGAATAGTCCAGAAATAGACTCACATAGATGTGGTCACCTAACTCATGTCAAAAGTAACATTTCAGTGTAGTGAGTTGTGGCCAACTGGATATCTTTATGGGAGAAAAAGAAGACTCTTTGCCTTTACTGTATTCCACACATATATAAATCCTAGACAGATTGTAGATTTAAAAGTGAAAGGTAAAACAATAAGACTTTTAGAAGAAAACATAGGAGAATATCTTTATGACCTTGGAGTAAAGAGCACTTTCTTGATTTCTTAAACAGGACACAAACGATATTTAAAAATAAATAAAATGTAATCAATTAGATGACACTACAATTAAAGTATTCTATTCATCAAATGTTATCAATAACTCTGAAGAATACATACAGATGGTCAAGTGGCACATGAAAAGATGCTCAACATCACTAATTATTAGAGAAATGCAAATCAAAACTACAATGAGGTATGACCTCACACCGGTCAGAATGGCTATCATCAAAAAATCTACAAACAATAAATGCTGGAGAGGGTGTGGAGAAAATGGAACCCTCCAACACTATTGGTGGGAGTGTAAATTGGTACAGCCACTATGAAGAACAGTATGGAGGTTCCTTAAAAAACTAAAAATAGAGCTACCATATGATCCAGCAATCCCACTCCTGGGCATATATCTAGAGAAAACCATAACTTGAAAAGATACATGCATCCCAATGTTCATTGCAGCACTGTTTACAATAGCCAGGATGTGGAAGCAACCTAAATGCCCATCAGTGCAGGAATGGATAAAGAAGATGTGGTATGTATATATATATGTATACACACACACACACACACACACACACAATGAAATATTACTCAGCCATAAAAAAGAATGAAATAATGCCATTTTCAGTGACATGGATGGACCCAGAGATTGTCATACTGAGTGAATTAAGTCAGACAAAGACAAATATCATATATCGCTTTCATGTGGAGTCTAAAAAAATAGTACAAATGAACCTACTTACAAAACAGAAATAGAGTCACAGATGTAGAAAACAAACTTATGGTTACCAAGGGGGAAAGGGGTGACAGGAGGGATAAATTGGGAGATTGGGATTGACATATACACACTACTATATATAAAATAGATAACTAATAAGAACCTACTGTATAGCACAGGGAACCCTACTCAATACTCTGTGATGACCTATATAGGAATAGAATCTAAAAAATAGTGGCTGTATGTGTATGTATAACTGATTCACTTTGCTATACAGCAGAAACTAACGCAGAACTGTAAATCAATTACACTCCAATAAAAATTAATTTAAAAAACAATAGGATATTGCTAAGATGCTAAGTATGACATGTCATATAATAAAATATATTTGAATTTTTCTGAAAAAATGTTATAGAGTGAAAAGGCAACACAGAGTTAAGTATTTTTATTGTGTGTATGTATATACGGGTATGTATCTGACAAAATAACTCATTCAAAATATGCAAAGAATTCCTACAAATTAATAAGGAAAATACTATCAAACTAGTATAAGATATATAAAAAACTTGAGTAGGCAGTTCACAACAGAAAATGTCCAAGTAACATACACATATGAAACAGAACTCAAGTAAAGCACAAGGAAATACACACTAAAATCACAATGAGTTAACTTCGCACCCATTAGAACATCTAAAACAAAGGGTGAGACAAAGCTAGGTACAGGCAAGATTATAAAACAACTAGAATTCTGACACTTTGCTGGTTGGAGTATAAACTGGTATAACCCATTTGGAAAACTACTTGTCAGTGTCTAAAAGAGCTGGAGACATGCTGTTCTGTGATGCACATATTACGCTTCTAAGTGCAATACATAACGCAAATGGAAATGCATTTTTCATATAACAAAATAAATGTACAGGATAGATAAATCCCACAAATATACAATTTTAATACTGAGAGGGAAAAAAAGACAAAAGAGTACATCCTATATGATTCTATTTTTAAAATTTCAAAAACTTTAAAAACTAATATACAGGGCTTCCCTGGTGGCGCAGTGGTTGAGAATCTGCCTGCTAATGCAGGGGACACGGGTTCGAGCCCTGGTCTGGGAAGATCCCACATGCCACGGAGCAGCTGGGCCCGTGAGCCACAACTACTGAGCCTGCGCGTCTGGAGCCTGTGCCCCGCAACGGGAGGGGCCACGATAGTGAAAGGCCCGCGCACCGCGATGAAGAGTGGTCCCCACTTGCCGTAACCAGAGAAAGCCCTAGCATGAACCGAAGACCCAACACAGCCAAAAATAAATAAAATAAATAAATAAAGTAGCTATAAAAAAAATTAAAAAAAAAAAACAAAAAAACTAATATACAGTATTAGAATTGGGATAATGGTTAACTTGGGGGTTTCAGGAGTCCTGGTAATGCTCTATGTCTTGATTTCGGTGCTGTTTACATGGGTGTGTTTATTTTATAAAATTCATTAAACCCCACCCAAATTATTTATACATTTTATAAGTAAGCCTTCAATATATTTTACAGGGAGGAACTTTTATTTATGGGGCAGGGGGAGAGATAGAGAGGGAGAGAGAGGAGGTGGTGGAGGGGGCAATGGGGGCAGGGGGAGGAGATTAATAATTTCAGGTATACTTGCCTTTAAAGTCATTACACACTAGCTGAAATATTGGGAAAATTCTTATGCGGGTATTTGAAAGGCAGATGCAGTTTCTCCTTGCCAAGATGAGGCTGTCACATTTGAGGTAACTTTCAAAACTGTATTTTGTACTGAAAAGATGACCAGTTTGCCAATTTTCCTAGTTTCTGGCAGTTAGAAAATTCTCAAAAGGTATTAGTTATTTTAAATTTGGGGGTTTTGTTTCTGCTTTGGTTTTATTTTGTTTGTTTTGTTTTGTTTTAATATCCGGATATGTTGGTATGCAAAATCCTCAAAAATGATCAACTTACAAAACACACATGATTAATGATAGGTACATATTGAATCAAATTGTTTTTGACTCCTGAGAACTTGACTTCTAAAGTCAAGGACCAGTGGGTTGCACAACTGTACTCTACAGACTTTGAACAATAATTATTTTTCTTTTACTTGAAATACTGTAATGAAATAGCCATTCCTCTGAAAGATACAATATAAACTTCTATACAGAGAAACTAAAACTCATCCACCTTCATTTTCTACTTCATGACAGATTTTCCATTACAGGAAAAGCTGGAGCAAAACATCTAAACGTATTTATCTCCTCCCACTTTTTTCAGTGACAACGTATATTATTTTCCCTTTGTCTCTCAACAAACACAAAGGACTGTTGAATTTACTGGAAAATAATTAAGATGAATAACATTAAAAAGATATATGAACATCTCCAAGTTATTCCTTTTACTAATAAAAATTACGATTCACAGAGTCTCACTTCCCATAATTTTTACTGCTTACTATCACCTAGGAGGATCAAATCTAAAAGCTGATTATAGAAAATTATTTACAACCTTTGAAACCCTAAAGGAATCTTTCATGCAATTCTACCACCTCAGTACCTGACAAACCTCTCTGAATGCAAAAAAGAATAGAAAATTAACAACAAAAAAACTGTCTTTAAAGCTAATCTGTCACTTGATTTGACATGAGATTATTCTCTCAAGTCCAGGAATCCATGTAAATTTCCTCCAGGCATCTCTAGGCAAAGTTCCTCTTCATTTTACAACTTCTAGGCAATAAGTACTGAGGCATACATCAATTCTATTATTAAAGGCTCTGCAAAGTAGTGCTATACTAAGGAGGGAAAAGCAACATGTTGGGGTTATGTGTGCTCTGTACTACGGAGGTTGCATGCTCGTCCCAGCCCACTGATGATAATGCTCTGCCCTAGGAACGCCTGCAGTACTCGCCTGGGCCCATGTTACCGGGAGAAAAGCCCACAGATATTTCCTTACCGAGGTCAATGTTGTGGCTGGGCCGGCCCTTGTGGTTCTTATGATGGTCACAGAGTGCACTTTAGCAAAATACTATCAGGGAAATTTGAGGAACAAGATTTATTATCCACAAATCCTGAAGGGTACACAGCATGCCTGAAGACCACACAAGGGGGAGGTTGAGTAGGGGAAGAAAAGAGGTGAGAGGGAGGAGGGGAGGAGCAGGGAGAGTGAGAGTGAGAGAGAGATAGAGAGAGAGAGAGAATGAACCTGGGGCTCTACATTTATTTGGGTCTAAGAGCAAGGTGTTTAGGACTTCTCTAGGTCACTCATTATTGGCTGATTTGAAGCATAAGAGGAGGAATGAGCACACAGGAGCCTGGAGATGGGGTCACTCAAGCAGCCGGTTACCTATGTCACCCAGGGCTTTCTGAAAGGGGAACTTCATGGAGTGGGTGTTCTAGTTCTTTATCTGGTTGTCTTGCTAGTAGCTGTGTCATACAGTTGGTAATATGTTTATTCAAGCTGGAAGTCTTTTGAACTGGATGCCTTGGCAATCAAAACTTAGTGTCAGGCACTTACACCACAGAGATGAAGCCCAAAGGAGATACTGCTTGTGTACCTTGATGAGTATATTTCAGGTATTTCTATTTCTTTACCCGTAAAGTGGATATAATAACTTAAATATTGGTATACTGTGGGGGAGGTAAGATTACATATGAAATAACTTAGCAAAAATGACTGCAATGTATCTTACACAATAGGTGAATATTCAGTGTTAGCTTTTATCCTCATAATAAACTATTCCAGTATTTAGCAGCTTAAAACAACAAACACTGATTATCTTACAATCTCTCATGAGGATTGCAGTCAAGCTGTCGGCCAGAGCTGTAGTCAACTCACAGCCTGATGGGGCTGGAGAATCTGCTTCTAACTAACTCACGTGGCTGTTAGTAGGCCTTGGTTCCAGGATGGCTCCTGGACTAGGCCTGCTGTTGAACACAGAACATTCTATAAAGTTTTCACATGACAGATTGCTTCTCCCAGAGTGAGAGATCCAACAGAGTGCGAGAACCATCAAGACGGAGGCTGCAGGGTCTGATACACATGATCTCCTAAGGGACATATTATCACTTTTGCAGAATGCTAACAGTCACGCAGCAGAATCCTCATGTGCAATGAAGGAGGAGACTACATGAGAAAGTGAATATCAGGAGGTGAGGATCATTGGAGGCCATTTTAGAAGCTGACTCATACAAACAATAATTGTTTATATTATATCTCATAGTTATTTATACTATTTAATGAGCATCTTAGTGTTGTGTTTTTAAATGTATTAATTCATTTAATTTTCACTCTAACCCTATTTGATAGTATTGTAATTTCATTTTTCAAGTACGATAAAAGAAAATTTTAAAGGTATATTATAGCTAATAAGTGGTAGAACATTATGAAATGTAACAATCATCTAGCTAGTGTTTCACAATGATATAAATTAAAAAAGCAAATTTTTCAAAAGTGATAAAGGATTTCAGAAATGGTAGGCCTGCCTTGTGTAATTAACTCTGATTAAAAGTATGATATTTTGCTAGTAACATAAGATTCAGCCACCATTTCAGCTATTACTTCAGCCAAAGAAATTATACTATGCATGAACTATTTTTTAAATATCTATGTACTGTGGAATACTTTTATGGATAGTATTTATAAATATTATATTTAAACATATTTATCTCTCACAATTACTATTTTATGTCTTTCCTCTGTCCCCTGAATTGAGAATTACTTGTATCCCTGTCCTCATCTTTATTCTTTTAAGTTTTCATTTTTTTAAATATATAAACCTAACCAATTACATAACATTCTTCCATTTCCTAATTACATATTATCACTATTTTAATGGTGTATAAAGAGCAGTAGTATTCTTCAGGGAAAATATCCAAACTCAGTTTTTATCTGTGTACAGAAAGAAAATAATTACCAGATATTAGACATTGTAAAAACCTCTATAATTCAAAGTCCTGAGATTTTATATTATAATTCTACTGTTTTCTTTCATGCAGCTAAAACCAAATTATTCTTCCCTAATTCACCAAAGAATTTTTAATACCAAAATAATTTTGAAAACGAATTCCTATTAAAATTTCTTTCTGAGTTTATACCACTAAGATGAGACACACAGGAATCCATAGAGCCTGTGAAAGAGGTAGGAATAAAGAGGAAATTAAGAAATTGGGTATCACAAGCTAATCACCACAACCTACCATTGCTCATATTGCTTTGCTACTGCTTTTATTTCATGTCATTTTTTTTTCATTTTTTTCCCTTTCAGAACTGAAGAACTTCTCTTTAAAGAATACATAAAATTTAAGTAACCACACTTGTATTTAAGTAACATTATTCTTTCCACATCTTGCTCACTCCAACTAAAACTATCAGAATTCATCCATATCTTTTAATATAAAGATTAGAAATTGCTCTGTCTCCTACTACTCTACATTAAAGTTAAATGTGAAGAAAACTAGGAGCTCAGCCCAAAGAAAGCTTATCCAAGTTATAAAGCAGAACATATTTATCCAACTATGTTGCAAATACACGTGTCAATTATGAACATCAGTGTGTGTTTCCTAATTTTTTACATCATCTAAACTTCCCAGGACTAATTAAAACCACACTTATGAAGGGTTCTAAAACTTGAAGGGTTTTTGTTTTTTAAATGAGCTTGGAGTAAATATCTTAAGTCTTGGAGTGCATCAGATGTAGACAGTAAAGCTACTACAATCTAGACTGAAATAGACTGCCTCTGATATATTCCTGGTATACCAAAATTCCTCTCAGTGTCTCTTACTCTGCTATCTGTTACTTTGAAAGTAACATATCAGGATTATCCCCATCAGATTGTTCAAGATGAAGGCTATTATAGTTAAGTCACCCTATTTCATTCATCAACTTTAAAGCATAAGGCCTAAATAAAAACCCAAAGTACCTTTGTGAACTCCCCCAAGATAACGGAACTTGAAACACACATCATTTAAATTTCTATGAAAGAGTTTCTTGAGTATCAGTTGAGTTAGCTGAGGAATAGTTCTTGGCCTTCTTTGGAAAAATACCTAAGAGTAAATAATAAAATTCATTGCCCAGATTTGAAGTATTTCATAAAACCCTGAGTGGAAGTGTGAAATGGACAATTCTTCTGGAAGACAATTTGTCAATATCAAGGACCTTAAAATTTTACATCTACACCTCACCTAGTTTTAGAAATTGGTATAAAAATATGACTAACACTAATTCTACATAGTTTATTTTTATAATAATAACTAACTAAAATAATCCATAAATTATGTTTCCATATGTTAGAATATTTTTGGTCATTAAAATTATGTTTCATCAATTAATATTTAATAACTTATTAAAATATTCATGAAAAGGGGATAAAAAGTTCATAAACAGTATATTTATGAACAGTAAGTTCATAAACAGTAAATTCTGTTTAAAAATATTAGTGGTATTTTGTGTATACACACACACATATATATTTATAAACATTAGTAAATGATAAAATATTTTGTCCAGATTTGAAATATTTTGTAAAACATTGAGTGGAAATGTGAAATGGACTAATCATCTGGAAGATAATTTGTCAATAATATGAAGGACCTTAAAATTTTATATCCACATCTCACCTAGTTTTAGAAATGTATGTATATATTATGTACATATATATTAGGTATGAACATATGTATGTATGTATACATTTCTTTCTCTCTCTCTCTCTCTCACACACACACACACACACACACACACACACATACACACACACTGCTCATTCCATCACCCTAATGTTAGTAATTTGAGATTAGGGAATCATGTAACCCCAAATCTCAAATGGAAACAGCTGTATCCATTCTACTTAAAGGTCTTCACTACATTTTATAGTCAAATTGCAAGCAGCCAAACTGGGAAACAAATACAAATATTCTTAATCTCTAACACTTTTGTTTAATATATTGGATATGAAAGCCAAATTAATTATGAGAAATGAATGCTCCCATTTTCTCAGCTTGAGGTCCATTTTAAATATAGATATCTAGCCACACATAACTGGGTAAGTTCAAGGTTGGCCTAGCTACTTTTGTTACAGTAATTCAACAAAGGATAAATGTTGGAGTACCATGGAAACAAGGATATATTTAATTCTATATCCTGATCAAACCAATTTTGAATCACTTGTTATGCTGACAAATTTCCTTCAGACATATGGAATTAACTTAATAGATTTTCAAATATCATTTGCCCTATAAATCCATTAGTCATTTCACAGAGGTTTAAACAGCAAAATTAGTAAACATTCCTTGGCGTCATTTATATAGAATCTGATTTGGAAAAACTGGTCCTACCTCGTCCATCTTGTAGTGATAAATTTCTAGTAAAGAAAACTTGCAGTAAAATTCATTTATAACAATGGCTTATAACGAAAAATGGCAGTCCTAGGAAAAAAGTTCCTGAAGAATGTGATTTCTGTAACTACAGAGCTACTTCTATGATATTTAACAATGCAACCTTTCATTACTTTTCTCTACCTAACCATTCTAAACTGAGTTAAAAGTGAGAATATCCATCATTAAACTTTCTTGGAACTAGTGTCATTGACCTTGACCACACGTACAGTTGAAATCCTGAACTATGTGGATAATAGGGACATTAAGGTGAAATAAATGTCTTCCTTTTCAGTTCTTTGGTTAACCTCTAGATGTCTAACAACATGGCAGCTGTTGATCCAAACAGAATTTCAGAACAAATCTTGCCCTTTAGACACTTGACAGCAGAAAGTAATTAGACCCAAACTAGGTATAACTGTCCCTTACCTCAGTGAAAAAGAGAGAGAGGAAGATTAAGATGGAGTTAGAAGTGAGGTGGCTCTCTAACTATCATAAATAACCACATTTATAAAGATAACGTATCAGGTTACTATTAACTGCAGTGATTCAATGTCTTATATAACTCAATACTTTGTCAAAAACTTTAAATAGATTATGAAAAATTCTCAATTTCCAAAAAGACAATAAGCCACAAGTATGTTATTTACAAAGGTATTGCTCCATTAAATAATCACTATAAATGATGACTGAATCTCCAGTGCATTCAATACAAGCCTATTTGAACCTCAATGTATAGAAATCTATTAGGAAAAACACTCTGCAAGCTATTCATCATGTGTAAGCACATTTCTCTTTAGGAAGCATATTAAAAATTTAATCTTGGACAACCAGAAATGGTCTTTCTCCACCTCCCTAACCCAGTCAACACCTGAGGCAAATCAGAATGGCTGCTAAGCAATGTGGCTCACATTTTTAGGGTAATTTAAAGAGGTCATTTACCTGGACACAGTCCAGAGGTGAGGAGTAGAATGAATACTTTGGCTGGATAGATGAAGAGGAGAAAGAGCTGATAAGACAGTTTGAAAGAGATGAGACTGCTGCTACATTGGAAGAGTTTTAACAGCACAAGAGATGAACTATTCTTCTCCATTCCTTCTCTTGCTCCCTTTATCATAAGTTGGACACACACATACAGTAGATTCCGATGGACGATTTTAGATTCATCTATGTTTGCCACATGATATCTATAGTATTATAATATTACAAAACTTTTCTGCAGTTTACCCAGAGATAAATTATATTAAATATTTGATATATGTCATTTAGTACCGTTTCTCTTAATGTACAGAATGTGTATCTAATGGGTCACAGATTTGGAATCATGTCCTATATACAATTTTGTATTCACTGTGAGCAAATAATGAGCATTTTCCTATGGGATATTCTCCTAATTTTAATTTGTGTACAGTATTCTACAATATTTATTTACTGGCCATTTAGGTCATTCCCCACTTGCACTATTCAAACATTACCGAACATTCTTTTGAGAACTAATTTTATTCTGTTTCTATTTTATTTGTTTTATTTTACTTATTCTAGCTTTATTCTTATAAGAAAGAAATAATGAGTGAATATATTTTAAAATTGTTTATATATTAGTGTTTTTCAATCCTGGCTGCACATAGAAATTATTTTGAGGAACTTTCAAAAAATATTGGCAGAGTTTCTCTTGCTTTTTAAAGTTCCCCAGGTGATTCAGGTGTGCAGTCAAAGCAGAGGTTGATATGTATATTACCAAATTGACATCCTTAATCTTAATACTAATTCACATTCTTCCAGCATTATAAACAATTGTCCACTCTGTCCAACACTGTATTGTCCTTATTTGAATCTTTGTCAAATGGGTGACAATGGTATCTCATTATCATCTTAATTTGCATTTTTGCTTTCTAGTGAGAGTGAACATTTTTCAAATATACTACCCATTTATAATTTTTTTTTATGAATTGGCTTTTAATATTTTCTGCCCATTTGTTCAATTGCAATATTCAAGTTTTATTATTGTAAATAATCATCCATGAGAATTAAATAATTATTTTGCCCAATAGAGCAAATTTGTCATTTAGCTTTTTTTTTTTTTTTTTTAATTTTATTATTTATTTATTTATTTATTTTTGGCTGTGTTGAGTCTTCGTTTCTGTGCGAGGGCTTTCTTTAGTTGTGGCGAGTGGGGGCCACTCTTCATCGCGGTGCGTGGGCCTCTCACTATCGCGGCCTCTCTTGTTGCGGAGCACAGGCTCCAGACGCACAGGCTCAGCAATTGTGGCTCACAGATCTAGTTGCTCCGCGGCATGTGGGATCCTCCCAGACCAGGGCTCGAACCCGTGTCCCCTGCATTGGCAGGCAGACTCTCAACCACTGCGCCACCAGGGAAGCCCTGTCATTTAGCTTTTAATTTTGTTGATGTAGTAGATTATATAAAGATGTAAAATCACTAATCTATTTTTATAGTTTTCTATTATTCTTATCCTCATTTAAACTAAATGTCAACTGATGTCACTACACTTCTTAAAACTAAGATAAAACCATGCATTGAATTCATTTTCTTAGTCACCTCAGGCTCCAGTTTCCACTGAATTAGTTCAATTTAATGATCATCTTACCATCTCACTCGGGCTACTGTTGTTCTGAACTATATTTACCCAGACCAAGTACCCAGCCTCTTTCTTCAATTTATTACAAATTATTCACATATGGTAATTTTGTGTACAAATTTGGGGAAAACCATGTGACAAAATTCAATATTAGATGTTCCTCTTCTTAAAACTCTCTTGGCTTTTTGATGGATTACATCTACCCGGATCTAACTCTTCGCTCTCCTCTAATCCACAGATCTTTTTCTACAAACACCAAATTAATATTAATGCAGAATGGCTTAAATACTTCTTTTGTTGTCTTAGACCTGACTAAGTCCTACAACTTTGTTTTGGTCAGAGTGGACTACCTACTGTAACAAACACTTCCCAAATCTCAGTGGCTTAAGGCAACAGGATTTTTTAGCTATGATCAGTACTATGGTAGAGGTAAAATGGAGGCTAAGTTCAATTGTTTGGGAACCCTGAATTCTTCCATCTTGTGTTTCTACTATCTTCTTTGTTTTCAAACCGCAGAGGTCAAAAGAGAGAAAGAGAGCTTATGAAAGGCATAAATGCTCTTAACTGCTTTGGTCTTAAAATAACATACATCACTGACACACATATTCAATTAACAGGAAATAGTGATATGGCCCCGTCTAGATAAAGTGGGGCCTGGATATGTGGTCTAAGTGTGCTCAAGTAAAAGAAGAGACATGAACATTGGTGGACAGTAGCAAATCTCACAGGCATATTAAAGCATTTTCCTAAATAAGTAGGGTTTCCTCTAGAAATAAATTCTCATCTTAGATGTTAAGAAAACTAATTGTTTGTATGCTGCACTGAAAGACATTCAACACTCTGAGATCAGAAAATATTCAACCATATTTTATCTATTTACTTCATGATTTCATTATCTGTATTTAAATACTTATACTCCTGGAATATATTTTGGAGTGCAATATGGCTCAAACTTTATTCCAAACTGCTCACCAATTAACCAATACTATTCAATGGTTAATATTAACACTTGACATGCTATCTTCATCATACAGAGAGAGAGAGAGTTTCTTAGATATCACTTCTATTTCTATATCTATATCTATATTACCCCTGGACAAACTATAGTTGACTCTTGAACAGTGTGGGAGTTAATCCGAGTATAATTTATCAAAAGCCCTCCATAATTAGGGTTCCTCTGCATCTGTGGATTCAACCAACTACTGACAGTGTAGTATTGCAGTATTTCCTTTTGAAAAGTATATGTGTATAAAGTGGATCCATGCAGTTCAAACCCACATAGTTCAAGGGTCTACTGTACAATTGTTATTACTGTAGCTTTATAATTTAATATATACCATTAAAACAACCCTTTATCATACTCAAAAATTTTCCCTCCTCTGCTTATTTTTCATGTATAGTTTATATGGATCAAATTTTCTGTCTGGAGTCATATTCCTTCTGCCTGAAGAACTTCTTTTAATATTTCTTGTAGCATAGATCAGCTGGTTATAAATTCTCTCCACTTTTATATGTTTGGCCTTTATTCTCCTTCATTTTTTAATGCATTTGCTTTTGTTATTTTGGGGGGATTATTTTGTTGTTTTCTTATTTTAGTTGAAATTGTGATTGAAGATATTTATAGATTCACTTGCAGTTATAATAAGTAATACAGAGAGAACCACTGTACACAATGCCCAGTTTCCCCCAATGGTAACATTTTACAAACTATAGTATAGTATCACACCAGGATATTGACATGAATACAATGCACTGATCTTATTCAGATTGCCTCCGTTTTACTTGTACTCATTTGGGTGTGTGTGAGTGTATGTGTGTATTAAGGTCTATACAATTTTATCAGTTGTGTAGGTTTGTGGATTTCTTTTCCATTTTTGAGAAGTATTTTTTCTGGATATAACTGACTTCAAAAAAAAAAAAAATCTCTTTAAAGATGTCACTCCTGGCTTGTCTGGTTTCTGATTAGAAGTCAGCTAATACTCTTATATTTTTCCTCCGTGTATAGTGTGTCTTTCTTTCTCTGTCTGCCTTGAAGTTATCCTTAATGTTTGATTTTCAACACTTTGAATGTGACATGTGTAGAGGTGTGTGTATATGTGTATGTGTATATGTGTGTGTGTAGGTGTATGTGTGTGTTTATAGAGAAGGATCAAATCCAACCCATGGACTTTGGAAAGGAATAGAAATTCCTAAGTAGATTTAAGTTGCTCAGAGGAATAGAAAACATCAAAACTCCCCCCTGTGAGAAGACTGTCATTCTTTGACCAAATTGCAAATGGGGGCTGTAATAGAGGAAGTCGTATATTTTGTGACTGGGGATTTATTGCACTTCATTCTGCTTTACTTCACCTTCATCACTATCACATACATATTCTTTGGGGATTTCCTTTCACCTGATCAGGACTACCTTCACCATAAGAGGTCCACCCTGGAGATATTATAAATTTCCTTCTTGTCTTGAGATACTAAGCAACAGCCTATAAGTAATGACATTTTTACATTCTTTCTCGTTGACATTCCACAATTGTACAGAGAGTACAATTATAGGCTGACGAGTGCATTATGTTGTGATTAATGTTTACCTGAACAAACTGATATTTGTCATTTTCATCAAATATCCACAGTTGCATTCTAAAGCAGTTCATAATGACTATGAACCAAAGAAATACAAAAACATTCTAGTATAAGTATTGCTAGGTCTATAGTCAAAGAAAAATAAAACTTAGCAGTATCTGATACAAGTGACAATTTCAAGAAAATCATAATGAAGCCCTAAGTCCTAATCCACCCACACTCTCATAGAGATTACAGGAGATGCCATTACATATAACATTCCTTTTGGGGGAATAGTGATCCAATATCTGCACCTCCACTTACATGAAAGAGAACCACTGAGCCCTAACATTCATTCACTCATTCAACAAATATTTATTGATGTGTTCATCAATGTATTTATGAGCTAGGTATTGAGTGAGATGATTCTTAATAGGCACTGGACTGCAGAGCCAAGTGTGTACTCTCAATTGATTGTAGATCTACTAAGAAGTTTTCATAAAATTATGAAGCAAATACATAAGTATGTACATTTTCATGACTCTGTTTCTCTGCTCTTCTAGTCCAGAGCAACAACACAAGCCAGTTGTTCTAACTCCCAGTATTTCCCTTCTAAAAAAATAGACAATCTTTCTTCACCATTTCCTCCCATCTGATCAACACATATATAGCGATCCCTACACTGCAGTGGCCCAGTGGGCAGGATGGTAGAAGAGTGCCCATATCTTTCTTTTTGATGTCTGCTTTAGTGTATGTTCTGTGGCTACATATTTGCTGACAAGGGTGTAAGAGGTACACATATGAGCCAAGATGAGAACTACAAAACTGCTGCCTTGGGAAGAGCTTGATGTTATAGAACAAATTCAAATGAAGCATTTTAGACCCACCACATTGCATACAATTTCAAATGTTCTTAAGAACTTGAGTTTACAAACCAGGAAAAAAAACTGTTCTCCAAGGCCCCACACACATTGTAAATGGAAGAAGCTAACTAGAGAAGTACTCGCAAATTTACCTTTTTGTCAGCAATGCCTAAGAAGCAGTTTCCATAGACATACCTACTGGGGACTCATCTAATTTTTAGGGCCCTTTCTTTGAATCATCTTCCTCCTCAGGAAGTCTATGCAGAAAGGAATTAAAATAGCATAATGGAAAATGCCTTAGTTGTAATTTTGCAACAAATAGTGCAAATCACATTTGATTAATATATTATTTTTAAAACTCTTTTACATATATCATTGTCTCGGTTAATTATTACAATAATCCTGTGAAGTATTATCAACTTGTTTTTTAGTTATGAGAAATGAGCTCAGATTAGTGCAGCAATTTGACCAAGTTTACATGGCTAATAAATAGATGAAAAAAGATTTAAACTCATGTCTAATTTACAACCAAAACTCTGAGTTCTTTGCACCACATGAAACTGGATAGGCTTTATGCCATTATTTGTAAACAGTAACAGCAAAAAAAAAAAATCTAACTCTAAATAATTATTTATATTGTTCATCCATATAAAGCACAGTTCAGCAAATTTTAAGAAATACTCAGATTAGAAGGAAAGATTTAGTTGGCTCATCAAAATGTGAGATTAAGGAAACTGTGGTCTGGAGGAATGACCTGAGAAAAGGCACTGTCATAGGCTAAATAATGACTCCCAAAGATACCAAGTTCCTAATCTCTGGAACCTGAGGTTGTTAATTTATTACAGCACCAGAGACTCTGCAGATATGACTAAGTTAAGGATCTTGATATATGGAGATTATTTTGCATTATCTGGATGAGCCATAAATGCAATTACAAGTGTTCTTATAAATGAGAGGCAGGGATATTTGAATAGAGAGGAGAAGGCAATCTGACAAGAGCAGGGAAGGATTTGAAGAGGTTATACTGCTGACCTTAAAGATTGAGAAAGGGGCCATGAGCCAAGGAATACAGCCTTAAAATCTAGAAAAGTTAAGGAAACTATACAAGAAGAGTTATTTAGGTGCAAAGCCAGGTGAAGAATCCATGCTATATTTTCAGTCATGTAACCTCCCTGAATACTGTATTAATCTCATTAGTTTGTATTCAATTGTGCCTCAGATAAGTTATATAAAGACAAAATAGTATTAATATAATCACATATAAATATAATTAATGGACATAATTACCTAAAGGATAATTGTATTTTAAAATAATTATATAAAATGGTAATAAGGCATAATAAATCTTCCAAATAAATATCAACATAATATCTTTTATATAATATACAAAACAAATTATTCTTGGATTTTTACAAGTTCTTTTATTCATTCATTGTGGCAGAAGTAACTCACTGTCCAAAAAAACATATTGCTTCCCATTCTTTAGTGTAGAGTTGTTAGCAGGGAAATAGCTGCCCAGCAAGGGACTGTATTTCTCAGTTGCCCTTACAGTCAAGTGTGTCCTTGTGACTGAGTTCTAACTAATGGAATATAAGAGGAAGGTATCACTTCCAGCCCCAGCTCATTAAAAACATGGCATATTCTCCTCCATGTTTTTCTCCTTCTCCCCGTGGGATGGATGATCATCAGTAGTTCTGGATACCTTCAGTGAGAGATGGTGGAGCTACAAGTTAGGGGGAGCCCGAGTCCATAAATTGTCACTAACTGATAGTTATACATGTTTTCAAGTATATGAGCAAGAAGGAATTTTATTTTGAACCATTATATATATTTGTTATGATTTGTTTGTTAAAGTTGTTATTCTTACCCTAACAATACAATCACCACTTATTTATTTATTCAACAAATATTGAGTAAATACTATGGACCACATATGCCTCTGGATCTTGAGGACAAGTCAATAAACAAAGGCTTTTCCCTCATGGAGCTTATATCTACTGTCAGAAAAACAAACAAATGGATCAATCAATAATTTCAGGTAAAGACTACAAAAAATTATAGTGGGATATAGGTACAGAGAAAAATGTAGTATATTTAAACAGGATGGTCAGGAAAGTTTCTCCGGAGGTGACAATTAAATAAGAGTTGAAATAAATGACAGAGAGAGCATATGAATATTGTCAAAAGGGTATTTCAGTAGGAGGGAAGCAGTAAGGCAAAGGCCCTGAGGTAGGAATGAGCTTGGTGTGCTCACACAACATCAATGAAACCAATATGGTGGAGCTCCAGGAGTAAGGGGGAAAATTAGATCACCAAAAGAAAGATCATGTAGGATCTAGTGGGATTCTCATCCCAAGTGTATTTGGAAGCAGGAAGTCAAGAGGGAAAGGAAGAAAGTGATATAAAATACTATACTTTGTAAACACCTCACTCTGGCTACACTGTGGAGAATACCCTGTGGAATTAAGAGTTTAGGTAGGAAACAAATGAAACAGCACACACAAAAGTAACAATGGATTAATCTGTGGTAGCACATATTCAGATTGTGAGTGTAGAAAAAAATGAGAAATTGAAGAGGTGAGGTATAAAGGAAAGATATAAATATATAGTAGAATCATACAAATCATGTGATATACTTTTGTGTTTATGTAATTATATCAGTAGTTAGGATCTAGGAACAAATAATTATAAACAGGTTTGAAGAGGTTGAAGAGGTGAGGTATTAAAGAAAGATATAAATAAAGGATGATTTCAAGGTTTTTGCCTACAGTAACTGGATATTATGGTGATGCCATTTCAGAGATGGGGAAAACTATTGGAAGAGAATGTTTGGGGAAAGAAATCAATAGTTTGATTTTGGATTTGTTAATATTGTAATGCCAATTAAAGATCAGTCAGTTGTAGATCTCCAGTGAGCAGTTGGATATTTTAATCTGGCATTCAAGAGACAGATGAGAGTTGGAAACACTAATCTTAGAGTCATCAGCATGAGAGCTATGGGTTTTAACTAAGGACATAGCATCCCTCGGGGAATTTGGAAAATTTGTGGAGGAGTTTTAGGCCCTCTCACAATTTAGAAGGTGCTTCTAAAATTTAGCAGGTGGGGCCAAAATTGCCAGACTTTTAAATGTCATGTAAGTAGAAAACCTGTTTATAATTATTTGTTCCTAGATCCTAACTACTGATATAATTACATAAACACAAAAGTATATCATATGATTTGTATGATTCTACTATATAAACTCACACATATACAGTCAACTAATATTTGATAATGGAGGCAAGGATATAGAATGGGGAAAAGACAATCTCTTTAATAAATAGTGCTGGGAAAACTGGTTATTTACATTCAAAAGAATGAAACTGGAGGTCTATATTACACCACTCACAAAATTAATTCAAAATGGATTAGAGACTTAAATTTAAGACCTAGAGGATCTCCTAGAAGAAAACATAAGGAAAATACTCCTTGACACTTGGCTTGACAAGAATTTTATGGATATGACACCCAAACCACAAGCAACAAAAGCAAAAATAAACAAGTGGGAATACATCAGACTAAAAGTCTTCTTCACAGCAAAGCAAGCAATTAACAAAATGAAAAGGCAACATATGGAATATGTTGAAAATATTTGTAAACCACATGTCTAATGAGGTGTTAATATCCAAAATATATAAAGAATTCATACAATTCAACAGCAACAAAAACAAATAATTTGATTTAAAAAATGGGTGGAATACTGAAGTACACATTTTTTTCAAAGAAGATACTCAAATAGCCAACAGGTACATAAAAAGGTATTCAGCATCATTAATCATCAGGGAAATGCAAATCAAAACCACAATAAGATATCACCACACACCTGTGAGAATAGCTATTATCAAAAGGGTAAGAGATAAGGGCTGAAGAGAATGTGGAGAAACAGAACCCTGTATACAATCTGTGGTAATATAAATTAGTGCAGCCACTATGGAAAACAGTATGGAGGTCCCTCAAAATATTAAAAACAAAACTATCATATGATCCTGCAATGCCACTTTTGGACATATATCTGAAGAAAATGAAATCCCACTATCTCAAAGAAACATCTGAACTCCTATGTTCATTTCAGCATTATTTACAAAAACAAAGAAATAGAAACAACCCAAGTGGCCATCGATGATGAACAGATAAAGAAAATGTGGTGTATATACAATGGAATATTATTCAACCATAAAAAAGGAAATCCTGCTTTTTGTGACAACATGGATGAACCTGTCATGCTAAGTGAAATAAGCGAGACAAAGACAGTTACTGTATGAACTCACTTATATGTGAAACCAAAAAAAAAAAACCCACAACAACAACAACCTAACAGAACAGAGAATAGATTGGTGGTTGCCTAGGGGTCAGTGGGAGGGGGAGAGTGAAGGTGGTCACAGGGTACAAACTTCCAGTTATGTCCTGGGGATGTAATGTTCAGCATGGTGACTGTATTTAACAATACTATATTGTATCATATATTTGAGAGTTGCTAAAAGTAGATTTGAAAAGTTCTTACCACACACCAAAAAAATGTAACGATGTGAGGTGACAAATGTGTTAACTAACCCTATTGTGACAAGCATTTTGCAAGATAGATAAAGTCACTACATTGTACATCTTAAAAAGAACGTGTAATTTTATGACTAATTATTTTTATGCTTGGTTACTTATACAGAGTTCATATTTGAAAGAGAAAACACGTAATTGATTGGGACAACAGGTTAACTGTGGAAACCCACGTATTTGGAGCCTACCCAGCAGGTAATTGGGACACTGGTGTGGACTTCACCCTGTGGTAGTCAACACAACAAGGCCCCATTAGAGCTGTGGTCACCTTCCAAGCCAGTGATAAGTACAGCCTCTTTAAACCTGTAAGTCACAGCCTGAACATCACCAACTTACCCAAATTTCAGGGTAGCCAATTACCCAAATTGTAGGTCACGATCCTCCAAATAAACAAACAGCCTCAGTAGCATAATTCAGTAAACACATATGTAGAAAATGACAGGAAATTACACTAGTAATTTTGGGTTGTTTTACATAATTTGCAAACTTACTGAGTGCCTCATGGGAGTAAACCCCAAAAAAGGAGAGCCCTGATCTTCTAATGGCCAGGCTGCAACCTCCTGGGGAGGAGTGCCAAACCCTCCTTTCTGCTCTGAAGCAGGATTTCAAGCATGTTTAGACTCTGATGAAGCATCAGTCATTCCGTTTAACAAAGAGGAAAGCCTGGTCACAAACCCAGAGCATATAATGATTTTAAGAGTAGATGACTAGGCGAAAGAATGATGGTAAATGATGATAAATGAGAGTTAAAAAGTTGAGATTTGGACTTCCCTGGTGGCGCCATGGTTAAGAATCTGCCTGCCAATGCAGGGGACACGGGTTTGATCCCTGGTCTGGGAAGATCCCACATGCCGCGGAGCAACTAAGCCCGTGAGCCACAACTACTGAGCCTGTGTGCCTAGAGCCTGTGCTCTGCAACAAGAGAAGCCCCCACAATGAGAAGCCCGCTCACCACAACTAGAGAAAGCCCACGCGCAGCAACGAAGACCCAATGCAGCCAAAAATAAATTAAAAAAAAAAAAAAAGTTGAGAATTGACTAACCCAGGAACAAGGCTGGGTTGTTTATACTGTTACAAAGACTGCCCCCTAAATTGAAGAGAGGTACTGATCTGTTAAGGATTAAAGAAATATCTTTTCTCTATGTCTTTTTTCCCCCCAAACAATCATTTCCTGCCCAGATTAACTCAACAACCTCCTACTATTCTTGCCTCCAGTCCTGTCCTGCTGTTAATATATTCTCCACACTTCAGACAGTGAACTTTCTGAAATGTAAATCAGATCACATCTTTCCACTGCTTTAAAATTCATAATTGGCTCCCTGTAGCCTAGAGGATCAACTCTACACTTTTTTATTGTGTCTCAGTTTGAAACAAGTATCTGGGTACAATTTGGTTTTTTGGAGGTAAGCCCAAGATGCACAAATGATGGAATGAAAAAAGTGAGAGAGGGAATGGAGAAAATTCTATGAAGGATGTGTTAACAAGTAGGTTAGCTCTGAAGGTACCTGGGGCTCAGTTCCACCGCAGAACTGACCTGTGTGTGCACCACATCTTAAAACTGTATAGGGACTGGGGCATTTAGTCATTGTCTAACCGCCCCCCTGATTTGCTGAGAGTGCTCCAAGACATAGTAACACCCTTCCCAATCTGTACTGCTTGAAAGGGAGCCATCTTCCCTGGTCGTATAGACAAAGATCTCAGGCACAAAAGAGAGAAGCAGATACTTCTGTGATGGAAAGGCATCAGTGTTCCAGACACTGTCTCATCCTTCAGCTGCAGGTGAACTCAGGAAGGCTGAGGGAAGATGGGTGGGGCATTCATGAGTTTGCTTCACATGGCATAGCAGACCCTTGTGGTTTGGCATGGAACTCAGCAAACTTATCTCTGCCTATTTGATCCTATAATTCACCCACACCAAACTGCCTGCAGTTTCTTGAATGGACTACACCTTTCCAAAATTCCAAATCCCCAATTGTACAATCTGCTTCTCTTCTCTCTGTGCCCACTGCAGCTGGTTCATATTTTATGAGGGTGCTTATCTAGCGTTATGCAACAATAACAATTTACATACTGAGTCTATCACAGAGAGTGGCATAGAAGGAGCACTCATATGTTTGTTGAATAAAGATGAAAAGAACAGAACAATCCCTTGGATGGTGGTGAGATTGCTGACAGAACAAATAAACACACTTAGCCTGCTGGGATCACGTAGAATAATCCCATCTGCAAGGGAGGCAGAGAAAGTACTTTGCCAGTGTATTGAAACACAGTGTTCCAATACTTCTGGACAACACTGTGACAGGTAGACAAACTAAATCCTTAAATATGGCTAAGAGAAACATGGGTGAAGCTTTCTGAGCTCAAGTTTGGGGTCTGCCCTGAGTCTGAGGTTCTCAGAAGGACCCAAATGATACGTTGCTTTTATTTTATGTCTAAGAGATATTGCTAAATACCTACCAAACTGGATGTATTCTCCACCAGTAGATTTGGAGAGAGCTTCAGGGAGCCCCACTGCTCCTGCTACTTGGCAAAGTTATCACTTCTGCCTCCATAAACATACAATGGATTTTTCCCCCCTAATTCAATTGAGAGACTCAAATGTTCAGATTCATTGAAATGCTACAGAGACAGGATGTTGTGTGAGATTTATAGGGTGGCTCATGAACCTATTAACCTTGCTTCTAAATCTAGGAAGCAGAGTTTCTTTGAGCTCATCTGAGTCTTATAATTGGCCTGATCTCTTTAGGCTGGTGCTAGGTCTTGGCAGGATACTCATCTGGGCACCAATAGTTGTCACAGGACTCTTCTATTTCCCTGGGACCTATTCAGAAGGCATGCTGTAAATTTGTAGCAATAAGATATACCGATACTGGAGTTTTGTGAGGGTAAAGACAGATTTTAGAATTGATGTATCTTAAATACACCTTTAGCAGAAGTGAAAGCAAGCTGCCAAAGACAGTCTTTTTAGCCAATAAACTGGAATTTCTTTTTTTAATTTTCTATTTGGAAATAAAACCACCTTTTGCCACATAGGCAGCAGTGTGTTCACAAGTTGGTGATTTGGGGTCAGGGTCCTGAGCTATGCATTGGAGGGTGTATCCAAGGTTTCTTTGAGCAAACAGAAGAACAGCACCTGTACTTTTTTTTGCAATGGTACATATGAAACAAGAGCTGCCTAATGATTCTGTGAAACACTTTGCTGAAAATAAACTCCCTATACTAAGTGCTCAAAGCAAAACATAGCCAATGAAGGTGACAAGGACATCTATAGATGACACTGAAGAACCAGGCCAAGATCTTCACACAAAATTAAATCTTTTATTCAGAGACAGCCTAGCTCAGAAGGGAAAAGAGGAACAAATGACCCGATGCTTGTGCTAAACAAATGATAGAACACAATAAAAAAATCAACACAAATGATTGCTTTCCCAGCTATGGAATGTTTGGGAGTTATAGTACAGAAGGCCAACAGAGAAAATTGTTTTACCAATATGCCTCTTAACAGTCAAGGGAATGTTAATCCTCCTCATTTATAGAGTCTCATAAATACATATGACCGAAAAGAACAGAATGTGTTAATGACTAAACTCTGACTCATTTCTCTCACTCTGCACATGGAGTCTATTGCCAAAATCTATCACTTCTTAAATGTCTCCTATAATTATAACTTTCCTATTTGCTATCTATGTGGTTTACAACACACATACACGATGTCCGTGGGGTCACAACAGCACCGGGACACCATTTCACAGATTAATAAAACTGGCCGTCAGCAGCATTAGGAAACTGGTTCGACGTGACTCAGATAGTAAAAGGTATAATCTCAATTTCTCATCTGGAAGGTTGTCTTTAAGGCACCATCTAACTCTAAAATGCTATGGTTTGATAATTCCACACCCTCCTTTTCTTCATCAGTCTGCCACTGTCTCAGCATTAGACTTGACCATTTCTCACCGAGGCCACTACAGTTTCCCCTTTATCTGCCAGCAGTAACTTCAGAGAGCAAATCCTTCTTCTTCATTTTGGCCTCCTACAGGGTCACACTCTACTCTAGACATGAAAATAACTCTCTTGGCTCTTGTGCTCATAGCCAAGATGCTCAGCCTATTTTCTCAAGTCTCCCAACAAAGACTGAATTGTATGGCTGATGCCACGACATTTGGGCCTGGCCACTTCTCCACAGTTTATCATGGGTTCATTCACAGCTTGCCCTCTTCCTGATCTCCCACCCTGAGGTTCCACAAAGCTGTCTTATGTGCAAACACACGCATTTTATTTCACTCCACCTAGCTGCCTACAGCTTCCTCTGCTTCTGTTTTCATTTAAACAATTTTAAAAGTTCCCCTCAGAAAAGCAGTTTTCCCAGCTCCCGACTTGGCGTGGCCTAGTCCTGTGTGAAAATGGAAATGGCACATGAACACTATCTGCTGCAGACAGCAAACTCCTGCAGGGCAACGACAAAGCTTAATTATCCGTACTTTGTAGAAAACAGAAAATTAGCACTCAATATGCATTAAATAAAGGAAAACAAACATTTTTATTTTTGTTGCCATTTGATATTTTTATGGGTCATGTTTTGAAATCATTTTGCTCAAAATACAAACTGGAACAAATTTCAGGAGGCTTTTACAACAGTTACTTTAAAAATCATCCCCGCCCCCAGAAAATGAAGCCTCTGGATATTTGATGACTTGACATTTAAGGGAAATTTATGGAAAGTCACGTTATTTTTAACATGTTCATATATGTTCTTTCCATTTTGCACTGTGGGTCTGTGTGTCACAAAGTACAAAGAATCTTCCAAAGTAAAAGTAAAGGTACACGATTTTTATTTTTTTGCCACCATTGTATCCCTGGCACCTCATTGACTTAGAATAAGCCCACAATGAATATTAAATTGAACTTTAATAAAAAATGCATTTTTTATTTCTAAGTCATGAGCAGGATATGAGTTTTAATTGTATAATTTCAATTCTGTGCATGATACATTTCATGGGGAGGGAGGGCGGCTGCTAATTTGAAGGTGTTTGGTCCAGGCAACTAGGTTCAGCCCTGCCTAAGAGTTCATGAACCTCTTGGAAACAGAATTGAAGGCCCTAGTGATTAAAAATAATATCCAGGTCACACAAAAGATTCCACAGTTGTCTTAGGTTCACGCTTCTGATTCATTTCTCATTTCCAATAAGCTTCAAAAGACAAAAATCTTCCATAACAATATCCTTCATGGCTATGTTTTCTTTTCTAATCCCATGGCCATTAGCCCAACCCAAGCCCCTAGCTTTTCACAGAAGATTCACTGTAGCAGACATCACACAGACTTTCCTGATTCTCAGATTTTGCAATTCTGGTACAGTATTCCCTGTAACATAACACATCTTTTTTAAACAAGCATATTCTATCACACTTCGCAAAATTATTGTGTTCCTTGATTTTCCTGTTTATCAACACAGACCCTCACTATCTGACATTTAATACGCTCTGTAACCCAGCTTAAGAAATCTGACACCATTCTTGACTTCTCCCTTTCTGTTGCCAACTCCCCTCCTAAATTAAGCTCTAACCTATCACCAAGTCCTAACTGTTTTACTCTCATGTCCAAGATACTAGCATCTCTCTCAGACTACAGCAAGCCTGTATAGGTAGTAGCTTGATGATGATGGTGATGATGATGAGTGATCCACCCAATTTACTGTATACACAAGAACCAGAACAATCTTATAAAAAATAGGTCATATTTGATGATCTTGCTTAAAAGCCTCCAAAGAAGTTCTATTAATTACCTAAGAACAAAATCCAAATTCTCTACTCTGCTCCTCAATGTCCAGCATTATCTGGGTCCGGTCTATCTGCCTAATTCATCCTGAGCTACTTGCCCCCTTCCTTACTTGGCTTCAGGCTTTAACTTTCTGTTAGTTTTTAGAACCCATCAATCTCTTTCTGTGTTATCTGTTCTCTCCTCACCCCCTCACCTACTTGGCTCCTTTTCAACTTTTAGATCTTGGCTTGAAGGTCAACTCCTTGGAGATGTTTCCCCTCACTCCCCCACCTAAAAAATCCTCCCATCTCCAATATTCACTGTTGTAGCATCTAGCTCATATTGTCTTCGTCACATTAGTAGCATTACTACTACCATTACTTACCACAAACTTGCTTCTTATATGTATTTGCTTACTTGTTTGTTTGCTGCACTCAACTAGAATGTAAGTCATACAAGGGCAGTATATCACATCTGTCTTGTCTACCACTGACTCACCAGAACTGGATAGAGCCTAGTGCATGGTGTGCATGCCATCATTATTTGTGGAACATTCTATCAGTGGTTTTAATTTTACTCAACTAATTATTTGTCTCTACTCCCAGATTCTTGCTCTCCACTGTGTTCACAATTGCCTCGTCTTTGCATCAAGGTACACTATTCCCATCTCTGAGATTTCACTCATCCCCTTTGATTGGAATATTCAACCCTTCCAGCTTGGTCTGCCAAAATTCTGATGAAGTCATCTTGCCCTCACTGATCTTTTGCTCCTTAGCATTTCTCTATCACTTAAAAATTATCCACAAAATTCTAATTCTTATATATACAACATTATATACAAGACAATATTCTAATTCCTTAATATAAATTGCCATCATTTCCTCAACTAAACTCTGAATACATATGTTTGTATATATATTTACTTATTCCTAGAGTTACTATGTCAAAGAACACAACATTGGTTTAGAATCAATTGATTAGAATCAGATAACTTCATATGTATTAGATATATTTATTAGATATCTTAGATAACTTCATAAGAAGGATCTTAAAGAAAGCTAAGACCCATGTGTTTATACTAAAATTCTAAATATCCACCCCAGCAAAGCTTTCATCTTTCACATCTTAACATCTATTTTTTAAAGAATAAATTCCTTTCTCTAGTCCAAAAGACACTTTTGTAAGTTTTATAAGAATTGGGTTTTGCTTGGGTGGTGATGACACCTAAGCTTCCCAAAGTATTCCATACTCTAAAAATTGCAGGAACACAGCATACTGGAGACCATATGGAAACAAGTTCTGCAAGAATTCTGTATAGTTAGCATCTGCTTCTGTCATAACTGGTACAGAAACTGAAACTTGGCTTTTGATTTCTTCTCTCAGGCTAATGCTTCAAGGACAGTTTAATCAAGGAATACTACTAGGAAGTGTTTTGCCAAGATCTTAATAGCTGAGTTACTTTTCAGTACAAACACCTGTAATTCTGAGTATCAGTGCTACTGACTCATGCATCTTTATATAACAAACTCAGACATCAAGTGTAAGAGTAACTTTTACAAACATTCTTGACCCTCAAAGCCAAAGGAAGATTTAAATTTGGGACCAGGGCTGTTTCTGAAGCTCTGCATAGCCTCAACTTCTCCCATATACCAATTTTGCTCTAGGGGCCACTTATTCTCTCACTCAACAAAAAATTATGGGCAGCCAGCTCTTTGCCAGGTTTTGTTCTGGGTGCTAGAGACATTGAGGTAAAAGACGGGCAAGGTCAGTGTTATTCAAGGGGCTTTGTAGCATTCCACTGGTAATCTTAGTGCATTCTTTCCTAACTGGCAAACGTACTTCAAGATCTCTATTTTCCTCATCCTTTCCCTCTCTCAATGCTGGAAGGCAATATAAAATCTTTTTTTTGCCATAATTTACCTCCTAATCTTTAACTCCTAAAAAGAGTTTTAATTCTTAATATTTCTTCTAAATTCTCAAAAATTTCTCATCATACTTAATAATACCATGTTTATAAATCTAAGATGCCATAAATTATAAGAACACACCACTATTTTATGTACCACTAAGAGCAAAAAACAATATCTTTGATAATTAAATTATGTTACAATACTTTTTATCACTTGCAATTTTCTAAAAACATTTTTATTGAGGTATATTTGATTTATGATATTATTCACTTTATTCATTATTACTATGATTCATTTTATATTACAAAAAGAACCCATTTGAATTTATTTAGACATAAATGTTTACTAAATCACTGGTGTTTATGTGAAAAGAAATATAAACATAATAAATTATTTCTAAAATTTCTTCACATTTAGAATCCAAATTACTGATCAATTCAGAATCATTAAAGTCCATAATTTTCCATATAAAATATCCCTTTGTGCCATCAAGAGCCTTGGTGAAACAGCGTTTTTTAATTGTGCCTCATTTCTGTCTTCAGGATTCTCTTGCAAGCTGCAGATTATATATCGATATTTATATATTTATTGATATAAGTTTGTACGCCCAAATATGAGCAGTAAGAAATACATCACAATTGCTGCCTACACGACAGCAGTTGCATGACACCTTTTGATCTCACACATGTTAAAATGTACAAAGATACATGGTTCTTAGAAATGATGAAATATATCACACCAAAAATGTAAGCCAATTTTTTTTAAATGTGCATTATAGCTACAAATTTTAAAAGAAAAATACTCCTGATTCTATCCACAAGTATCTTCAAGGGCAATGTTAGTCTCACGCAGATAAGCAATAAATGTATGGCAAGTTCCAAAACTGTGAAAAACTGCCCAAATATGATTGTTCTCATCACCTCCTAAGGTAGAAACAAGAAATGTGTTCCCATTCAAAATTACCAGTGTCTGCTGTTTGCTCTGTCTGAGGAAACGTCTTGAAAGTGAAACGAAGATCCAAGACTGCCTACAGAATCAGCTTTGCCAAGAACCTTAATTTAGCGCTGTAAAATCCTAGAGCCAGTAGAGAATTTGTAGGATGTCTAGTCCCAATATCCTCCTCTGGCACTGAGGAAACCCAGGCCTGCAGTCACAGAGATAGACATTAGACCTCAAGCTCTCTGAGTCTTGTGCCATAGCTCTTTCTCCCACACACTGCAGCCCTTCTTCTCTGGGAGTCATTCCAGCACTTCCAGAAGAGAAGTAGTACCCCATTCATGCTCCCAATGTGATACTGTTTGGCACTTAAAGGACACACTGCAATACGGTTCTTCTGGGTTTGATTGAAAAGGACTGAAAAATGTCTTTTCAAAACATTCTTAAAGCAGAATTTGAAATGATCTAAGGACCTCTAGGAAAGACAGAGCTGACTAATGGGTAGGAATCACCAATCTGTAACAAAAGTCGGTGAACTATACTTCTTGGGCAAAAACCCCACCTGCCACCTGTTTTTAAAAATAAAGTTTTGTTGGAACACATTCATGCCCATTTCTCTCTGCATTGTCTATGGCTGTTTTCAAGCTATAACAATGGTTGAGTAGTTACAATGGAAACCACGTCGCCCATAAAGCTGAAAATATTTACTATCTGGCTTTTTACAGAAAAAGTTGTCCATCTCCTTACCTAGAAGATAGGCTTTTAAGGACAGAGGCCAGGAATAATAACAAGCTGCAGCTTCAGGCTCCAGAATAGATTTTATGGGTTGATGGTACAGAAAAAACTATTCTTTTTAAATATCCATTTAACCAGGGCACTCATTATCCCTACCTCATATTCATACTTCATCATCCCATAGAATAGAACACGAACACACAGAACATACACACAAACACACATGCACACTTCCAGAAAAAAGGGAGTGGCTTTTGTCCAGTTATCTGCCAGGGCTAACCTTGTTGTCACAATCTAATTAAGTGATACATTTATTTCTTCAGCTATGAAGAATTCTTCAATTACCCTCTTGATTCATTCATGTTTCCCAAAACCCTTGTCCAGTGTATTTGAGCCCTGACTCCAAACTTTCAATACTCCCACTCCTGAGTCATCCAAACCAGTAATCTATTCCTCTGCATTACTTCTACAATAAAATTCTTATCTGATAGACACTGAATCTGTACTGAATACATCCTGCAAGTAGTAAATCTCCATAAACATAATTGGGCTACAGAAGTTCTATTAATAAAAATATTATAAATGAAAATACTGCTTTTATTTTTATCCAAAAATTAATGAATATATATGACTTTTTTTAGAATATAATCTTATAGTTATCAGGAGCAGAGACTTTGGAAATAACTGTGCTCTTCACTTAGCACAAAATTATCCACTTATGCTAAACAAATCAAGGGACTGCCTTGATGGTGAAAACTCAACAGGACTCTTTTAGCATTATCCATATATAAATAAATCAAGAATTTAGCTCACAAAAGAAGAATCACTGGATTTATTTGTAAATCAATTTATAGATAGTGATTCTAGATAAGAAGTAAAGATTCTCCTTTAGAAAATGTTGTAGAACTTATAAAGTTAGGATTTGGGAAAGAGTACAACCCCTAAACTGAGGTGGTAATCTACTAGATGGAAAATATGCACCCAAATAAATGCCTATTTAAGTGCACAATCTCCTATGGCCTTAATGTGCCGCCTGCTAATTTTTTACAGGCAGTCCCTACAAGAATAGAAACATCTTGAAATGCAATTCATTAAATGAGTCCCTCAACCATACTTAAAAAAAAAAATATTGGGAACTCTAATTGACTCTGTAAACTTTCCAACAGAGAGCTTTATGTATCCTAATAGTGTTGGCCAGAGATCATTCCCAACAATTTTGCCTGGGTAAGTAAACCTAAGAGAGAGGTTGGCAGTCATCCCCACTGAGGTTCTCCTAAGCCTGCAAGAATACCTTTACATGCTGGAATTGGTGAAAATACTTCTTTAGATATTCACACTTTCCAATCCCTCCTTTTCCTCCCAGCTTGATTTGTAGTATTTTGGTTCATTTGCTCTCAATCCAAAAGAAAATAAAATAAGCTTACTGAGGATTTAGGAGAAAATATAAAAGATCTGGGGATGCTGAGAAGAAATACAAGAGAAACAAATACGGCACTGGGACATTAGACAAAACCTGGCATAGAGTTGCAGAAAGAAGGAAAACAGATTTACTTGAAGAAAGAAAAATAGTATCCAAAATATAAGAAGCTGGGTGGAGTGGGAGAGGAGAAGGCAGGGAACAGAGGAATGAGGGTAAATACGGCAATCAGATGGAGAACTCCTAGCTTTGAGAGCTTATAAACATTGGAATGATTTAACAATCTCCTTGAGAGAGTTGTGAAATGTTTGTTCCTGGAAATGTTTAGACAAAATGTAGGTAAATTGATGCAGAGAAGTAATTTAGTTGACATCTCTAGATGTCCTTCCAACTCTGATTCTATGATTTTGTAACTTAAGAATGACTGAGGTAATGCCAAAAAAATAATAAGAACCCAAGCTTATGTTAAGCATACACACAAGATTTATGGTCTGCCTCAGAACTTTTTTCCAGAGTAACATGGAGTGAATTTCAAATGCATCATTCTCTGCCGGTAATCATTTGTTTAAGTGCTAAGAGTGACAGTACAATTGTGTAACAATATTCAGTCTATATATGTAATTGCCCTTCTGGCTTTCTTTGTATTCTTGGTCCAATTTTCTTAAACTCCAAATCAGATAAATGTCTCATCAGCTTTCCAGTAGTCTTCCTAAAGATATTACAATTTCTTCAGATTCTACTAGATTATTTCTATATTCTTAATGACAGGCCCAGCCTCAGTTAAACAAGCTAAAGAACTTTTTTTTTTTTTTCAAATTTCACAAAATGTTGATCCATTCTAATGCAATTTTATTCTACATTATGAGGTATGCCTTCCTGGGAAGCAGCAGCATACTTATGTTTTCATTTAGATATGATATAATGGGTTTGATTTGGGGGACGTGAGTTAATTCTGTATTTTCTCTCATTTATCTGAGTTTTCAAAATTCTATATATTCTCCTTTTGGTCCATCACACAAAAAAATGTTCATGTTAATTTACCACCATGCAAACCAAAGGGAGGCTCTAACAACAATCAAGCTTCATGGTAGCAGCATTCTTCAGAATGTTATCCTTTATTATTCCCTAATGTATAGGCCCATTTTTTTAGGGGTAACATTGTATCTGAAGGCCGACTTTCAATTACATATGATATTCAAAAGCTGTGCAGTATTCAAACCTGGCTGAAATTTCCACCAGGATTATATTTAGACTATTTCCCACTATCATTTTAAGTGAGCATTTTTTTTTACCCACTCTGAATAATACTGAACTACCCAGTCATTATTCCTTTGGCCAGCCTCTGCTATTTTCTGTTCCCCTTTTCCTTTTACTCCAGTAATTGCTTGCTTTCAGTTCTTTTTATAGGCCAACCAATTCATCACATGTATTCAGTATTTTCTCATAATTTTCACTCTAAATACTGTTTCTGACATCTCATCAATATCCTATTGGGTCTCCCTATTTCTGCTTTTATTTAAATGCTAATTATTTCAGTCTTGGGCATTTTGGAAGAATTAATGAGTACATGAGAAAACTGATGTTCTTAAAATTTTAAGGTCATTAACCCAGCTAGTTATTAACTCTCAAAAAAGGTCCTTATAGGAAAGAAGGTGATTATTGTTCCTGTAGCATCTTTAATTTAAAAAAAAAAGAAAAAAGGGAACTATTTTCTTTGGTACAACTGGTTTTCAGACATAATAGGATTCATGAATTTAAAACAAATTTAGGAAATGTCAAAGAATAATTTTAAGACATTATCTGTCAGTGAGCCATTTTATTTTTATACAAGGGAAAACAATAAATAGATTAATTTCTTTAATGACAGACAAAAGCAGAAGAGGAGAGAACAAAACTGTTTGAGAAGAGTAAATCATTTTTTTTACCCCCTTGGGTAAACGACAGCTAGCAAAGAGCCAATCAAGATATTCACAAGGAGACAATTTCACCCATTTACAGATTCTCTGAAAAGCACAGCGAGTTTTGCAGTGAGGCGCAAGCAAGCCCATCCCTGAGTAATGGTTCTGGGCCCTTTCTCCTATGAGAATTTCTCAACTCCCCCCAGTTTGATCAAACTCAGCTCCCTAGTCTATCTGGCTGTCAGGGCATCAGTTCCCTCTGACACAGAACAATGACCTGAAGATTACTTGGGGGCAAGTGGCTTTGTATTAGCATGTAAGTATGTGAATATAAACAGCAAAGTTGGACAAAAAGCTTATGGATTTTACTTCTTGTGTCATCTTGATATGACCCCTTTCATCTTGGAGCACTTTCTTGCATCTGGCACAAGATGTGACAGGATCTCCTTGTACTTTTCTTCCCCCGACCTGGCTCAGCCATTTCTCTAGAGACCCTCATTTCTTTCTCTTGGTGAGTGTATTTAGAAAACAAATTCTGAGCACTAGGTGTGTTCATTGCTATAAGGGTATTCTTATATCTAGACCTTTCCAGTTCATAGAGCAAGAAAATACACCTATGCTTTCAAGTCCAAGTCAACACCACCAGATCAGTTAAAGGTTCACTGTGAAGCTAATGAGCTCCTTCTAATGTTCTATACCTAATTTTGTTATTTCTAATTTTTCTTAAAGAGATTCTGCACAATTGTATAAGCTTGAAGGCTCAAAAAAACTGTATACCTAAATTCTCATACCCTAACACAGGGTCGCCTTCATATTCTACAATACCATTCTTGTAATCTGCCTTCTTTAACAGTGAAAACCGATTCCTAAAAAGATCAATATATAAACTCACCTTCTTTATGTTCTAATATACATAAAATAGTTTTGGAATTATAATACCAATAGCAATACCTACAGCAAACCTGCTAAGTAAAGTTTAAGATTTGATTGCCATCTGCCCTTTGAATGCATTCTACAAAGGGTTGTTTAAAGTTATTTGAATTTTTACTTTGTGTAGTTATCAATTTCATAACACATTAGGTTCATTTATATGTATTTCTATTTAATTTTAGGGATTTTTACTAATTATATAATAATTTAATCTTAGTTTCATTAAATATTTACATGACTCAAAACTCAAAATGATAAAATTAGAGATAGCATTCCTATCCTTAACCTCTCCAATCTGTTCCTACCCATCTTAAGGCCTGCTCTGAAATCTCATATTATCCCTGACTCTTATGGGGAAGAGTAGCCTTACTCTCTTAACTTTATCATACTTAACTTGCTTTATTGTCCTTAATATTACCTATCACTACAGGACATAATTTTATTTATTCATTCATTCATTTATTTATTATCTGCTTCTACTAGAATATAAATTCCCTGGGAATACTTTGTTTCATTCACTGCTATACTCCAAGAACCTAGAATAATCCCATGCATAGTAGGTACTCAATACATATTTGTTGCAGGAATTTAACGAATGAGTAACATATTTATTTATACAAATTGGAGCCACCCTATAAAGACTGTTCCAAAACTTGTCTTTTTTACACAATATTTCCTGGAGATCATTCCACATAAATGTTTCCCTTATTTGTGGAAGGCTACATAATATTCCATGGTGAGGCTATAGTGTAATCTGTCCTCTGTTGAATGGCATCCAGGTTGTTTCCAGTCTTTCACTGCTGCAGACCCTGCTGTAATGAACATCCATTTACTCATAGTTGAGTTCATTTTTATATTTAATATATTTAAAATATTAATCTTCAACAAAAGTTGCTGTATAATAGAGAAGAAAGGAAAATTTAGATCTATTTTATAAGATAAATATGATTTCAAAGACATTTCCTACTTATGGTAGCTTCAGATTAAGCTGCAGACTTATAGATGATATATATTGGTTTTACGCATTCTAAATGGTATTTAGGTGCAAATGCTTGAGAAGAATAGAATAAAATGATTTCTAAGATCCTATGTAACCCCAGGATTACTCCAGGGTATCCTATGCTCTTTTGGTTCTATAGAATATACCAGATTTATTTTAACCCATTTTTCCCAGATCTTTTAAGATATTAATGTGTAAAATGATAGAAGTCTTTTGAAATAGAGTATTTACATCTACAGGTAGTATTAGGGTTCTTTAATTCACTCAGATGTTTACAGCAAAAATAATGACAGTAATGGACAACGTACTGAATTTAAGAAGAAAAAACTGAGTTCATAATGATACTGTGAGAAAACAAGAGAAAGAGGACAAGCTGTACATGTGTAAAGTGAAAGTCCAAAATGTGAACAATTTGGAAATCTAGGAGAAAGTATCCAAGTGTACTTTAAAATGTTTCAAAAATTTTAAAAATTGGGGGAAAGGAAACAAATAATGAAGGTGAGTCTGAAAGGCAAGGAGCAGGTGCATGGTGAGATGCAGAGACATCTACGTCTCTCTCACCCTTCTGTTCCTCAACCTACCTTCCCTCTAAAAAAAAATAAGTTGCACTAAACTACCTGCTCTGACAAAAGCAAACGTAATTCCATATACAGTTTGCTATGGATAATGCATTCTCAAGAACTACTTTATTTTAAAATACTAAATTTTACATTTGAGGATTTCCTGGGAAGTGGAAGTGACATTTGAAACTAATACAAAAATAAATGTAAATACTGTAACAGCAGGATATTTTATGTGTCTATTTGATAGGCAAACTGCAACACAATCCTAATTAAATGTAGTCTCTTTAGAAATACATACTGATGACAAAGGAGGCAAGGATATACAGTGGAGAAAAGACAGTCTCTTCAATAAGTGGTGCTAGGAAAACTGGACAGCTACATGTAAAAGCATGAAATTAGAACACTCCCTAACACCATACAAAAAATAAACTCAAAATGGATTAGAGACCTAAATGTAAGGCCAGACACTATAAAACTCTTAGAGGAAAACATAGGCAGAACACTCTATGACATAAATCACAGCAAGATCCTTTTTGACCCACCTCCTAGAGAAATGGAAATAAAAACAAAAATAAACAAATGGGACCTAATTAAACTTAAAACCTTTTGCACAGCAAAGGAAACCATAAACAAGACAAAAAGACAACCCTCAGAATGGGAGAAAATATTTGCAAACGAATCATCAAAGGATTAATCTCCAAAATATATAAACAGCTCATGCAGCTCAATATTAAAAACACAAACAACCCAATCCAACAATGGGCAGAAGACCTAAATAGACATTTCTCCAAAGAAGACATACAGATGGCCAAGAAGCACATGAAAAGCTGCTCAACATCACTAATTATTAGAGAAATGCAAATCAAAACTACAATGAGGTATCACCTCACACCAGTTAGAATGGGCATCATAGAAAATCTACAAACAACAAATGCTGGAGAGGGTGTGGAGAAAAGGGAACCCTCTTGCACTGTTGGTGGGAATGTAACTTGATACAGCCACTATGGAGAACAGTATGGAGGTTCCTTAAAGAACTAAAAATAGAATTACCATATGACCCAGCAATCCCACTACTGGGCATATACCCTTAGAAAACCATAATTCAAAAAGACACATGCACCCCAATGTTCACTGCAGCACTATTTACAATTGCCAGGTCATAGAAGCAACCTAAATGCCCATCGACAGACAAATGGATAAAGAAGATGTGGTACATATATACAATGGAATATTGCTCGGCCATAAAAAGGAATGAAATTGGGTCATTTGTAGAGACGTGGATGGACCTAGAGACTGTCATACAGAGTGAAGTAAGTCAGAAAGAGAAAAAACAATATCGTATATTAATGCATATATGTGGAACCTAGAAAATGGTACAGATGAACCGGTTTGCAGAGCAGAAATTGAGACACAGATGTAGAGAACAAACGTATGGACACCAAGGGGGGAAAGCGGCTGGGGGTGAGGGGGGTGTGATGAATTGGGAGATTGGGATTGACATGTATACACTAACGTGTGTAAAATGGATGACTAATCAGAAAATAAATAAACATTAAAAAAAAGAATGTGTCTTGGTTTAACAACAACAACAACAAAAAAGACATACTGAACACACATTACTTTAACATTAGCACTTATTCTAAATCCAAAGGTGATTTAGGTAATGTAACATAACATACCTTTCAGGAAAGTGTCATATTAAACTAAGCAGGGCTGGCCTGTTTATCCTTCATTCCCAGGCTTCTCTCCTCCCTTTTAGAAGATTCCCACATCTTCAGGGGTTCGCCATCCAAAGCACGTGTTATTTATTCATTCACTTTGTTTCTCCTCACCACCGAAATCTTACCTCTGCCTTGTATCTGCTCTACTCGACCCTCTGCTCCCTGATTCTTAAGCACTGCATGGAAATTCACCTTCTGTATCCCTTTCCTTCATGGTCCACAGTATTTGCTAGCTAGCATTATAAATCATTCCTGCTTAGCATGCTAATTAGGAGAGCAAGTTGACTGCTCCGTAAGTATGTGAACTGTAGCCTTCTGACAACACCACGGCTTTCTAATGCCTCAATTACATCAAAGTTCTTCCTCAGCTTCCTCTGTAAACCTACAGCCCTGTGCACATCTTTGTAAAACATATTACTTAATAGTGAAATTATTTCTCTAGGTCTTTATCGTATCCCAATCAGACCAAGTTCCTTAAGAGCGCAGATCATATCTTGAACATTTTAGTATCCCTATACATAACCCAACACTTAGCACATTATAAATGCTCAGTAAAAGACTATGTGACTTACTTATCAAATTGAAAACAATTTATTTCTGGAAACACTTCAGCCTGGAAGTAGACAGTGCATTTCAGAGAGAATTCTTTAAGAAAAACCAAACTAATGTGAGGAGTAACAAGCAGGGAGACCAAAGACCAGAGCCTTTTCCAGTTGCCAGAAAAACTCCCTGTTGTTGAAAGCAGGTAGATTCAAAATAGCCTTTTGGTTGAAACAAGGGTAGCCTTATGGGAGAAGCATGCCTAGTGCCCAATCTTGAGATAATCCAACAAAGAACCCATTTCAAAAGAACAGAATTTGAGCCATTTCTGTTAAGCCTTCACTTTTACCCAGGTGATTCTTGTTACAGTCAGAAAGCGGGGGGTGGGGGGGAGAAACAACTTTACCCAAAACAATTTTCAAGAAAAAGAGTACAATAGATTATATATGACCACGAATCTCCTCCTGGAACTTAAAACCTTAATCTATTTAATATCCTGGTCCTACAAAAAGCAACAGTGCCTCTCAAAAATAAGCGGGAAAGAAGAAATTGTCTTGGGAGGCAAACACAATCACGGAGTTGACATCTATTGTATACTGCAGTAAAGATTAAATGCTAAAACTTTCAACTATGGGAAACAACTTACAATATTATAGTTCTCTAGACCTGACAGATTATAAGAGTGAAAGAAAACTGGGGTGAAGGCAGAGAACCAGAACTCTAAACCCAGCATCTGTATCTTCTGTTCACCCAAGCAAAGCACTTGACTTACCTGCACCTCCGATTCTTAATCTGAAAACTGAGTACGTTGAACTTGCTGTGATTTTAAGGTTCTTTCGAGGCATATTATTAAATAATTCCATGTTTGATTTGTTTTTTTCTGAGAATAAAAGTAAAATGGGGGTGAAACTGCCCATAAACTGTATTAGTATATATGAGTTTTGAGCGATTCCTGGGCTGCACTGCCCAGAGCTTGCTCTCAAGACCAAAGCTGGGCTCTCACGGCGTTATTCTCGGGCGGTGGGAGTGCTGGCTGCAGATAGCTTACAGCTGAGTCTCTCTCAAGGAATTAACCTCAGGTGCAGGGGGTTGACTGGCAACAAACACTTCTTCCCAAGGAAGAAGTAGCTACCAATCAATGCAGAGATACGAGGACTCAGCCCTCTTGCCTCAATTTGGGACAACTCTGAAAGACAATCCGAGGTCTAGAGCACCCCAAGGACTCAAATAAAGCCCATTACAACCACAGTGCAAATTCTCCCCCAACCCAATCCTGCTATCCCTCACTCCCTTTTATGTATCGTGTCCAAGAGTATTCCCCAGTGTCCTCCTAACAGCACATCTCCATCTCAAGTCTGTGTCCTGGGGAATCCAACAAGTGGTCCTAGAAACCAAATTATAAAATGGAATTTGAGGGAGCTGATAATGAGGATTCCTTCATTGCTGGTAGGTAGAATACTTATTCCTGGCATGCTAAAGTGGTACAATTATTAAAACTTTTACCTGTGGTAAACTGAAATGAGACAGTGTGTCAGAAAGCACTGACAGGTACAGCGTCTTAGGTATTTGAGAGAATTAGGGGAAAAATAATTATAAGAACTATAGAATCTGACAACTTTTGCTGGCTACTACTGATGCACTGTAAAATTTCAAGGATACTCTGAGAGGGATTAATCTCAAATTTAAAACTACCAAAATCAAAGGGCCTCCTTGGAAGCATATAAAGTAGATGCTTATCTACTGCAGCCAGAGGGCAGAAAAAGCTTAAGATCGGGTGCAACAATGAATTATAAGGAAAGCAAAAGTCCAGAGAAGAGAAACTGAATTCTCAATCACAGCAGGTATGCCACTCAAGATAAAACCCTGAGACTTGGAATGGGGACATCTGGGTTGAGACACTTGAGAATCTTGACCCCTCAGATCTGTCTAGCTCTGCAGAAGTAGCTTACCCTTCTCAAAGCTTAGTATTCTGCCCTGGCTCTTAGATGATGCAGAGCCTTGAAAGAGAACACACACCCTCCTCAGATTCTACCCTACTGACGCTCCCAGCTACAAGACTACTAACTAGGGTCAAATCACTACATAACCCAGCCAAGCACATTCTCGGCCTGCTGAGGGAGAACAGGGATGCAGAAGGAGCTGCAGGACCTGGCGAATGTGAGTTGGGAGGAGCCAGGAGAATATGTATGGAGCTGGAGACTGAGCGTGCTGGATCAATGAGTGCGGAGCACAAAGTTAGGTAAGGGAGAGTTTATCTATACGAGGACACTATCCAGTGACACAGGAGTTCGTAATCTGGCAGGACCCTGGGATATGGTGCTAAGACACTGTTATCCACATCTTGGATGCCTAGGAAAAGCAATGGCCCACACTGAAAGAACAAGAAATGGGAGAACAGCTGTGCTAGTGGAAAAGGGTGCAAAAAGATCAGGAGAGGTAATATGCCAGGGAGGACATTCTAATACAATGGGGGGGAAAAAAAAAAACTAGTCGCTGACCAACTGTGTTCCATGGATGCACTTGAAGGGCAACACTGTTTCCTAAAGCAATAAGGAATGCGTTGGTGAAAGAAGCACCAGAAATGGTGAGAAACTTACTGGTACCTATTCTTTCTAATGCAGGGATAATTTTAGGAGATGCTGTATTGACCTACTGGATAGTAACCGGAATTTTATAATCCTAAAATAATACAGGACAGGATGCAATTGATGGAATTCAGAGTACGCCACCACAAAATATGCCAGTCTGGCTTGTGGATTATTTTGAGCAGAAAATAAACAAAGCCCAGGAAGAACCTTTGAACTCCACCATAACTGCCTAAAAGAATTTAAGATACAAGGCCTCTTCCAGGAAGGAGCTATCACTATAGTAAAGTATGGACTAGGTGTGGTACACAGGGAGGAACCAAGCAAGACCCCTTTGATCAAAGTCCTCTCTGTGTTCCATTGTCTCTAGATGGCCCAGCAGACATTTGTTTACCAAATATTAACTCTTTTCTTCTTCCTGTGAATTACCTCACCTCCCTTTGAAGTCCCAAACCCCTACCTTCTTCTCCTTAGTCAAAATGACATACATAATTCATCTTACCTTACTGTCTTTGGAATTCTTCATGCTTATGTGTATTCCCCTACAAACATAATAGAATTTGATTTTCTCTTGTTAATCTGCCTTATGTCATTTTAATTATTTGACCGGCCATGAGGGGAAGGGGGAGAATATTCCCCCTTCAGAATACTTCAGAAACAAGGGGTATACACTTATCAAAATGAGGGGCAAAGTGGAGTTGCAAATTTTATTTTATCTTAAGATACCAGTGGAGTACTGGCATCTTAGGTGCCAGTACTTCTTAAAAGATTTCCAAATCTCTATTCTGGGATGCAATTAAATTGCTTTAAAATATTTGATCTTTTTAAGAATTTATTTTAAACTTTGTTAGAAGGGACCAAAGCAGTCTTTAGAGTTAATTTTGCCTCACTGATGAAGCAATAAATACTCTTCTGGGTACCCCACCCAACCCCCACCCCCATGTGGCTGATGGGAATTCCAACAATTTCTGGCCCTCTCTGTGCTCAGGGGATTGTTTTGATTGCTCCCTTTTGGTGGTTTTTTTCCCCTGCTTTGAGAAGTCAGCTGAAGATCCCAGACTCTCAAAAATGTTTGGAGTGCCCTCTCTCTCTCTCTCAATCTGTCTCTGCAGCTCTCTCCTCTCCAGTATTTTTCCCTAAGAACTCTAACCACATCAGCCCTCCCAAACTCCCAAATCTGTCTCTTTAGCTCAAAATACTTACATGTGAGAACGCAAGACTGTATTAAGGAAACAAAGCATCGTGATCAAATTGACCAAGTTTATGCATCAATCCATACAATCTGTGTGAATTTTCTCAAATAATTACAAGTTGGTATGATCCCCTTTCCTAGAAATCCCAGACATTTCTGAAATATAGAACAAGTACACTTCCCAGGAAGTTTTATTAAGATGTTTAATTAGCAGAATATACTATAAAACACATATACCTATAACCATCGAGATTTCTGAGATAATTTCAATGTGCAAAAGCCAATATTCTTACACCCCAGATAAACTGCCAATACCTGAGTTCCCAGCATTCTTCCTGTGGCCTCTATATCGCATGCCTTTGTAGTAAACAAAGATGGAATTCCTGGCCAAAAAATGCCCCTATTGTCAGAGAACTTGTTGCTCTCCCACAGTTGTGGGTCCTGCAGTCATGTTGGAATCACATACCCTTGTACCCACAGGAGTAGAGTTATACAAGTCAAGATAAGCTCAGAGAATTCTCCACCAACCAAAATTTGGAATGAAACCTAGAGATACCAGTTAATTTCTTTGGTGCCTGAACTGAAATGACCTTTACAATTACCTACAGCTGTTACATGGAAAAGCCAAGAAAGTTATCTAAAGAGAGAAGAGAGTAAAGATGAGATGCAAAGAGAAACAGATGATTTGGGAGAGAGTAAATGAGGTTATAATAGCCTTACAGTCCTCAGTAATCTCTATGTGTGAGACACATCTATGTTTCCTGACATTGAGTTCCAATAAGAAATTATTTTAATAAATTCTCCTTTTTCATTTAAACTATTATAACAGAAAAATTGACCTAGCATGCCTTATGGGATGCAATCAAAGTGCAACTTTATTTATCTCCCCTTGTCCTTTAAACTTCATTCAGTGAAAGAAAATTTTTCTTTTGCCCTTGCACGAAAATTCTTTCTCTAGTAAACCCCATAAGTTTTTGTTCTCATTTAAAGTATAAAATGACCTCCAGTCACTTTAAAATCCAAAAACTGCCTCAGTTCTCTAATTATCAAGGCGTAGGTAATAATTCAAACTCAGTTTTCCTCTCAGGCTACTACTGATGGTTAGCAACTTACAAGTGGAAAGGGAGAGAAGCTGAGGGGGTGCATCATCTTTCTTTCTCTACTCACCATGTCTCCTCTGTTAACTGCAGCTTCTGACATCCCCAGGGTTGAATCCAGTTGGGAAAGAGGGCTTGGGGTCAAGAGCAGTCACACTGGAAGTGCAGGGATCATCTGGCAATAGGCCCCTCTCAATGACAGATATACAGATGCTGACCTATTTCATCAGAACCTTTGTGAACTTTCTAGAGGAAGACCCTTCTCACCTCATGCTTGATCCCTTGGGCTGCCATACCTGCAGTGTGACAAATACACATATTCTTTTGGTAGTCCTTTCCTCTTTGACCCCCAGATTCCCAGGAATCCAGGTAATTCATACCACACAAAACTCTGTCTTGGAATACTCAAGCTATCTGGGAAGTTCTCTTGGACAGAATTATAAATGGCTTCACCACTTCTGTCTTTCCTGTGAGGTCTACCCTTGGTGCATGGGAAGAACACGTACTTTCCACAGCTGCCACTAGGAGTGGGTTACATTTCAAACAGTCCTCTGTTCTCTTTCTTTGCCCTGCTGCCACCAGCTGACAGCAAGAGCCCCTCACCTAGACCAGCAGATACATCTTAGTTTCTTTTTCTTTTTTTTTTCTTTTTTAGAGGGTTTAAACAGAATTTTATTTTCTTACAGTTCTAGAGGCTGGAAGTCTGGGGTCAGGGTGCAAGCATGATTGGGCTCTGGTGAGAGCTCTCTTCTTGGCTTGCAGATGGTTGCCTTCTTGTTGTGTCCTCACATAGCAGAGAAATAGAAAGAGAAAGAAGAAGAAGAAGAGGAAGAGGAGTAAGAGAGAGAAAGAGAGAGAGAGGGAGAGCTACATCTTAGTTTCTGAGTTGTCCTATTGAGGTAGCACTACCCTCACTTCTTTCTCATGGAGGAGTGGAAATCAAGGCAAGAGTTCACAACTCCCTCTTCCCTGGATCACTTTATGCAATTGGCCTGGCTCATGGTCCTTGAGAGAGGTCCAACAGTCTAAAAACAATCTGTCCATTTTTTAAAAATTTCAATATGGCACCTTTTCTTTGTGTGTAGCTCCCATTGCATCCTGGTGCCACAGGCAAAAGTTAAATTTTATCATGTATCATTAACATTAGTTGGTTTCTATTACTATCCCTCCCACCCCTGACAAAGAACCATTAATGAAGCACTCACAGTATTCATGGAAAATATCTATATTATAGGCTTTATGAACCTGAAGGTAAATCTCACTGTTGAATGACTGTGAATGTTCATGGAATGTAACTATTTGCTGAATCAAGAATTTGAATCACATTAGCTAACAAATGATCTAGCAAACTATTCTACATCCTTATCCATGTGTTATCTTGATTTTCTTTACCCTGAGTGAAATAGAAAGTAAATCTTGTGGAATGGTTTAAGGAAAAGATCATTCTTATTTAGAAAATAGAAGTTGTAAAAGTATCAGAGTATCAAAAAATCAAAGGCTGGGATTGTAGAATATGACTGTGGCTTAAATCTATGATTATTAGAACCCACTAGACAATTCATTCATTGAACAAATATTAACTGGGCAGCTAGCATCTGCAATCCATTATGATGGGAGCTAAGTATAAATGCTGAATAAAATGAGCATGATTCCTGCTCCTTTGAAGCTTACTATCTATATTCACTCTAGTTAAAAACAAGAAAAAAACAAAGATTCATGAAATTATTTCCTCCAGTACCCTACTTACTCATCAAGAAAGAAAGAAAATTGTGATTAAAGGTAAAATCTGCTTAATTTATGGTGTGAAAATAAGCACAGGAAACATGTGCCTTTAGTCAAAAATGTGAATCCTTAGAAATCCATCTGCCGTACAAGTTCTTTTCATGAGGCAAACATAAAAGAACTGACCTTTAACAGAGTAAAGGTATAGAAAGGCAAAGAAATATTTTTGCTGTGTATAATATGAAGTTAACAGGAAAAAGAATAAACATAAGGTAATCACATTTCTTCAGAATTGCTCTCCTCCAATCTGAAGAAACTAATGAAGGATGAAGGTTGTAGCCTGGAACAAGTGCTCAGTGTCTGCTGAAGAAAATGCCTGCAAATACACACACACACACACACACACACACACACACACACACTTCTTACGTAGTACACAGAACAGCCCTCCTCATTCATCAATGCTGCTTTCATTCTGTACACTCAAGGAGGATGAAGGTTGATATTATAATAATGATGACATGTAAGATACTATAAGGTTTATTTTGCCAGCAGAAATCTGACTTTAAATTTTATAAACTACCTTATTCCTCTATTTATGGGTTACTTGGACATTTCATTTATTTTTTGCTTTATTAGAGAGATATATAGGATATGGATTCTGATGAATTACCCCTAAGATTGTCAAGAGACCTACCAGCTGCACCTAAAGTCAGCTGATATACCTGGCTTCCACCAGTGCTGATACCTAGGAACAGTCAGACAACCCATAAATCATGAATATTTAGAAACCTGCTTTAAAACACTTTATCAAAAATGAGTGTCGGTAACCTGCATTGTTATTTCTGGATATTTTGCATGTACTTTGCCAGGGTCTACTATGATTTAATACTAATTGGTGATTCGTTTCTAGATTTTGGAAACCAGAACAGCCTCTTGAGGAACAATTCCCCATTAAGGCTAATTTATAATCCAGCTCAGGACACTCTTGAGATCAAAAGGAGGAGCTATTACAAGATATGGAAACAACCCAAATGCCCATCGACAGATGAATGGATAAAGAAGATGTGGTACATGTATACAACGGAATGGTACTCAGCCATAAAAAAGAATAAAATAATGCCATTTGCAGCAACATGGATGGACCTAGAGATTATCATATTAAGTGAAGTAAGTCAAAGAAAGGCAAATACCATATGACATCATTTATATGTGGAATCTAAAATATGACACAAATGAACTTATCTATGAAACAGAAACAGACTCACACACATAGAGAACAGACTTGTGGTTGCCAAGGGGGATGGAGGATAGGGGAGGGATGGATTGGGAGTTTGGGATTAGCAGATGCAAACTATTACATATAGAATGGATAAGCAACAAGGTCCTACTGTATAGCACAAGAATCTATATTCAGTATCCTCTGATAAACCATAATGGAAGCGAATATTTAAAAAGAACGTATATAGATGTACACCTGAATCACTTTGCTATACAGCAGAAACTAACACAACATTGTAAATCAACTATATTTCAATAAAATCAATTTTTAAAAAAGGAGCAGCACTGATAAATATGCCAAAACAAGAGTTATAAACCAGCAAGCAGCAACTCATGGTCACTCTAGCTGAGTTTTCAATCTCCGAAGGCAGAGTCTAGGATATTTGCTTTTCTTGAATAGAATAATAAAAATGCAACTTCAAAGGAAGCAGAGATGTCACAATGTGAGGAGATACACAATGTGTGGAGGCTCATGGCTGAGCTGTGTGTATCTTCAACTGCTTAAACTGCTAAAGATAGTAGCAATGGAAGAGAGGAAAAAGACTTGATCTGACACCTCACTGCCCACACAGTGTCTACCTCCCACAGATGGCGACTAACTCATAGGCTCTCTGAGTTAATAACTAGAGTGCTCAGTATGACATCAACTCATGAACCATGCAATCCCATAATAGGAACAACCAGACCATGTGGGAGCAAGAGCACATCCAAAAGAGCAAATTTTGCCAACTCACTTATCTAGAAATTGTGATTTTATGGGATTGCTTTGGGGAAACTTAGACTTAGCATAATTTGCCAATTATTTATCTTTAAATATAATTTATTTTCTGTATTTATATCAATACCACAGAACCTTTTATGTCACCAGGACTCTGACATTAGGATTATTGATGTAATTTAAGGTTATCTCTCTGATCTACCCAGCAGGATCCTAGGTCACCTCTCATATCCAGAAGGCTATAAATAAGTGCAATTTTCTCACTAATGATCTCTCAGAAATTGTTGTGTTATGCCAAGAGTATTTGTCTATATTATTGGGACAGAAAGGCATAACTGTATTTGAATAAATTACTTTTTGGGAATTATCTTTGCTACTGATACATTATCAAAACGTAAAATCATGAGTTTATAACACATTCTTTCTACCCATTCATTCGTTTGTTCATTCATTCATTTATTCAACCAATATTTGTGCCTACTATGCACTAGGCATTGTGCTTTGTTGTAAGGACACAATGATGGATAAAGCACAGCATGGCTTCTGCCTTTGTAAAGCTTTCCACAAACTTACAAGTGAAAAGGAAGAGAAGCTGGGGGGGTGCATCATCTTTCTTTCTCTACTCACCATGTCTCCTCTGCTAACTGCAGTTTCTGACATCCCCAGGGTTGAATCCAGTTGGGAAAGAGGGCTTGGAGTCAAGAGCAGTCACACCGGGAGACAGACCACAAACAAGTAAACAAACCTACAAGTCAAGGCTACGGTCCAAGTCACTAGAAAATAAAAAGGGGATATGTTCAGATAGAATAGTCAAAGAAGGCCCTTGGAGAAAGAAAGTCTTCACTTGCTCTATTCTTTCTTACTATCTTTAGAGTCTCTCTCTCTCTCTTTTTTTTTCCATTTCTTCAAATTTCTAATCTTAAGTGACATACCCTTATGAATTTGTTTTCTTTCTCATCCGTATTTATTTGGTTGCCTTATTGATTTATTCTACACTTTTACTCCCTCTTATCTTGTGTATGTGGCCTGTCAGCTAGGAAATCTTATGGAAATTCACCATTTTTCTCTGGTATAAGGAAATTTAAGCCAAAACTTTATTCGTCATTAACCTCATGTTCACAACTTTGTCACATTATACTATTTAAGTATTTTAACAGTATTTAAAATACCGTTTAAGATGTGAAACAAGGTTCAGAGCATATTCTGTAACATTTTATTTGAAATTTCTTGTATGACCTGCATTGTTTTCGCTAGAAAAAATAATTGACTCAGTTAGTGAGGCTACTTGTCCCATGAACATAACTTGGGTTTCTTTTCTTCTTCCCTCTCGCTCAAAAGTGTTATGGGAGACTTCTGAACATTGACAAAGCATCTGCAACATCATGTAGAGGCATAAGAAGATATTTCTAATCGTTTTATGTAACCAATTCAACAAATTCATTAAACTGCATTCAGTGGGGAATATAAGCATAACCTTGTCCCTCCAAGCTCACGGGTCAGCAGAGTGGAGAAATTTGTTTTCATTGCTATGTAACACAAATTTGTCCAAGCTTCATTAGTCTATTGGTAGTAAATGGAGTTCATATTAACAATAATAACTCTAATTTCACTAGTTCTTATCTGATTGCTGAAGCATGGCCTTCGACTCCATGCTGAGGCCCCACTAACATTTCTGGTGTCTGCCAGGTACTCTATTCTGTTCTTCCCAGATGGCACTTGTGTTCTGCAGTTTCTGACAGGCACTGCGATATCACATCCAGAACACGGTACCTTCAATGTTTATTTATAACCTACTCTTTTCCTGGTACCCAGCTTCGTTATCGACCTGGCTTACTGTGCCTGTATCATTCTATCCTCAGCATACATCCTCTCCAAAGAGGCACCTCAGGCCCTGTGCAAGCAGATGTGAGCTCTCAGGTCATCCAATCAATTGGAAATAATTGGCTAAACCCAAGATATATGGTCTCTGTTTACTTGGACCACAGCACCCCTAGGCCTTTTACAGCTGTGGTCCGGAGTTAAGAGAGAACAGCACAGGGGGGAGTGGGAGAGGGAAGGATTGGGAGTTTGGGATTAACAAATGCAAACTATTATATATAGAATGGATAAACAGCAGAGGGAACTATATTCAATATCCTGTGATAAACCATAATGGAAAAGAATATGAAAAATAATATATATGTATATAACTGAATCATTTTGCTGTACAGCAGAAATTAACACAACATTGTAAATCAACTAAACTTCAATAAAAGAAAGAGAGAGAGTGATGCTCAGCTTTCCCAGCTATCAATCTCATTAAAGGGGTTAAGGTGGAGCCTCCAGGTTTGGTATAAGTTTGTTCCTCAACTAAATGACTGGAATTAATACCAAGCCTCCTCTAGATCTTCTACCCCCTTTATCAGAGGTCAAGAGGAAGTCTGTGTAATGAGGCTAAGACTACATCTCAAGATGGCTTTAACTATCATCTTGACCCTAGATCAGTGGATTCAAGAAGGAACCCCAAAATCTAACCACTTCCTATCCCCAAAACTCACACCTTTGCCACAATCTGTGTTGATTCCAACAAGATTAATCTCATTATTCCCTTTATTCTCTATAATGTTACCATAAGAATCCAGAATCCCAAGATGTCATCCATCATCTGCACCCTAATCTCCACTAGTAGATACAAATCACATCCTCTCTTTCCCCCACTTCCACCCAAACTTCAAAAACTCTTCCACCCTCTCCTCTGAAATTCACCATTCAGCATCATCAAAACCCTCCATCTTAATATTTCTGAATATTTTCTTCATTTTCCAGCTTTAACAAAAGGCTGATTATTCCCTTAGAATACTCCTTCCCTTCCAAGCATTTCAAGTGTTGGATTTTTTTTTTTTTCTTTTTTCTCTTTTTGCTTCCCACAGTCTTTATAGTATTGAGCTTGGAGATTCTCTGGGTTCTAACTGCCACTTCTACACTATTTTCCCTATGACCTCCGTGTTAGTAAATCCAGCACTCACTCTTAGTCTTCATCTCAAGTCACCCCTATTGCAGTGAATAACTTGCATTCCCTCCATGTACTTATTTCACTTGTCATCCGAGATATCATCTTCTCTTGGTTTTCCTCCAGCATCACTAATCACTTCTTCTCCATTTCCTTTGATAATTATTTTTCTTCTCACTGATTTCTTAATGTAGAAGAGCCCCAAACTCTCTCCTTCTGGTGACTTCATTAAGTTCCATGGCTATACATTTTATGTATGAGATATATATATATACATCTCAGCTCAGATCTCTCTCTTGAATTCTAATCTCATACATTCAATAATCTTCTCAGCAGCTTTACTTGGTTGTCCAAGAGATATCTCAAACTTACTATATCCCAAAAGTTACCATATCCAAAATTGAACTGTTAATCTTACCCTCCACACTTCCTCTATCTACCACTTTCTCAAGTGAGGACAATTCCATGCTTTCAGTTTCTCAGGTCAAAATTCTTGGAATTCTTGTCGATTCCTTCCTTTCCTTCACAACCCATATCCCAAATACTAGCAAGTCCTATTGGCTCTGCCCTCAGAATATAATTAGAATCTGACCAGTTCTGAACTCCTTCATTGTTACCATCCTAGTTCCATTCTGTATCATGCCTAACATGGATTTCTGTTTTTCCCTTTGCTCCCCTCCTGTCTGTTCTCAACACAGCAACCAGAATGATCCCTGCAAAATGTAAATAATATAATATTTGTCACTCCTCGGTTCAGAATCCTCCAATGGTTACCTTTTGTTCTGAGTACAAGCCAGTGTCCCTGAGGAACTATAGGGCCCTATATAATGTAGCCTCTGCTATCTCTCTCACTTCATCTCCTAGTTTTCTTCCCCTTGTTACAAACCGGGCACACTAAAAACTAGGGTCTTGCACTATCTCTTTCCTTTCCTTAGAAGTTCATTCTCCAGATTGTCACATGGGTGATCCCCTCACTATCTTCATGTTTTTGCTCAAATTATCTCCTCAACAAGGTCTATCTTACCCATTCTATTTCAAATTTAACCTGTCCCCCAATACCAGCCAGACTCCTGATTCCCTTTGTCCAGCTCTCATCTTTTCTCTTTTTCATAACCTTATCATTTTTTAACATACCATGTAGCTAACTTACTTATGATGTATATTACTCATTATCTGTCTCCCTTCCCATAAGGGCAGGAATTTTTGTTTTGTTCACTGATATATTCCAAGTTCTCAACATAGTGCCTGGCATAAAATACATGCTCAACAAATATCTGTTAAATTGGGTTAAATTTGGGACCCAACAAAAGTACTGTAAAATGTGGTCTGTATTTTCAAAAAAGGATAAATAGAATGTTCTAGGGAAGAAGATAAAGGAGATTATATTTCTTCTAGAAACACTGAGTAAAGCTTTATGAATAGGTAGTATTAACAAGTCTTGGTGACAGAAAAAATAATTACAAAATATGAGAGAAATGGAGATGACAAGGATTCTATTCTTAATGACTTAGTAAAGTATAATAGAGAATGCAAGATGAAGATGTATGCAAGATCTCTGATTTGAAAGTATATTTGAGAAATTCAGGAAACGTGTTGGAAATTTGTGTTTGTAGCTCAGGAGAGAAGTTTAAACTGGAAATGTATATTTGTGATTTTATGGTTAATGGGTACATCTATGAAGTATGTGACCATTAAGTTCAGAATATACAGAGAGAAGCAAATAATAACAGAAGGAAATGTCTTGGAAATATTCAGAGAGGTGAGGGAAATGATGTCATAATGCACTTGAAAAAGAGGAGGAAAAAATGGAAGTAGGAGAAAGATAAGAATGGTCAGAGACATAATGTCAGTGTTCCAGATCTTTAGTAAGTCAAATCTGAGCTATAGAAAAGTTCTATACACTTAATAAAGAATAGATCAAGATCATTAGAGTGGAAGACATGAAAGATTGATGAGATCAGAGTGATCAGAGTCATTAACATGAATGCTGAAGTCTGAAAGGACAATGACAGGGGCTTGGCTGAAGAGAAAACTATATATTTGCAATGTATTATGGCTACGAGTGCAGAAGATACCAAGCAAAGTGATAGAAAAATGTGGTTTATTTCTGTGTAATTACTTAAGCAGATGACACAATAGTAACCAGTTTTTACATTTTTAGCTAATGATCTGACAAATAAGTGGTGGAGCTCTGAAAGGGTTGCAGGGCTCTATAATAAGCCAAGTACATGAGAAAATAATAAATTAGCTACCCATAGAATCATAAGGAGAAATTACCATCCACTGTCCTTAGGTGACAATAGATTCAAAAGTCAGTTTTGTTTCATATGATTTAATATCTTATTATGTGGTGTTTCATTTATGTGAAATAGTTAGACTTCCTGACTGGGACAGCAATAACTGTTACGACTGTTACTTGCTATGAAAATAAAACATTAAACTTGATAGTGATCAGTGACTTCCATTACATTCAGAACCTAGGTTCAATTGCTGGCTTAGGAGACAGAAATATACAAGGCCTACAAAAGATGAACAAACATTTTAATATGTTTTTGAAGTCCTAGATTTGTATATGAGCACTTCACTTGCAATTCACTTCTCTATATCTATTTTAAATGAGGCGGTCCTTTTCCTGTAAAGATTAAAAGATTAAAGATTTCATCTTTGTTCTCTATAAAAGTCAATGGCCAAGTTTTTTTCTTTTTTGTGTCATAAATCTATTTTCTATTTGATGTCTTGGGGTCAGCCACATGATTCCTTACACTATGAATGATGATTTCACAGCTGAACCTTGGAACTATCTCTCCAAAAGCACATCTCAACATTAAATATTAAGACATTACATTAAAAAGGTAAGAGACACAGGCAGCAGCAAAGATAATTAAAGTTACAAAGAAAAAACTAGACAGGAAAATAAGTGATCTAAGGATGATTCTGGGTTGTCAAGAATTTTTAAAAATTTATAAGAACAGAAAAATCCAGGTCCCTTTGTACTCATTTCTCTCTTCCTTCACTCTGCTGATCTAATATCTGCTATTAGTCTCAGTCTCTAGCACTCAAGGCAATCCTTAAACCTCAAATGAAGGTATACGGATTTTCTTTAAAACTTTTGTTTGTGATTATTTTGCCTTCAGAATAGAGGAAATGGGAGTTGCTAGTTGCCAAGTATATTTATGTAGCAAGTGTTTTGTTTGTGAATATCTTGCCTTGAGAAGAGATGGGAGTTTTGAGTTATCATGTTGATTTTAGTGTTGAATAGATTGATTTCAGGAGACAGGCATAAGCTTGCATTTGTCAGCAATTGCTAACAATAAAATATGTCCATTTCTAGCAGGGTGGTATTTTATTTCACTAAGAAGTCAAAAGTTAAAGACTTAATAAAAAATAAATCTCCCACTTGTGGTGACTGAAACAGAAAAAGGCACTCAAAGAAGATCAAAACCAGTGAGAGGAGCAGAACTTCACCAAAGGGCCAATCCTATTGTTCTGGAGCTTGTTAGAGGACCAACACAACTCCTTACCTTTGGATGAATTCCAGACTCCAAGAGGAAAGGGTCGTATTTAAATATTGAGAAAATTGGGTGATATTAAATTTGCATAAATCCCTTGGTTGAGGGAGGTTTAAAGAAAAGAGGCTTCTGTGATTGGAACATTCATTAGCGCACCCTCTAAACTCCTTATCAGGACTGTGACTTACTTTTGGTAGTACACCTCACAGAGGTCAGCAGTATACTTAGTTCCCTGAGCGTAGCTGATGGCAAGTGACCACTAAAGAGCGCTGTACTCCCCAAGGGGCATCTATTAGTGCCCAAGGCTCTGTAAGCAACAGGGACCAACTTCAGAGGCTGCGAAAACTATTCTTATCTTTGGTAAGGCATGTCTGGAGACTCTCTTGGATCAGCCCCTGACTCTTATTTATGGACTGGCTTCACGTTCTGATGGTAAAGCCCTTCATTTTCCTAATTTATTCTTGAAACTTAACCAGGTGAAGAGGCAACTCCAATGACAAACTTCTCTCACTAACAAGAATTTTTATTATTCCCTTCTCTCTACTTTTACTAAAGTTAGAAATCATACTCAGATGAGAATTTAATATTTTTTTCTAATCGCAAAATGAAAATGAAGTATTTGTAAATCCACAGGATTAAAGAACACTTTCGAAGGTAGAGGATACGGTGTTTCGTACCTGACATTATTCCATTACACAGTAGTGTTATTAATCTTTCTTGCTTCTTCACCGAACTTGAGAGATCAGGCATCCTGTCTGTTGCTTCATTATAATGTGTTCTTCAACAGTGAGCCAAAGATAGATGTCAGTCTTCAAGTAGAGGTTCATTTACCTTCATGTACTTTGCAGGGAAAGCCTCTGATGATTATGTAAGATGCCATCAGAATTAATTATCAAATGGATGAATGAATTTTAAAATGAGGTTATAATTCATTGACCAGATTCTTGTTCACCATTCTTCAATTAGGGTAGGTCTATTCCATCTTGGATTAACATTCTTCTTTCTTTTTAATTGATCTCTTGTCATCCTTGAACAAAAAGTCATTTGTTAGTGCAGGAAGCAAAGTTAAACAAGGAGCCTACTGATGTTGAAGGATTCTATCTCATAGAAAACATGGCATGCAGAGTGCTTGCACTAGATAGAAATGGATCACACATACACATACACACACAAATACACCCTGTTGGAATTATGTTAATCAGGGTTGATATTCAAAATATGTTACAACTAGTACAGTATAGACCCAACCACTAGAAAGAATGAAATGCCTAATCAGAATGAGCACAGCATATCCATTGGTATAGCCAGATTTATACGTTTTGATTGAATATTAGCTTTGGGAAATATGATTTATTCTCCTTATCTTTAATTCAATTTAAAATTAAAATGTCATTTATAACTCTCAAGCAGGAAATTCTATAATTCTATAATCTTCATTGATATTTGCAGTGTAAACTAGGAAATGCAACCTCAAATGCTAAGGGGCAAAGCAGGAAGTCAAAGCCAGGAAATAAAGCTGGGAGGGAGTGGCAAAGTGTAAAAGAGGAGAATGCATTCCCCAACCAAAAATATTCAAATTCAAATATTTATAAAACTTCTGGCTAAAAAAACAACATGCTCAGATTCTGTCTCATGTTCAAACTTATAAGCATTCCTAAGTCCAACAAATATCTTCAAACGTTGTCATATTTTCCGATCTAACCATCTATTTCTGAAATACACTGCATTCCTCATGATGGCCTATGTCTTTATGTCAAGAAAGTAGAATCATTTATAATAAAAATAAATAAAAATCGAAGACAAAAATTTCCCTCATGTATCTCTTAGACTATAAACTAGGAGGTCAGGGACCATCACTTATATCATCCTTACACCTAACACGGTGTTCCTCATTTTATGTTACCCAATGCAGAATGAATTTTTTAAAACTTTATTAGTTCTTTTAATATTTTAAAATAAGAAGGCTATAATTTTTCCAAATGAATGATAATAAAGTATAAATATAAAACTACTTCCCAAAAGTCACTATAAATTATGAAGGGCAACAGAAAAGTGTGCAACATTGTTACTAAATTATAGGTCAAATTACTCAATACTAATAAAAGCTATATGGAGAAAGAATAAATATGACCGCAAATACCACCCACAATTTCTTTACCCTATCAAAAGATTTTGCCAACTGAGTATAATTCATGAGCATCTTGAAACCTACAAAGTTAGTTATCCAGAATTGGCAAACCAACCTATTCATTCATTCAATGGGATTTCATGAGAATCGTAGCAAATTTCTTACAGCACCATGGAATCAATGCAGAAATTCCTTGTGTATGCTTGGATTCTAAAGGGACTTCAAGGAAATTCTTTCAAGTATTGATGAGGAAACTCACAGTTCAAGACTAACCACTGGAATAGAATATAGTACCCAGTTTTCCTTAGGCTTGATACTTCTCCAGCAAACCATGCACAATGGGGTCATTCCTCAAGATCATGTATACACTGCTCCCTTTGTATCCTCATCCTTGGGGAGGTGGGTTCCAGGACCTTCATAGATACCAAAATTTGCTGATGCTCAAGTCCCTTATATAAAATGGCATAGTATTTGTGCATAACTTATGCAATCCTCACATATACTTTAAATCATCTCTAGATTACTTGTAGTATCTAACACAAGGTAAATGCTATGTAAATAGTTACCAGAGCATGACAAATTTAAGTTCTGCTTTTTGGAAAGGTCTGGAATTTTTTTCCCAAATATTTTTGATCTACCAGTTGGTTGAACCCATGGATGCAGAACTCATAGATGCAGAACCTGTGCATATGGAGGGCTGACTATATATAGAGAAAAATACAATGCATGGTATATATACCAGTTGTCAAATCCCAAAAGTCTAACTATTTCTTCATTTGCCCCCAGTGTCCTATTTGTGTATCTCAAACCTCGATATTTTAATTTTGTGGCTAAAAATTAATTCAAGAATTTGAAGAAAGTAGGCTGGGAGGAATAGATATAAAAAGGCAAGAGGATTAAGTTATAACACAGTGACATTTATATCTGATGACCACATTCCCAAGGTCATTGGACAAATGATAAAAATCAAATGCAGACACTAATGGGAGTTTTCTCCAAGGCAACAGGAATTAGAACATACCTCATACCAAGAAAATGCATCAAACAACACACTTTGTAAAGTTTGATGGCACAGAATTAGAAACTATGCCATATACTACTTATAATTCACATTTTTAAATGTATTTTGAGAAAACACTGGTCTATCACACTAACTGATGACAGTTTATTTCTTTTTTTTTATTTTTATTTATTTATTTATGGCTGTGTTAGGTCTTCATTTCTGTGCGAGGGCTTTCTCTAATTGCAGCAAGTGGGGGCCACTCTTCATCACGGTGCCCGGGCCTCTCACTATCGTGGCCTCTCTTGTTGTGGAGCACAGGTTCCAGACACGCAGGCTCAGTAATTGTGGCTCACGGGCCTAGTTGCTCCGCGGCATGTGGGATCTTCCCAGACCAGGGCTCGATCCCGTGTCCCCTACATTGGCAGGCAGATTCTCAACCACTGTGCCACCAGGGAAGCCCGACAGTTTATTTCTTGCTGCTATGGCAGCTTGCATGTGGTGGTAGGTGATTAAAGGCCAGCATCTCCCTGTTTTGACATTTGATGAAATCTGAAAAAATATTTCTTAAACAGAATTTATAATAGCAACATTAATCAGGTTTTCAAATCACTTGATTCTCAAGATGATACCACAGTTTTTTATCTTTCCACTGACTACTAATCTCTTAAGGAGAAAAATGTCATGTAATGGGTAAACTGTATGTTTATTTACATTTCTCCTCTTAAATAGCTACCAACTTTTAAATGTCTTGATATAAGAGAAACTATTAATTGCTTCAATAAAATCTATCTCAAAGATAAACTTTTAGCTAGTGAAATGCAGGGTAAATCAGAGAATAAATATATTTATTCCAAAAATATTAACAAAAATCTATTGAGAAGTCCAATTATATCCTGAAATAGGATACGTAGATAGATAGAGATATATCTTCACAGAAATCATTACTCAGATTCATTTCTATTGATGTCAATGAATTCTTGATTAGAAAAAAATCTTCACATACATTCTTCATTCTAAGGTATCAAGAATATGATTCTGTCTCTGTCATTTAAAATAAACAATAACATGATAATTCTGGTATAACCAAAGATTTTACAGTCAATCCTAATTAATTTAATCTCTTGAATGTCTGTGGATTGAGTAAGGCAAAGATTTCTACAATCTAGACAAATGCAACATTGAAAGCAATTTTTACATGCAGGCTACCAACTAAACCTCCAAATGAAAATGCAGACAGCCAGCCTTGAATATAGATAGCCTTGTAAGCCCCTAAACGGAGGATCCACTTGAGCAATTCCCTGACTTCTGACCCATGAAAATTGCTAGATTAAAATGAGAGTTGTTGTAAGCTTACCTCAGGAAACAAGAAAAATCTCAAATAAAAACAACTAACCTTACACTTAAAGGAACTAGAGAAAGAAGAACAAACAAAACCCAAAGTTAGTAGAAGGAAAGAAATCATAAAGATTAAAGCAGAAATAAATGAAATAGAGACAAATAATAGAAAAGATCAATGAAAATAAAAGCTGGTTCTTTGAATAGATAAACAAAATTGATAAAATTTTAGCCCGATTCATCAAGAAAAAAAGTGACAAGGCCCAAATCAATAAAATCAGAAGAGAAAAGGGAGAAGTTACAACCAACACCACAGAAATACAAAGGATCAAAAGAGACTACTATGAACAACTATATGGCAATAAAATGGACAACCAAGAAGAAATGGACAAATTCTTAAGAAGGTGCAAGCACCCAAGACTAAACCAGGAAGAAATAGAAAACATGAACAGACCAATTACCAGTAATGAGATTGAATTGGTAATTTAAAAACTCTCAACAAACCCAACTCCATGACCAGATGGCTTCACAGGTGAATTCTACCCCAAACATTTAGAGAAGAGTTCACACCTATCCTTCTAAAACTATTCCAAAAAATTGCAGAGGAAGGAACACTTCTGAAATTGTTCTATGAAGCCAGCATGACCCTGATACAAAAACCAGACAGAGATATCACAAAAAAGAAAATTATAAGCCAATATCACTGATGAACATAGATACAAAAATCCTCAAAAAATATAAGCAAACTGAATCCAACAATACATTAAAAGGATCATCCACCATGATGAAGTGGGATTTATCCCAGGGATGAAAGGATTTTTCAACATCCACACATCAATCAATGTGTTACACCACATTAACAAATTGAAGAATAAAAATCATTTGATCATGTCAATAGGTGCAGAAAAAGCTTGTGAGAAAATTCAGCATCCATTTATGATAAAAACTCTCCAGAAAACGGGCATAGAGGGAACATACCTCAACATAATAAAGGCCAAATATGACAAACCCACAGTTAACATCTTACTCAACATTGAAAAGCTGAAAGCTTTTCCTCTAAGATCAGGTGCAAGACAAGGATGTCCACTCTCACCACTTTTATTCAACATAGTATTGGAAGTCTTAGTCACACCAATCAGAGAAAAAAAAAAGAAATAAAAGGAATCCAAATTGGAAAGGAAGAAGTAGAACCATCACTGTTTTACTTCTGTCACTATGACAGGATGCTATACACAGAAAATCCTAAAGACACTACCAGAAAACTACTAGAGGTCATCAATGAATTGGTTAAAGTTGCAAGATATAAAATTAATACACAGCAATCTGTTTCATTTCTATACACTAACAATGAACTATCAGAAATAGAAATTAAGGAAAAAATCCCACGAAAAAGAATAAAATACTTAGGAATAAACCTACCTAAGGAGGTAAAAGACCTGTACTTGGAAAACTGTAAGACACTGAGGAAAAAATTGAGGATGACACAGACAGATGGAAAGATATACCATGTTCTTGGATTGGAAGAATTAATATTGTTAAAATGACCATGCTACCCAAGGCAATCTATAGATTCAATGCAATCCCTATCAAAATACCAGTGGCATTTTTCACAAAACTAGAACAAATAATTTTGAAATCTGTATAGAAACACAAAAGACCCCAAATAGCCAAAAGAAACTTGAGAAAATAGAACAGTGTTGGAGGAATCACAATCCCTGACTTCAGACTATACTACAAAGCTACAGTAACCATAACAGTATGGTACTGGCACAGAAACAGACACATAGATCAATGGAGAGCCCAGAAATAAACCCACACACTTATGGTCAATTAATCTATGACAAAGGAGGCAAGAATATACATAGAGAAAAGACAGTTTCTTCAATAGCTGGCTCTAGAAAAACTAGGCAGCTACATGTAAAAGAATGAAATTAGAACATTCTCTAACATGATATACAAAAATAAACTCAAAATGGATTAAAGACCTAAATGTAAGACTGGATACTATAAAACTCTTAGAGGAAAACATAGGCAGAACACTCTTTGACATAAATCATAGCAATATTTTTTGGACCTGTCACCAAAAGCAAAGAAAGTAAAAGTGAAAATAAACAAATGAGACCTACTTAAACTTAAAAGCTTTTACACAGCAAAGGAAACCATTGACAAAACAAAAAGACAACCTATTGAATGGGAGAAAACATTTGCATATAATATGAATATATTATGAATATGATAGTGGTTACTATCAAAAATATGTAAACAGCTTATACAACTCAACAACCAAAAAACAAACAACCTGATTAAAACATAGGTAGAAGAGCTGAATAGACATTTTTTCCAAAGAGGAAATGCTGGTGGCCAACAGGCACATGAAAAGATACTCAACATCACTTATCATCAGGGAAATACAAACCAAAACCACAATGAGATATCACCTTACACCTGTCAGAATGGCTATCATAAAAAAGAACACAAATATTAAATGTTGGCAAGGATGTGGAGAAAATGGAACTCTTGTACACTGTTAGTGGGAATGTAAATTGGTGTAGCCAATGTGGAAAACCATATGGAGGTTTCTCAAAAAACTAAAAATACAGCTACTATATGACCGAACAATTCCAATCCTAGGTATATATCCAAAAGAAACAACATTAATTCAGAAAGATACAAGCGCTCCAGTGTTTATAGTGGCATTATTTACAATTACCAAGATATGGAAGTAACCTAAATGTCCATCAACAGATGAATGGATAAAAAAGACGTGGAATACACACACACACACACACACACACTCACACAATGGAACACTACTTAGCCATAAAAAATAAGGATTTTTTCCATCTGCACAACACATATAAACATGGAGGACGTTATGCTAAGTGAAATAAGTCAGACAGAGAAAGACAAATACTGTATGATATCACTTACATGTGGAATCTAAAAAATACAACAAGCTAATAAATATAACAAAAAAGAAATAGATATAGAGAAAAAATTAGTGGCTACCAGTGGGGAGAGGGACAGAGGGAGGGAAATATGGGGGTAGGGGATTAAGAGATACAAAAAAATGAATTTTCAAAATTACATTTTCTCTGAAATCTAAGTTGCAGTGTGAATAATATATTCTATCCCCATTTCACTTATATCACAACTCTTGAACTATTTTTTTAATCCTTTAAAATTATACAAAACCTTGAAGAGTGCATGCCTTCAGCTCACTGTCTATAATTGTGTTCAATAATCTTTCTAAGATGGTTTTGCCCCTGGAGACTCAATAAAGACAGAGATTGTTAGAAAAGACTCATTAAAGAATATTAAATAATATTATCCATCTAACTTCATAAAATCAACAATTTCTAAATGCCTGAAAGATCACAAGATGCTATCTTCTAGCTGCTTGTAGGGTAGAATTCATACAGAAGTTTTGTTCTCAAACTACCTTGACATTGGAAAACATAAGTTCTAAGCTCTAAGTTATCTTATTCTCCCATGGGAAGGAAAGGCATTCTGACAAAAGGAGGCCAAAGCAATTTCAGTTCACAAACCTCTCTTAAGAATTGCAACCCAGGAGTGACATCAGAAACACGGTGGAGTGAAAAACTACTTTTGTCCCTCCCCTTCAATCTACAACTATTAAAACATCCGTAACTCAACAAAGCTGCCTCTGCCCAACACAACAGGATGACAGAGAATTCCAAACATCTGTACATCAAAAGGTGGGTGGACTGAATCACATAGAGGAAGGGGAACTGAGGGAACAACAAAGACAGTGTCTGTACTCATAGCCCTCTGACCATAGCAATGGAGCCCACAGCTACAGAGAACCCAGTAGCAGCAGGAAAGATGGCGCACACAACTTCATCTACTCAACCACACAAATGCCCACAGGAACAGGTAACTGGGCAGCAGTTGCACTGGAGCCTGGGACCCCAACCCTCTAGTAGCTGAAGCACCCATGACCCTGGTGCCTGCCCTCCCCTTCTGCAGTGGCAGAGCCCCTGAACCTTACAACAACGGATATGGTAGAGGTGCCTGCACAACCCTGGCTCCTCCCTTTCTGTCTCCCTCCCCCTACAGCAAAGCCTGTGTCTCAGGGGATTCCAGATGCAAGGAAAGAGCCCACCATCCCAGGGACAACAGAGTCTCTGGCAGAAGCAAGTCAGAAATGACCCCTGTGAGCCACACCTTTTACAAGGAGGTTGGAGGCTGGAAAGTTCCACTCTCAAATATAACCAGAGGCAGCTCAGGTAAAAGAAACAAAAAACCTGTGTGATAGTGCCTCCTACCAGAAATCAAAGAAAGAAGTCTAACTCCTAATCTGTCATTTAATTTCAAATGCACCAGCAGAGGAACAATTCATCAAGCAACATGAAGAACAACAGCAACACTATACCACAAAAAATAAAACAAAGACAATTCTCTAGAAACCAAACTTAAAGAAGATTATGATCTAACTGATAGAGAATTCAAAATAACTGTCATGAAGAAACTCAATGAGAAAAAGAAAACTCAGAAAGGCAGTTTAATGAGCTAAGGAATAAAATTAATGAACAAAAGGAATACTCTATCAAAGAGGTTGAAACTTTAAAAAAGAACCAAACAGAAATTTTGGAGCTGAAGAACACAATAAATGAGAAGAAGAATGCATTAGAGAGCATTGGAAATAGAGCAGACCATGTGGAAGAGAGAATTAGTAAGCCCAAAGATAGAAATCTAGAAGTGATATAAGTAGAAGAGGAAAGAGAAATAAGATATTTTAAAAGTGAGGAAATCCTACAAGAGCTATCTGAATCTTTTAGGAAGGGTAACATTGGGATAATGGGTATACCATAAGGAGAAGCAAAGGAGAAGGGATCAGAGAGATTATCTAAAGAAATAATAGCTGACAACTTCCCAGGCCTGGGGAAAGAACTGCATATACAAGGCCATGAAGCTAAGAGAACACCTAATTACCTCAATACCAAAAGACCTTTCCCAAGACATGTAATATTAAAATTGTCAAAAGTCAATGACAAAAAAAGAATTTTAAAGGCAGCAAGGGAAAAAAAGAACAGTAACCAACAAAAGAACCCCCATAGGCTATCAGCAGATTTCTCAGCAGAAACCATGAGGGAATAGGATGACATTCTCAAAATACTGAAAGTTAAAAACTGTCACCCAAGAATACTATATCCAGCAAAGTTATCATTCAGATGTAAAGGAGAAAAGAGATTGTCCCTAACAAAAGCTGAGGGAGTTCATCAACACTAGACCTGCCTTACAAGAGATGTTGAAAACAGCTTTTTTACCATAAACAAAACAGCAAAAAATACACAAAACTTTGAGGAAGGTGATAAATAGACAAAACAATAAAATTGCTACTCTCTATCAGAATAGGTTTTAAAATACTTTATTAAAGTATAAAGGTTAAAGGGAGAAAAAAAAGAAAGCAGAAAAATAACTATAGCTATCTCAGTTTGGTAACAAACTCACACATAAAAAGGGATAATTTAAGACAACAAAAACATAAAAGGGGAAAAGGAAAAGAATGGAGCCCATATAGGTAACTGAAGATAAGATGCTTTCAGCAGGAAAGAGACTGTTTTAGCTCTGAGATGTTTATACAAACTTCATGGTAACCACAAAATATAAATCTAGAGCAGAGACATGAAACATTTAAAAAAAAAAAGGAGGAAACTGAGAGAAACATAGAAAACCACCAAACCAAAATGGCAGACAGAAACATAAGGGAAAAAAATGGAGATGGAGCAACCAAGAAACAAAATATACAATGACAGTACTAAGTTCTCACTTATTGATAATCACTCTAAATGTAAATGAATTTAATCCACCAATCAAAAGACACAGAGTGGTGGGAAAGATTAACAAACAAGACCCAACTATATGCTGCCTCCAGGAGACTCACTCACCTCAGCTCTGAAGACAAACATTGGTCCAAACTGAAGGGATGGAAGATGATACTCCAAAGAAATAGCAACCAAAAGAAAGTGGGTACAGACATACTCATATCAGACAAAAGAGTCTTCAAGCCAAGAAAAGATACCAAGAGACAAAAATGGACAGAATATAATAATAAAGGGGACAATTCATCAAGAAGACTTAACAGTGATTGATATACGCACCTAACATAGAAGCAACAAAATATATAAAACAATTATTAACAGACCTAAAGGGAGGAACTGATAGCAACACAGTAATAGTGGGGGACTTTAACACCCACTCCACTTACATCAGTGGGTAGATCATCCAGACAGAAAGTCAACAAGAAAACAGCAGCTTAAGTGAAACATTAGACCAGATGGATTTGATATATTTGTACAGAACATTCCACCCAAATGCAGCAAATACACATTCTTCTCAAGTGTACATGGAATTTTCTCAAGGATGAACCATATTCTGGGACACAAAACAAGTCTTAGTAAATTTAAGAAGATTGAAATCATCTTCTCTGAACACAATGGAAAGAAACTAGAAATCAGCAACAAGAAGAAAACTGGAAAAATCAGAAATACATTGAGACTGAACAACATGCTACTGAACAACATGCTACTGAACAACTATTGGGTCAATGTAGAAATCAAAGGAGAAATCAAAAATTACCTGAAGATAAATTAAAATAAAAATATGATATACCAAAATCTATGGGATACAGAAAAAGCAGTACCAAGAGTGTAGTTTACAGCAATACAGACCTACCTCAAGAAACATCTCAAATAAAACAAGTTAACTGTACACCAAAAGGAACTAGAAAAAGAAGAACAAATGAAGCCCAAAGTTAGTAGAAGGAAGGAAGGAAATAATAAAGATTAGAGCAGAAATAAATGAAATAAAGGCTAAAAAGGCAATAGAAAAGATCAATAAAACTAAGAGCTGATTCATTGAAAAAATAGACAAACTTGACGAACTGTTAGCTAGACTTACTAAGGAAAAAAAGAGAGAGAAGGCCCTGATAAATAAAATCAGAAGCAGAAAGGGAGATATACCACAGAAATACAAAGTATTATAAGAGAATATTATGAACAGCTATACACCAACAAACTAGACAACCTAGAAGTGGACAAATTCTTAAAATCATATAAACTTCCAGATCCAAATCAGGAATAAACAGAAAATCTGAATAGAATAATCACTAGTACAGAGATTGAAACAATAATCAAAAACTTCCCAAAACCCAAAAGTCCAGGGCTAGACAGCTTCACAGTTGAATTCTACTAAAAATTCAAAGAAGATTTAATGCTTATCTTTCTCAAACTATTCCAAAAATGTGAAGAGAAGGGAATACTTCCTAACTCATTTTATGAGGCCAACATCACCCTGATAACAAAACCAAAGACAACCCAAAAACATAAAATTGCAGGCCAATATCTCTGATTGACATAAATGTAAAAATCCTCAACAAGATATTAGCAAACCACATTCAACAATACATCAAAAAGATCACACACCATGATCAAATGGGATTTATTGCAGGTGTGCAAAAATGGTTCAACATCCACTAGTCGATTAACACAATACAAAATGAAGGATTAAAAATCATAAGATCATCTCAAAAAATGTAGAAAAAGCATTTGACAAGATTCAACACCCATTTATAATAAAAATTCTCAATAAAGTGGGTATAGAAAGGAAATACCTCAATATAATAAAGGCCATATATGACAAACCCACAGCTAACATCATGCTCAATGGTGAAAAACTGAAACCTATTCCTCTAAGATTAGGAACAAGACAAGGATGCCCACTCTCATCACTCCTATTCAACATAGTATTAGAAGACCTAGCCAGCCTAATCAGACAAGAAAAAGAAATAAAAGGCATCCAAATTGCAAAGGAAGAAGTAGAACTGTCACTATTTTCAGATGACATAATTTTATATAGAGAAAACTCTAAAGACTCCATAAAAACACTATTAAAAGTAATAAGTTAATAGAGCAAAGTTGCAGAATATAAAGTCAATACACAAAAATCTATTGCATTTCTATATGCTAACAATGAGCTGGCAGAAAGATAAATTAAGAAACAATTCCATTTACAATTGCAACAAAAAGAATAACATACCTAGGAAAAAATTTAACCAAGGAGGTGAAAGACCTGTACACTGAAAACTATAAGACATTTTTGAAAGAAATTGAAGAAGACACAAATAAATGGAAAGATATTCTGTGCTCACTGATTGGAAGACATAACATTGTCAAAATGTCTTTATTACCTAAAGCAATCTACAGATTCAATGTAATCCCTATCAAAATCCCAGGACGTTTTTCACAGAAATAGAACAAAAAACTCTAAAATGTATATGAAACCACAAAAGTAGGAAAAGCAATCCTGAGAGGAAAAAAACCAAAAACAAACAAACAAACAAAAACCCCTTGTATCACACTCCCTAATTTCAAACTATACTACAAAGCCACAGTAATCAAAACAGCATGGTACTGGAAGAAAAACAGAAACATAAATCAATGGAACAGAATCAAAAGCCCAGAAATAAAACCATGCATTAATGGACAATTAAATTACAAAAAAAGGAGAAAAGAACTTACAATGGAGAAAGGATAGTCTCTTCAATAAATGATATTGGGAAAGCTGGAGAGCAGCATGCAACATAAGTTAAACTATACTGCTATCTCACACCATACACAAGAATTAACTCAAAATGAATTAAAGACTTGAATGTGAGATATGAAATCATAAAATTCCTAGAAGAAAACATAGGCAGTACACATTGACATTGATCTTAGCAGTATCCTTCTAGAACTGTCTCCTCGAGCAAGGGAAACAAAAGAAAAAAATAAATATCAATAAATGGAATTACATCAAACTAAAAACTTCTGTACAGCAAAGAAAACCATCAATTAAACAAAAAGACAACCTACTGAATAGGAAAAGATATTTGTTAATGATATATCTGATAAGGATTAATATCCAAAATATATAAAGAACTCATACAACTCAATAGCCAAAAAACAAAAACAAACAACCCAAATAAAAAATGGGCAGAGGAGGATTTCCCTGGTAGCTCAGTAGTTAAGAATTCACCTGCCAATGCAGGGGTCACAGGTTCAATCCCTGGTCTGGGAAGATCCCACATGCCGTGGAGCAACTAAGCCCGTGCACCACAACTACTGAAGCCCGCATGCCCTAGAGCCTGTGTGCCACAACTCCCGAGCCCACGCACTGCAACTACTGAAGCCTCTGTGCTCTAGGACCTGTGTGCTTCAACTACTGAAGCCCGTGGACCTAGAGCCCGAGCTCCACAACAAGAGAAGCGACCGCAATGAGAAACCCACGCACCACAACGAAGAGTAGCCCCCGCTCACCACAACTAGAGAAAGCCTGCATGCAGCAACAAAGACCCAACGCAGCAAAAAATAATAATAATAATAATAAAATGGGCAGAGGAAGTGAATAGACATTTTTCCAAAGAAAATATACAGATGGCAAACAGGCACATGAAAAGATGTTCAAAATCTCTAATTATTAGAAAAATGCAAATCTAAACCACGATATAACATCTCACACTTGTCAGAATGGCTATTATCAAAAAGGCAAGAAATAACAAGTGTTGGAGAGGATGTGGGGAAAAGGGAACACTTGTATACTGTTGGTGGGAATGTAAATTGGTGTAGCCACTACAGAAGACAATATGGATATTCCTCAAAAAAACAGGAATAAAACTACCATATTATCCATCAATTCCCCTTCTGGATATTTCTCCAAAGAATACAAAAACACTAATTTGAAAAGACAGCTGCACCTCCATGTTCATCACAGCATTACTTGCAATAGCTAAGATATATAAACAGACTAAGTGCCCATCAATAGATGAATGGATAAGGAAGACATGGTATATATATATATATATATATATATATATATACACACACACAATGGAATACTACTCAGCCATAAAAAAATGAAATCTTGACATTTGCAACAACATGGATGGCCTTGAAGGAATTATGCTAAGTGAAATAAGCTAGATGGAGAAATACAAATACCATATGATTTCACTCATATGTGGAATATAAAAAACAAATAAATAACCAAACAAAAACAAAATACATGAACAAACAAATAAAATAAAAACAAACTCATAGATACAGAGAACAGAGTAGTGGTTACCAAAGGGGAAGGGGCCAGGGGGAGAGCAAAATGGATTAAGTGGATAAGTTATATGGTGATGGCTGGAAAATATTGATAAATTTTTGGTGGTAAGTTATACAGATGTAGATATATAATGTTGCATGTATGAAACAATGTAATGTTATAAATCAATAGTACCTCAATAATTAATTAATTAATTTTTAAAAGAGTTGCAACTCATGTGCAACAGTTATCAGGTGGCTTGAAAAGTTCCAAAAGTCCATTCTTTACTTTTACTAGGAGCTGCTAATGTCTGCAGAGTGAAGAGGCTCAGGATCCATCCCACAGAGATCTCTAATTCTTTTTTTGTTTTTTAACATCTTTATTGGAGTATAATTGCTTTACAATGGTGTGTTAGTTTCTGCTTTATAACAAAATGAATCAGTTATACATATACATATATCAACATATCTCTTCCCTCTTGCATCTCCCACCCACCCTCCCTATCCCACCACTCTAGGAGGTCACAAAGCACCGAGCTGATCACCCTGTGCTATGCAGCTGCTTCCCACTAGCCATCTATTTTACATTTGGTAGTGTATATATGTCCATGCCACTCCCTCCCTTTGTCCCAGCATACCTTCCCCCTCCCCATGTCCTCAAGTCCATTCTCTATGTCTGCGTCTTTATTCCTTTCCTGCCCATAGGTTCTTCACAACCTTTTTTTTTTTTTTTAGATTCCATATATATGTGTTAGCATACGGTATTTGTTTTTCTCTTTCTGACTTACTTCACTCCGTATGACAGACTCTAGGTCCATCCACCTCACTACAAATAACTCAATTTCGTTTCTTTTTAAGGCTGAGTAATATACCATTGTATATATGTGCCACATCTTCTTTATCCATCATCTGTCGATGGACACTTAGGTTGCTTCCATGTCCTGGCTATTGTAAATAGAGCTGCAATGAACATTGTGGTACATGACTCCTTTTGAATTATGGTTTTCTCAGGGTATATGCCCAGTAGTGGGATTGCTGGGTCATATGGTAGTTCTATTTTTAGTTTTTTAGGAACCTCCATACTGTTTTCCATTGTGGCTGTATCAATTTACAGTTTCACCAACAGTGCAAGAGGGTTCCCTTTTCTCCACACCCTGTCCAGAATTTATTGTTTGTAGATTTTTTGATGATGGCCATTCTGACCGGTGTGAGGTGATACCTCATTGTAGTTTTGATTTGCGTATCTCTAATGATTAGTGATGTTGAGCATCCTTTCATGTGTTTGTTGGCAATCTGTATATTTTCTTTGAAGAAATGTCTATTTAGATCTTTGGCCCATTTTTGGATTGGGTTGTTTCTTTTTTTGATATTGAGCTGCATGTGCAGCTTGTACATTTTGGAGATTAATCTTTTGTCATTTGCTTCATTTGCAAATATTTTCTCCCATTCTGAGGGTTGTCTTGTCATCTTGTTTATGGTTTCCTTTGCTGTGCAAAAGCTTTTAAGTTTCATTAGTTCCCATTTGTTTATTTTTGTTTTTATTTCCATTTCTCTAGGAGGTGGGTCAAAAAGGATCTTGCTGTGATATATGTCATAGAGTGTTCTACATATGTTTTCCTCTAAGAGTTTTATAGGGTCTGATCTTACATTTAATCCATTTAATTTAAATTAAATTTAAATCCATTTTGAGTTTATTTTTGTGTATTTTGTGTATTGTGTTAGGGAGTGTTCTAATTTCATTCTTTTACATGAAAGAATGACCAGTAGCTGTCCAGTTTTCCCAGCACCACTTATTGAAGAGGCTGTCTTTTCTCCATTATATATTCTTGCATCCTATATCAAAAATAAGGTGACCATATGCGTGTCGGTTTATCTCTGGGCTTTCTATCCTGTTCCATTGATCTATATTTCTGTGTTTGTGCCAGTACCATACTGTCTTGATTACTGTACCTTTGTAGTATAGTCTGAAGTCAGGCAGCCTGATTCTTCCAGCTCCGTTTTTCTTTCCCAAGATTGCTTTGGCTATTCGGGGTCTTTTGTGTTTCCATACAAATTGTGAAATTTTTTGTTCTAGTTCTGTGAAAAATGCCAGTGGTAGTTTGATAGGGATTGCATTGAATCTGTGGATTGCTTTGGGTAGTATAGTCATTTACACAATGTTGATTCTTCCAATCCAAGAACATGTTATATATCTCCATCTGTTTGTATCATCTTTAATTTCTTTCATCAGTGTCATAGCTTTCTACATACAGGTCTTTTGTCTCCTTAGGTAGGTTTATTCCTAGGTATTTTATCCTTTTTGTTGCAATGGTAAATGGGAGTGTTTCCTTCATTTCTCTTTCAGATTTTTAATCATTAGTTTATAGGAATGCAAGAGAATTTCTGTGCATTAATTTTGTATCCTGCTACTTTTCCAAATTCATTGATTAGCTCTAGTAGTTTTCTGTTAGCATCTTTAGGATTCTCTATGCATAGTATCATGTCATCTGCAAACAGTGACAGCTTACTTCTTCTCTTCTGATTTGGATTCTTTTTCTTCTCTGATTGCTGTGGCTAAAACTTCCAAAACTATGTTGACTAATAGTGGTGAGAGCGGACAACCTTGTCTTCTTCCTGGTCTTCAAGGAAGTGGTTTCAGTTTTTCACCATTAAGAACGATGTTGGCTGTGGGTTTGTCATATATGGCCTTTATTATGTTAAGGTAAGTTCCCTCTATGCCTACTTTCTAGAGGATTTTTATCACAAAAGGGTGTTGAATTTTGTCGAAAGCTTTTTCTGCATCTATTGTGACGATCATATATTTTTTCTCCTTCAGTTTGTTAATATGGTTTATCACATTGATTGATTTGCATATATTGAAGAATCCTGGCATTTCTGGGATAAACCCCAATTGATCATGATGTATGATCCTTTTAATGTGCTGTTGGATTCTGTTTCCTAGTATTTTCTTGAGGATTTTTGCATCCATGTTTATCAGTGATATTGGCCTTTAGTTTTCTTTGTGACGTCTTTGTCTGGTTTTGGTATCAGGGTGATGGTGGCCTCGTAGAATGAGTTTGGGAGTGTTCCTCCCTCTGCTATATTTTGGAAGAGTTTGAGAAGGATAGATGTTAGCTCTTCTCTAAATGTTTGATAGAATTCTCCTGTGAAGGCATCTGATCCTGGGCTTTTGTTTGTTGGAAGATTTTTAGTCACAGTCTCAATTTCAATGCTTGTGATTGGTCTCTTTATATTTTCTATTTCTTCCTGGTTCAGTCTTGGAAGGTGTTGCTTTTCTAAGGATTTGTCCATTTCTTCCAGGTTGTCCATTTTATTGGCATAGTGTTGCTTGTAGTAATCTCTCGTGATCCTTTGTATTTCTGCAGTGTCAGTTGTTACTTCTCCTTTTTCATTTCAAATTCTATTGATTAGTCTTTTCCCTTTTTATCTTGATGAGTCTGGCTAATGGTTTACCAATTTTGTTTATCTTCTCAAAGAACAAGCATTTAGTTTTATTGATCTTTGTTATTGTTTCCTTCAATTCTTTTTCATTTATTTCTGGTCTGTTCTTTATGATTTCTTTCCTTCTGCTAACTTTGGGGGTTTTTTGTTCTTCTTTCTCTAATAGCTTTAGGTTTAAGGTTAGGTTGTTTATTTGAGATGTTTCTTGTTTCTTGAGGTAGGATTGTATTGCTATAAACTTCCCTCTTAGAACTGCTTTTGCTGCATCCCATAGGTTTTGGGTCATCGTGTTTTCATTGTCATTTACTTCTTGGTATTTTTTGATTTCCTCTTTGATTTCTTCAGTGATCTCCTGGTTATTTAGTAGTGTACTGTTTAGCCTCCATGTATTTGTATTTTTTACAGATTATTTCCTGTAATTGATATCTAGTCTCATAACGTTGTGGTCAGAAAAGATACTTGATACAATTTCAATTTTCTTAATTTTACCAAGGATTATTTTGTGACTCAAGTTGTGATGTATCCTGGAAAATGTTCCATGAGCATTTGAGAAGAAAGTGTACTCTGCTGTTTTTGGATGGATTATCTTATAAATATCAATTATGTCCATCTTGTTTAATGTATCATTTGAAGCTTGTGTTTATTTATTTTCATTTTTGATGATCTGTCCATTGGTGAAAGTGAGGTGTTAAAGTCCCTACCATGATTGTGTTACTGTTGATTTCCCTTTTTATGGCTGTTAGCATTTGCCTTATGTATTGAGGTGCTCCTATATTCGGTGCATAAATATTTACAATTGTTATATCTTCTTCTTCTATTGATCCCTTGATCATTATGTAGTGTCCTTCTTTGTCTCTTGTAATAGTCTTTATTTTAAAAATCTATTTTGTCTGATATAAGAATTGCTGCTCCAGCTTTCTTTTGATTTCCATTTGCATGGAATATCTTTTTCCATCCCCTCACTTTCAATCTATACGTCTCCCTAGGTCTGTAGTGGGTCTCTAGTAGACAACATATATACAGGTCTTGCTTTTGTATCCATTCAGCCAGTCTACACCTTTTGGTTTGAGCATTTAATCCATTTTCATTTAAGGTAGTTATCAATATGTATGGTCCTATTACCATTTTCTTAATTGTTTTGGGTTTGTTATTGTAGGTCTTTTCCTTCTCTTGTGTTTCCTCTCTAGAGTAAAGTTCCTTTAGGATTTGTTTAAAGCTGGTTTGGTGGGGCTGAATTCTCTTAGCTTTTGCTTATCTGTAAAGGTTTTAGTTCCTCTGTCAACTCTGAATGAGATCCTTCCTGGGTAGAGTAATCTTGGCTGTAGGTTTTTCCCTTTCATCACTTTAAATATGTCCTGCCACTCCCTTCTGGCTTGCAGAGTTTCTGCTGAAAGATCAGCTGTTAACCTCATGGGGATTCCCTTGTATGTTATTTGTTGTTTCTCCCTTGCTGCTTTTAATATTTTTTCTTTGTATTTAATTTTTGATAGTTTGATTAATATGTTTCTTGGCATGTTTCTCCTTGGATTTATCCTGTATGGGACTCTCTGTGCTTCCTGGACTTGATTGACTATTCTCTTTCCCATATTAGGGAAGTTTTCCACTATAATCTCTTCAAATATTTTTTCAGTCCCTTTCTTTTTCTCTTCTTCTGGGACCCCTATAATTCGAATGTTGGTGGGTTTAATGTTGTCCCAGAGGTCTCTGAGACTGTCCTCAATTCTTTTCATTCTTCTTTCTTTATTATGCTCTGCAGTAGTTATTTCCACTATTTTATCTTCCAGGTCACTTGTCTGTTCTTCTGCCTCAGTTATTCTTCTGTTGATTCCTTCTAGAGAATTTTTCATTTCATTCATTGTGTTGTTCATCATTGTTTGTTTGCTCTTTAGTTCTTCTAGGTCCTTGTTAAACGTTTCTTGTATTTTCTCCATTCTATTTCCAAATTTTGGATCATCTTTACTATTATTACTCTGAATTCTTTTTCAGGTAGACTGCCTATTTCCTCTTCATTTGTTTGGTCTGGTGGGTTTCTACCTTGCTCCTTCATCTGCAGTGTGTTTTTCTGTCTTCTCATTTTGCTTAACTTACTGTGTTTGGGGTCTCTTTTTCGCAGGCTGCAGGTTCATAGTTCCTGTTGTTTTTGGTGTCTGCCCCCAGTGGCTAAGGTTGGTTCAGTGGGTTTGTAGGCCTGGTGGAGGGGACTGGTGCCTGTGTTCTGGTGGATGAGGCTGGATCTTTACTTTCTGGTGGGCAGGACCCCATCTGGCAGTGTGTTTTGGGGTGTCTGTGACCTTATTTTGATTTTAGGCAGCCCCTCTTCTAATGGGTGGGGTTGTGTTCCTGTCTTGCTAGTTGTTTGGCACAGGGTGTCCAGCACTGTAGCTTGCTGGTCGTTGAGTGGAGCTGGGTCTTAGTGTTGAGATGGAGATGTCTGGGAGAGCTTTTGCCATTTGATATTACATGGAGCTGGGAGGACTCTGGTGGACTAATGTCCTGAACTTGGCTCTCCCCCCTCAGAGACACAGGCCTGACATGTGGCCAGAGTATGAAGACCTTGCCTGCCACACGGCTCAGAAGAAAAGGAAGAAAAAAAGATAGAAAGACAGAAAAAAATAAAATAAAGTTATTAAAATAAAAAATTATTAAAAATTTAAAAATTAAAAAGTAATTTAAAAAAAAAGAAAGAAGGAAAGAAGAGAGCAGCCAAACTGTAAAACAAATCCAGCAATGATAACAAGTGCTAAAAACTATACTAAAAAAATTTTAAAAATGTACAGACAGAACCCTAGGACAAATGGTAAAAGCAAAGCTATACAGACAAAATCACCCAAAGAAGCATACTCATACACACTCACAAAAAGAGAAAAAGGAAAAAATATATATATATATACATATATATATAAAAAAAAAAGAGAACAACCAAATCAATAAACAAATCTACCAATGATAATAAACTCTAAATACTAAACTAAGATAACAATAAGACCAGAGAGAAATTAGATGCAGAAAGCAAACCCCAAGTCTTCAGTTGCCCCCAAAGTCCACTGCCTCAATTTTGGGATGATTCATTGTCTATTTAGGTATGCCACAGATGCAGGGTACATCAAGTTGATTGTGGAGATTTAATCCACTGCTCCTGAGGCTGCTGGGAGAGATTTCCCTTTCTCTTCTTTGTTTGCACAGCTCCTGGGGTTCAGCTTTGGATTTGGCCCCACCACTGCGTGTAGGTCGCCTGAGGGCATCTGTTCTTCGCTCAGACAGGAGGGGGTTAAAGTAGCAGCTGATTCAGGGGCTCTGGTTCACTCAGGCCGGGGGGACGGCAGGGTACTGAATACAGGGCGAGCCTGCAGCGGCAGAGGCCGGCATGACGTTGCAACAGCCTGAGGCGTGCCGTGTGTTCTCCCAGGGAAGTTGTCCCTGGATCACGGGACCCTGGCAGTGGCGGGCTGCACAGGCTCCCAGGAGGGGGTGTGGATAGTGACCTGTGCTCACATACAGGCTTCTTGGTGGCTGCAGCAGCAGCCCTAGCATCTCATGCCCGTCTCTGGCCTCCGCGCTGATAGCCGCGGCTTGCGCCCGTCTCTGGAGTTCGTTTAGGTGGTGCTCTGAATCCCCTCTCCTCTTGCACCAGGAAACAATGGTCTCTTGCCTCTTCAGCAGGTCCAGACTTTTTCCCGGACTCCCTCCCGGATAGCTGTGGTGCGCTAGCCCACTTCAGGCTGTGTTCACGCAGCAAACCCCAGTCCTCTCCCTGCGATCCAACCGAAGCCCGAGCCTCAGCTCCCAGCCCCCGCCCGCCCCGGCGGGTGAGCAGACAAGCCTCTCTGGCTGGTGAGTGCTGGTCAACACCGATCCTCTGTGCGGGAATCTCTCCACTTTGCCCTCTGCACCCCTGTGGCTGCGCTCTCCTCTGTGGCTCTGAAGCTTTCCCTCCGCCAGCCCCTGTCTCTGCCAGTGAAGGGGCTCCCTAGTGTGTGGAAACCTTTCCTCCTTCACGGCTCCCTCCCACTGGTGCAGTCCCGTCCCTATTCTTTTGTCTCTGTTTTTTTCTTTTTTCTTCTGCCTTACCCAGGTACGTGGGGAGTTTCTTGCCTTTTGGGAAGTCTGAGATATTCTGCCAGCGTTCAGTAGGTGTTCTGTAGGAGTTGTTCCACATGTAGATGTATTTCTGATGCATTTGTGGGGAGGAAGGTGATCTTCAAGTCTTACTCCTCCACCATCTTGAAGGTCTCCGGGCGAGATCTCTAATTCTTACATCTAATTCCTACTGCGTCAAGGCTTATAGTCAACTTTTATTTTTCCTATTGTTGACATATTTTTCTTCTCTTGACTGAACTTCCCTTTATCAATGCATTTCTATTTCCTCTTCCATTTCCAAACTCCAGACTCTAGTAACCTTGCACCTGAATCACTTCAATACTTCCTTACCTTCCTAAAGTCCTTCTTTCTTCTAGGACATTTAATAGGGCACGGCCAGGTGAATCTTTCTAAAATGCTATTTCTAAAAATTAGCAAAACTAAATTATGCATCAGCATCTTTCCCTAACCTGGGTTCTACCCAATTTTTCACCCTTGGTGGTTTTCTATGCATTGACCAGGAAATAGCCCAAAAAGCCTAGTCAGTTTCTCTGGGAGATATTTCTTAGAGGAAAATTCATTCCAACTCCACAGTTTTGGATTTAACTAAATAGACATTTTTGAGTTCCCTAACGAATGCCAGGCATCATGCTTGACACTGGAGAGCAACAATGAGTAAGACATGGCTCCGCCTTTGAAGAGTTCACTGTGGTTGGGAGGAGAGTTTAAAGCACCACCACCACCAAACATGAAGAAATTACTAGAACGGGTTATGCATAAAATGCTATAGGAACACAAATGAGGGTAATAGTGGGAGTAAGATTAGACAGAACGACCTAGCAGACCATGTAGGAGACACAGTTGACTAGGTCATTTATTTATCATCCTGATCAGGAAATTAGAGCTTCCATTCCTAAATAATAGTCAACGTAATAAGAAAGAAGCCTTCTTTATAGTATATATAAGGTTGTGGTTTCAATTAAAAAGTTATGGATACTGAAGTTAGAGCAGAAAAAGCAAAGAAGGAAAGGTAGAAGATAAACCCGCGTAATGGCGAAATTACAAGACCCTGTGAATAACAATATGGGAGGGAGAATAACAGAAAGGGACCAAGTTGGGCTCCAAGTTGTCAAGTCTGAGTGCTGAAGGCAAAATAAGATATTGATGACAAAACATTCAGAACAGAACCAAGGCTGGAGAAGGGGAGAGGAGTGTGGCATTTTGGATAGGCTGATTGAAGAGATGCCTCTACTTGCAGCAGGCGTTTGTAGATGACACCTAGAATACAGTGTTGGTGTATATTTGGGGATATGATAGAAACATTAAGGAAGAGATGCAAAAAGAAGAGCAGGAAGCCAAGGATGGAATTTTAGGATTCATCTACATTTGAAGTCAGCAGAATCTGGTGAAACCAAGTAAAGAAAATAAAAAGGAGCATCCAGAAAATTAAGAAGAGAAACTCAACATCAACTAGGACCTGTCAATCTTTCTAGATATTGCCTTAAAATAAAGATCATGAATTATTTTCTGCTGTAACAGATAAAAGACTGTTTGGGCCTTTTATTTGTTAGTGGTCATGGAAATTTGTTAGCTTTTGAAAATTCATTTCAAAACATGAAGCAGGGAATCTTTATAGTATGCATAAGGGTATGTTTTTAATTATGAAGTAACAATATGAGAGACAATCTGATGAAATACACCATAATTTACTTACCTTCTACTGAGAAAAATGGAGACACATGGCTTCTCTCCAGCTGATTTGACTGCTCCCGATAGCCACACTGCCATAAACTGCCACCAGCAAGCCTTATACTTCAAAACGATCAAAATAAAAGAACATATAAAGTTCTACATAATAAATAGTTGCCTGCACTTAAAGCCAATATGTTTTTATTTTTAGTCCTAAGCAGAGGTCTCTTTCTTATATTAACATTGAAAGAACCTACCAATAGTTCATAAATCCAAGCCTGTAAAACTGCACACCTCCCACTGATACTCAATAATGCAGGTTTTTATAAGCCCTCTCTGGGGTAGAGCTCTCACCTCCACAGGCCAAAAAAAGATGCTGACTAGGACTGGCTTAAGGGATAAGGAGTTCAAATAAATCTAAGCCAAAACATTAGCACTAAACAATTAAAATAGAATCCAACCAACCTAGGTATCAGACTATTACGACTTTTTTTCTTAAAAGGGAAGCAGTAATATTTGGAGTCAGACTGCTATCCAAATTCTAACTCTGCTACCTAATAGTTATTCAAACCTTGAAAATATTAGGGAATCACAGTTTCTGTACATGAAAAATGGGTAGTGTATATCACTTGTAGGGTCATTGAGAAGGTTAAATGAAGTGGCATATGTAAATTACCGAGGAGAGGGCCTGGCACAAATCTGTAGTTTTAAAGAATAACATTAATTTTGTTTTATCTCTTTTCTCTACCATGGTTTTATCAACTTGTATTAGTAAGAAAGAGCAGCACTTTTCCAATCTGACATTTTCAAGACTCCACATGATTAACACAATTTCCAGCAAACTGTACTGTTGATTTCTCTAGTCATTATGACCATCTATGATTAATGCTCTCTTAGCTAGTAATAAGTGTGATGATATTATGAGTTCTGTAACTCAAATCATTATAGGTAGGACAAAACGAGATGATTTATGCAGTCAAAGACAGGTGGGACAGAACATGCTTGACCCTCATTCAGGAAATATAAAATAATTTATGATAGGAGTGTAGGACCATTTAGGAGAGAAAAATACATCATGCAAAGAAAAAAGATATTATATTTTTAAAAAGTAGTATGAATCTTAAGTTAATTAAGAAATACAGCATCATCATTAACAACATGCCTTTTTTTAGTCATACGTGCCTTGGGTAAGTCACTGCCATTCTCTCTGCCTCAGTTTCCTTTTCTGTTAAATTTTTACATCATAGAGTTTTCAGGATGAAGTGAGTTCATAGTGCAGGGGAGCAGAATTTGCCACCCCAAAATATGCCTCTTTGGCATAAGGATTATTTCAGGCTGATTATTTTTTAAGAAATTGCAGACACAGGAGAAGCTCTAAAAACTGAAAAGAATTTACCCCTTCATAAGAGACATTTATATGTACAAAAGAAGTTTTTATTTGTAAGGTGTCTCCCTTGCAATAGCAGGAAGAGAAGGCTGACTTCAAATCTCTGGGAACTCCTATAATGCAGAAGGCAATAACTTAAATTTGCAAAACAGCCTTACCCTTGTTTTTCCTGGTAAGCTCCCATAACTGACTCCCCACTCCCAACATCTTCTTTTGTCTTTAACTGAAGTTGGTATTCAAGGTGAGGGCTTCCTCCATTTCAGAGAGTTACTCATGTTTCCTGGGTCTCTCCCATGTATAAAGGAGGCATACTTGTTATTAAACTTTTGTTTGTTTTTCTCCTGTTAATCTGTCTTATATAAATTTAATTATTAGACCAGCCAAAGAACCTAGAAGGGAAGAAGAGAGTTTTTCCACTTGTACAATATATATAAAGTACACAGCTGTCAAGAATAGTTAGTTCTCAATAATTAATTGTTCTTATTATTTCTTGAATTCATTAGGGTCCTGGAAATAGAAAACACAATTTAGCTGGGATTATGAAAAGAACTTACTATTGGTATGAGGGCAGGGAAAGGAAAAATAAGAGATACTGAGGGACCCCAGTACTTGGAACAGTCGGAAGCCATGGTCACAATGAGGTCTGTAGAGGCAAGCAAGGGGAGGACAGTATTACCATACATGGTAGTCTTAAAGGGACACAGAACCAGAGCATGGAAATGGGAGAGCGGAAATATCTCTATTTTCAACTGACCAAACCCAACAGGAAACCAGAGGGCAAGGGAGTCAAGGTGCTGTAGTCTATAGAAATCAGCCTCCAGGGCTTCAACTAGGGCAGAGAAGGTCAGAGATAAACTTCTAGGGGGATGAAGGGTTCAACAGAAACTACCCAGCCCAAATAATAATTAAATAATTGAATCAAACCGTTATTCCTTAGAAATAGCCTCAGCCCAGAGCCTTTATTTTGCTCACTGTATTTCTTCCTCAGGTCCTCAACCATGCCAAGTCTGTTTTTATTCTTGGAGACCTAGTGTGATAGCTGTGTCACATCTGATATCTTCCGGGGTTTGACTGGTGGAGTCTAAGCCTTTATTTTGAGACATATTTCTCTTTTACTATACGAATCCATAGTCAACAGGAAGAAAATTCTCAATTATTAGAAAGAAAGAAAGAAAGAAAGAAAGAAAGAAAGAAAGAAAGAAAAGAAGAAGGAAGGAAGGAAGGAAGGAAGGAAGGATAGAAAGAAAGGAAGGAAGGAAGGAAGAAAGAAAGGAGCCAGAAGCCTGATAAATCTAAGTTGTGAATTTGTGCAGAAGACAGAGGTGTCAAAATCTAATGAGGCTTTTAACATTTTTGGTGAGTGCTTAGCAAACAGAGCAATGGCTCACTTTAATTTTGGTCATTTTCTATACTCTCTCCTATAGGGTGATTTATAATTCCTAGACCCACTTTTAGCCAAAGATTTTACACTCAATCAGTAAACAGCTTAAATAAAATAGCCTAAATCTTGATATTTGACAAAGACTCTCTCCTTAACAAAACTTTAGTCAGGCTCCTTGAAGTTCTCTTTTTGACTATGACTTGCCCTTGGGCTCTGCTTAGTTCAGTTTTATCAAGAATCCTGCTGGGTTAGTTTAGCAAAAATTCCCTACCTTTAATATCGGATACAATTTCTCACCCTCCACCCTTGGTATCTGACCATGCTTGATATTTGATCAAATTCTCCACCCTGGTTATCTTATCATTGTTGGAGTGTGGAGGGATTTCCTCCTACCCCTCTGGATTCTTCTGGCTAGTCTAATAATTTGACACAAGACAGATTAACAAAGGAAAATCAAATTTAATCTTGTATTTATGGGGGTCTCATAGATATATGATCCAAGCAGGAGGCTTTCATACTTTTTAGACAAAGACACAATACATTTGTGAAATATTGACAAGACAAATAAATTTTGGCTTGGTTGCTTAATTAGTAAAGAACCTAAAGGAGTTTGAGCTTGAGGTAGTAAAGAAGTAACAAGGTCTTTTCAGCTCTGAATTCCCTACCTCTGGTTACAAGGATGTCTCTCTGCCTCCTGGTGCAGGGAGGGTACCTTTCACATGAAAGATTATTTTGTGATTTCATACAGGCAGGGTATCTCTCAGAGTGTCCTTGCACTGGCTGTTTCTCAAATAACTTTAACTCAAATAATTAACATGCCATTTGGGCGTAATTGTGGGCAATCTGCCCTGGGCTTCAAAAGTTCCCTCCTCTAAAATTTCCCTGGAAATTTCACGTATTAAAAGCTGAGCTGGTAGATTGCTCTATGATTTCACTGAATCAGTTTCCTAGTCCTAAGAATAGGTCAGTTCAGTTAAACTCATTTCAGGAGGCTCCCAAAGTTAGGCCTACATTACACATGCATTCAGGTATTTAATAAGAAGCAGGTCTATGGAAACAAACAAACAACAAAAACCCAAAGGTTAATGATTGGAGTAGACTATAAACAAGCTTCTGAACCCAGGGAGCAGCTAATCAAGAAAATTCTAGATATCAGTGTCAAAGCATGTTTTGTAGTTTGAAATGTCTCTGATGATGTTATCAGATATTCAGGTAAACTTTCTAAGTGACCCATACAGCAACAGGCATGAAGATTGTTTAAACATGAGCTGTTGTGGCAATTTCTCTGAAGTTTATATCAAGTCACCTAGCTTCCCTTTTCAGGGCTTCAGGAAAAAGGGCAGTTTTAAGTTCTTAATGATTCCAAATCAAAAAGATGGAAGAAGAACTTCCCTGGTGGGCCAGTGGGTAAGACTCCATGCTCCCAATGCAGGAGGCCTGGGTTCGATCCCTGGTTGGAGAACTAGATCCCGCATGCTTGCCACAACTAAGAGTCCGCATGCCGCAACTAAGAAGTCTTCATGCCGCAACTAAGAAGCCTGCATGCCACAACTCAGAAGCCTGCATACCGCAACTAAGAGTCTGCGTGTCACAACTAAGAAGTCCGCATGCTGCAACTAAGGAGTCCTCATGCTGTAAGTAAAGATCCCATGTGCTGCAACTAAGACCCAGTGCAGCCAAAATTAAAAAAAAAAAAAAAGATGGAAGAGAATTGGAAACATTAGTTTGGAGAGTCATAGACAGATATTGAAGGGAACTAGAATAATTCAGGATTTAGTCCAGTTTACAGGAAAATAACAAATCTCAAAGACAATTAATAGAAGCAGAATCTGATATTCACATGCATGTATTATAGATTCTACTGAAACATATTTTTTTCTCTCTGAAATCACTCTCATTTTCTATGAAAGATAGCCAAATTAAGACAAATTTGTTTGCAAGATAAACCTAGATTCAATCAAGTTGGCCTGGTTATTTGCATAAGTACAGCAAGAATAGCAATTGATCATATAGGCTCTTTTAAATCTTCTTTGCTGAACCAGTTCAAAAGAAATTTCAGACTGAACTTTTATTTATTATTTTTTTATATTTTGGCTGCGTTGGGTCTTCGTTGCTGTGCGTGGACTTTCTCTAGTTGTGGCAAGCGGGGGCTACTCTCTGTTGCAGTGCGCAGGCTTCTCATTGTGGTGACTTCTTTTGTTGCAGAGCACAGGTTCTAGGCACGTGGGCTTCAGTAGTTGCAGCATGCAGGCTCAGTAGTTGTGGCTTGCGGGCTCTAGAGCACAGGCTCAGTAGTTGTGGCACATGGGCTTAGTTGCTCCATGGCATGTGGGATCTTCCCAGACCAGGGCTCGACCCCATGTCCCCTGCATTGGCAAGCAGATTCTCAACCACTGAGCCACCAGGGAAGCCCCCAGACTGAACTTTTAAATGTCTCTCAGGGCCAGGAAGATGAGCCAAGTCAAGGACTTGTAATCAGACTTGCCTGCAATACCTATAGATTTGAGTAAATTGCTTTCTTTGTAAGGTCCCCAAAATATCTTGAGCTTCCTGCATCTTCCCGGAAGTGACCTTCCTTACTCACCTGGTAAGGCTGCTGGTAACCATATAAGCAAGGTACTAGACTGTTTTTCCAAGGGGCCTTATTAGCTTAATAAAGACAACTTTAGTTCCTTAGAGCTGTCTGGTCATATATGAGTCTCCATGTGTCTCTCTCAAATATGACACTCCAGTCAAAGCCTTGCTGATATAACCAGTTTCCAATTGTGTCCTGCTAAAAGGAGAACAGATTCTTACTGAACTTATGTAAATAGCCATATTGCCAAGAAAATAAGAATTCTCATTACAAGTTACAGAATTGTGGAGGGATCAGGTAGAAAGAAAAGATATGGAGATCTTTTCATCTTTGTTTACAAAGTTATACTTTATCAAATTACTCTGAGTCCTATTTAGCTTAAGAGGAAAGATTTTCTTATATCTGGAAAACAAGATTAAAGAATCAGCAATTAAAAAAAATAAAAATTACAGTCATCCTCATTAGTCTATTTAGTACCATTTAATTAGTTCTTGCTCTCCTTGATCTTTTTTTATGAAGCTATCATTTTCTCCCTTAGGTTCTATAAATTTTTACCCAGTTCAGTGGTATGATTTGAAAGTTATCAGAAACTTGTATTCTAGAGTACTTGTTCCTTTCCATGAATTTCTCTGAAGACTTAACACATTTGCAGGAAGCTTTTATAAAAGCATCTGAGTAAAACAATAACTGTCTGCAAATGATGAAAGACTTAACATGCCTATTATTAAAGATCTGATTAATTATAATGGAATTGACAAGGAAATTTCATTATTTTTGTGACATACAACATTTAAGATAATAACTACAATAGAATTATGATTGATAACATTATACCAGGACATATCCAAATTTTAGGAACTTCATATAATTTATAGAATATTTATATTAACATTTACCCATACAATATATCCTAAGGTTTATCATCACTTATTTGAGAAGGCACCCATGTAATTTAACATATCAAAATAAGCCTAACTGGGCTTCACTGGTGGCGCAGTGGTTACGAATCCACCTGCCAATTCAGGGGACACGGGTTTGAGCCCTGGTCCAGGACGATTCCACATGCCGCGGAGCATCTAAGCCCGTGTGCCACAACTACTGAGCCTGCGTGCCCTAGAGCCTGTGCTCTGCAACAAGAGAAGCCACCGCAATGAGAAGCCTGCTCACCGCAATGAAGAGTAGCCCCAGCTCACCACAACTAGAGAAAGCCCACACGCAGCAACGAAGACCCAACGCAGCCAAAAATAAATAATTAATTTTTTAAAAAAGCCTAATTAACTTAATACCTCTCTTTCATAAGGAGAGAAAAGAAATCTTTTGAGGTATTCCAAGGGCCCTCAGGAAATCCCCAAAGTTATTTCTAGGTCAATAAGACTTCATTTAGAATTTGATTTGGGGAAGTTTATCAAAAATATAAAAAGCCTTGGACACTTGACTTAACAGAATCACAGATCATTATGAAACAATATTTAATTATCTATTTGACCAAAGTGACAATAAAAAATTTCAAAGGAAAATACAAAAGGTTACAGTGTCGTAAGTTAAACTTACCTCTTTTAATATTAAGAAGACTCAATTTTAAACAATCAAAGATCTGATGAAGACAGTGTGAAGCAGTTAGTAAGACTGTGCTTACCCTTGCTTTTTAGGGAAAACAAAAACAAAAACAAAAAAATTTTTCACAAAAATCTTATCAGGAGCAGGCCAATAGTCTATTTAAACTTTATCCTTTTAGCAGATGGAAGAAAATCAAGTTTTTGTTTTATATTAGTATATTACTGATATTAAAGCTTATTTTTATAATCTTTGTAATACATTTATTCAATTTCAGCTAGCTTGACAACAAAAGGTAAGATTCTCTCTCTTTCTCTCTCTCTCTCTCTCTCCAACTTTTTGTATGCATTTAGTTTGTCCTTCGTAACCAGAAGTTCTAGTTTAGACAAAATTACTCTCATTTTCCTTAACAAAAATGTATCTCCATATCCGGTACCGTTATTTAGGCAAAAACGTATCTTACTCTCCTTGCATACAGAGTTGTTTTCCTAATTAATTCTAGTTGTTTTAATTACATACATTAACTAGAATTTTTAACCCTTAAAAAACTTTAATTTTTAGCGAATTAAAGAAGTAAACAATTGGGAATTCCTGGTGGTCCAGTGGTTATGACTCCACACTTCCAGGGCCGGACGCTGGGCGCCCGGTTTTGATCCCTGGTCGAGGAACTAAGATCCCACAAGCCACGTGGCACAGCCAAAAAAAAAAGAAGTAAACAATTACGAACTATCTTTTACACCAGCATTCTGTGGATCACCAAATTTATGAATACATTTCATAATTTCTAGAAACATATGCTACTTCATATACAATGTTTCAATAAAGTACAAGACTTGTTTACTAATAATACCAAATTTATTTTTAGTTTCTCTGTAATAGGAAGTCAAACATAGATAAACCATTGTTCATTACTTAAAGTTTCATAATTTTATATTATTTAGAAATTGTCTAGATATTCAATGATTTTCCATCGCTTAACCTAACTTAGCAAAATTTGAAGGGTAGAAGTTACCAAAGAGATTTGGGAAACTATTTAAGTAGACATATTATAAAATAATCATTGCTTAAAAGTTCACCTAAAAACTCTTATCTCATTTACATCTATTTAATTAAGTTGTTCTTAACAATTATACTTAGATTACACATGAAAATTTCATGAGACATTAGTTAGTCATCATATTAAGGATTTTTTTTTCTTACTGACAAATTTTGTAACAGAGATAACATGAGCTTATTTGACTTTTAGTAAACTTAGTTAGAATAAAAGTATTGTATGTAATGTTGATAACTCTAAAGACATGTCTGTATTAAATAAACCTAAACTTAAACTAGTTTGCATTTACTAAAGATTAATGCTAGGTCATGTGAACTTGAAAATCATTTGGGTTAGTTTCTGTTATATTTTAATTCATTATAAAATTGTGGTTGTTTTAAAGCCAGTTAAATAGAACTCTTTTACATATTAATTTTGACAATACCACCCAGAGACAGAAAAATACCATATCTATAATATACACAATTAGACAAATACACGGACACAAACACATAAATAACAGTTGGAATAAATTAAATTTACTTGCTCAGATGGCTAAAGTTTTTTACTACTTGGGGAGAAGACTTTTAAGATTTATATTTGCCCTTGACAGTCTTAAGGAGGCTGTGGTTTAGAGTTTGGGCAAGGAAGCCCTTTTAGCAGTTTGTGTTTAAAAAGCCTCTTTCCCTCTTTTTTTTTCAGTCTCAGGCAAGTTTTTGTTATCTCCTTAGGTGTTTCCATTTCAAATATATGGTAATATTTACACCTGTATGGGACAGAGAAAGAAAATTTAAGTTTTCTCCTACGAGTTTTGGAATATATTTGTCTAAAATCAGAAATCTTAGGGTAATTACTATTTAAATTTTTTCTTCTTTTTCTTAAGTACAGGACAATTTTGTTTCCAATATCCTGATTTTATAATATCTACAAGTATTTTGAGAGGAACAGGTAATTGGTGAAGGGAACAGGGATTGGTAAAGATAGGTTGGTCTTAACTTGCTTCTAGAGTTGCATTTCTGGTTTTACAGAGATTTATAAGACAAAGATAGGTGCTTCTATTAGCTCTTGAATATTGGCTTCTAGCTGACCAACTTCCTGATTATTTCTAGGAGGGCCTGGAGAATTGCTGAGATGGGGCAGTTTTTAAGAAGGGGAAATTACCTCGGATTTTTCCTTCAAGTCTAATTTGTGTTCTTTCATCTTGTTAAGGAGTCCCTAAAACTAGCTGTTTTATACATACATACAAACACACACACACACACACACACACATATATATATAAAATGTTAATCCACTTTTTAATTTGTTTTTAGGATGAAAACTCTCTATAATTTCCCTTCCAAGCATAGCCAACTCAAAGGATCCATCATCTGGCCATTAATGAGTAGGATCTTATATTAATGTCAAATAGCTACTCAAACTATTAAGTCTTTTTATGGATCAACCAAAGACACAGGAGGCACCTCACAAGAGAGCATGCAACCCTCACAAGATCTGAAAAGTTTGCTCCCAGAGTTAGTTTAAGAAAGTAAAAGCCTTTCATTGCTGTAAGTGATAAGAATAGTGTAGTGAAAATGGTGTCTTCAGTTTCCCAAGAGAATGTGTGGAGTCAAGTCAGTTTAGCCAGAATCCTCAATTACCCCTGATGTTTTCCCTTAATAATTTTCCATTCACTTATCCTCACCCTGCTTCTTAACTATAAATCTCCATTTATCCTTGGTGTATTCAGCGTTGAGCCCAATCTCCCTCCCCTACTATAAAACCCATTATAGTAGTCTCCCTGAATAAAGTCTGTGTTAATATTCTTTACCACATATCATAATAACTTTTTCTTTAACATGTTAGTAGTCTGAATGAATTGGTAAATTTTCATTTCATGTATTAATTATTGTTTTAATTATATATAAATTATATAATATATATAATTATATATCTGAAAAAGCATTATGTGGTTTTGCAAAAAAACTTCTCAATAACCTCTCAAAGCAGATATTTAGGGAAAATCTGTGGAAGACTTTGAAATGTACCCAAAAAGATTAGTGAGAGTCTTCAATAAAAAGCAAGCATTTTCTAGGGCACAATATTCCTAGTTATCTAATTCTATTGGATCTGTGCCTTTTGTTGACTTTCTTTTTACAACCCTGTAAATTGTAGATAACTGACTAAAATGAAAATGAGTCTTGACAATAGACATGCAGATGAATTCTTCCAATAGAGGACTTCTGCCAACTTGTAGAAAAAGCTAACATTGCACCTATTTGTAAATTCATTAAAACATTCCTGGCTACCTATTTCTGTGTGGTATTTTGAATTCGCTTTTGAACATATTGTAACATCGTTTTGGTTTCCTCAGTAATGAATGAGTAAATAGGGACTTCCCTGGTGGTCCAGTGGTTAAGACTTCACCTTCCAATGCAGGGGGCATGGGTTGGATCCCTGGTCAGGGAGCTAAGGTCCCACATGTCTCACGGCCAGAAAACCAAAACATAAAATGGAAGCAATATTGTAACAAATTCAATAAAGACTTTAAAATGATGGTCCACATAAAAAAAAATGAATGAGTAAACAAAATCTTTGACATTTTATATTTGTACAAGAGTCATGATTTTACCTTAAAAATAAATTATTCTTTAACACGTATTACGGTTGACCCTTGAACAACACAGGTTTGAACTGCGCGGGTTCACTTATATGCAGATGCTGTTTCAACAGGAAATACTACCCTACTACACAATCCATGGTAGGTTGAATCCATAGATGTGGATCCACAGACACAGAGGAAGCACATACACAGAGGAACAGCATATAGAGAGGGTCGATATAAATTATACACGGATTTTCGACTGCACGGAAAGTGGGCACCCCTGACTCCCACATTGTTCAAGGATCGACTGTATTATTATTCCCAATTTTACAGATGGAGAAACTGAAGTTCAGAAAAGCTAGATAACTGGTCCACAATGGCACCACTAATAATCTGACTCATGATTGTGGAAGTCAAAGTGCATACTTTTCCCATACACTATAACTGTATTAATATAAACAAAATCACATGGAGTTTGTGTGCTAGAGCACTTCACAGGACACTGAATCATATGCAGCATGAAAACCCAGCCAACTAATAATTACTACTGATTAGATAATTAGTGACTAGAACTGCTAATTACATTTCAACATTGTTGCTGTATGGTAATAAAAACAAAAATAATAGCTCAGTGAAGCATACACAAAGAAGCATTATACAAACCTAGCCATCAAACGTGCCAGTAAATCATTTCAATTATAACTTTAAGAAGTCTCAGGTATCTTTTTCTTCTCTCCACTGATTCCTAGCATTAGCAGAGATCATTAGCTGATTTTGATTGGTTTCATACATAGTAAAAAAAAGAAAAAAGGGGAGAAGGGGGAAAAGAAAGTGGAGAAAGAGGAGGAACAGCAGGTTTCAGCATGTGATAAGCTAAAAATTGTTTACTTATGAGATATGAAATTCTGTTTTGCAATTGTGTGACACTGGGCAAGTTTTAATCTCAGTCAGGTTCTTTATATTGTATGTAACATAGGCTTAAGACCACCTACCATTAAGCTATTTAGATAAAATGAGATAGTTACTATAAACCAGCTGGCACATAAGTAAGCCTTCAATACATTTTAATTCCCTTTGCTCAACTCTACCCTTATCCAGATCATTTCATAACCCCCAAAACACAGTGAAGCAGTAAAGAACAAGAATTTAGAATACACTTTACTGTTAAGTAATGTCCGAGAGTAGACGGTGAACCTAGATGTTCAACTAGATTTTGTTTCCAATGTATACCTGTAAGATATGAATCATTAATGACAATTTATATAACAAGTAACTTCAAGACTTACATTTTGAATGTAATGAAAATGTGTTTGCCTTTAAAAAATGTAAGACAAGCAAATGCCATATGACTCAGAAGTTCTGATCTCCATCAAATAGCATCTGAGAGAAAGATTAATAGTGGTAAAAGTGTGACATCCTGGAGGGACAATTTTATGCTATGGTTATCTTTGTACACAGCTGAAGTGACAAGCTAATATACAGTCTTAAATCCATTTAAGATGACAGAATGCTCTGTACTTCCTCACTCAGCTACAGTTTTTTGAGGGGGAAAAGGATTTTGTTTTGTTTGTTTTAAATCACATTCTCAATTTAGTTCATGGAGGATAATGGCAAAACATTGAGAAGATCATTTTTTCTTTTCCTAGCTTCTTATATCTTCCTCAGTGATCTCATAGCTCATCCCCCAACTCTTCCAAAATATTTCACCTTCATGAATTCTCTGAATTAAAAAAACATGGAAACTAAATATAATAACTCTAAACTTTCTGCAAACAACCCAAAACTCTTCATGCTGTATACTAAATATAAAATGTAAACGTAAATTTAAAATACTAAGTAAATAATAAAATAAATATTTTATTTTTTTGAGAGGCCAATTCATAAATTGTTAAAAACTGTTATAAAGTAAATGGAGAGTTTTCCATCATATAGAGGGAAAAAGAATTGCCTTAAAGAGAACACAGAAAGAGAGCATAGATGATGAGTCATTCTCTGGATCTCTGGCAATCAATAGAAGGTTAAAAATCATCTTGGACATAGAGGTATCAAACATGAAACAGTTTCTTTTGAGCAGAGGTCTATTTCAGGTTTACTGTGATTCAACTGAGTTTGAACACATCACCATGAGGCCACCATAAGACAATCTACAGGAATGTGCCGACAGCATGGCCTATGTCTATCTTTTCAGACATTCTTAATCACCTGGAGAGTAATGAGAATTAGTCATATAGTCCCATCGCCATCAAATGCCAAGGACCAAAACTCTGTCACTGGCACCCCTTTCCTAAGTTATTAAATACCTCGGCAAGTTCACATGGGCGCTTAACATGATGCTGATTATACTCATAATGCTTATCATTGAATCAGTTAGTACAGATGAAACTATCCCACCTATACCCAGGCAGAGTTAGTCCCAAAGACAAAACTTACCCCAGTAAATAACTGAGATCAGAGAAATTAAAAGAAATTAAAAAGTCCAAGATTTAGAAAATTGACCTGCCAAGTGTAACTCTCAATTAACAAATGGTGAGTCAGTGGGTAATTTAATAATACATCATCCCTTTTGAGGTCCTCCGCTTCAACCCCAACTGGTCTAACATCAACTAGTATACTGAAAATCATTCCTGACACTATCTGTAGTTAATGTAGACCTCACAAGTTAAGGGCTCAGTCCTTGGAAGACTGCGCCTACTTAAGATGCCCACCACAAGTTCAAGTGATCCCCAGGTCATCCGGACTACTGACAAACTGGCCACAAATCTGGGTTCCCATTAGTCTTCTCACATTTGATAACTCAAAGAACTCAGGAAAGTGTTATACTTACAATTACAGTTTTATTATGATGGATACAACTCAGGAGCTGCCAAATGAAAAGCCACAAAGGACAAGGTCTGAGAGTGTCCCCAGTACAGAGCTTCCATGCTCCCAAACCATGGAATCAGGGCACATCATCCTCCAGGCATACTGATGTGTTCCCCAACCAGGACGCTCCGCTGAACCTCATGTAGAGCTTTTACTGGGGTTTCATTATATCCTTGGCCACATGATTGAAATCAATCTCTAGTCCTATTCCTCAATCCGGAGGTCAGGCTGGCTCAAAGTCCCAACCCTCTAATTACATGACTGCCTATGACCAGCCTCCTTCCTGAAGCTATCTAGAGGGCCACCATGAGTCACCTGATTAACATGAATTCAGGAATGATCCAGGGGGATCATGAATAACAAAGACACTCTTATTCTCAGGAAATCCTAAGGATTTACAGTCTCCCTTCCAGGATTCAGGGGCAAAGGCCAGCCAAATTCTTTACTATATAACATGGAGACATTATACATGTTGTAATATGAAATGAGCCAAACAAGGCCTGAACGTGGAACTGATGATTGAATAGTGTAGTACAGGGAAACATAAGTGACTTGCTTCTTCTGCACCAGAACCACAGATCAGCTTTAGTACTTAATTAAAACTGTCAGCTCTCTCATTTCTTATCCTGTTTTTAGAAAATAATGGGACTTGCAGCCTGAAAATGAACCACTCCAGGGGCATTGACTCCCTGTGGGTGGACCTGCATAAGCTACAACATTTAGCACTTTCACATTCCTATTAGGAGTCTATTTAGCAGTCTAAAAAATTCATGATCATTAGCCAAAAGGGCTTTCTCCCTAAGCATTGATGGGCTTAAACAACACTATTCTCTTAGTGTTATCAAATTTGAAATAGCTGATGCTCACAGCAAACTCTTCCAGATAAAGGTACCTATGAAATCTGCAACAAAAAGGTATCAGATCATCTGGTCCCTCACTGTACCTCAGAATGGACAAGATGCCAATCCTTCCAAGCTATCATTCGTCTCACATGTTTTCAATACCTCTTCTGGGGATGAGGCCTGTGAAACAGTTTATCCTATCCAGCCCTCCAATTCAGATAGAACATAAAACACTGGAGCTGGAATTGGCAAGACTAAAAGCTAAGTACCAGCTACACCACTCACTTTGAAAATTTTATTTGACCTCTCTGTACTTCAGATTTATCATCTGTAAAATGAAGATAATGACAATATCATAATGATATAGTAATGATAAAATGTGGTAATACATGTATGACTTTAAGGCACTTTGGAAGATGAAATTGTTAAAACAGGGAGAATCCTGATTTATGTTCTGACATCATCTTCATCAAGAAAATTATCATTGGCTTTTTTTTCTGATATGCTGTCTTTGGGAACAATGTACAATTACACACACAGACACACACACACACTCACCCATGCAAACAGTGATGTCTCTTGACTCTAACAAAAGGCTGCTTAGAGACCTAATATGCATAGTCATATTAGGTCCTATCCCCACCATTGGGCAAGGTAGGTAAGGATGGAAAATAACCTGACATATTTTAAAAGCCCGCCAAGGGCTTCCCTGGTGGTGCAGTGGTTGAGAGTCCGCCTGCCAATGCAGGGGACACGGGTTCGAGCCCTGGCCTGGGAAGATCCCACATGCCGCGGAGCAACTGGGTCCGTGAGCCACAACTACTGAGCCTGCACGTCTGGAGCCTATGCTCCGCAACAGGAGAGGCCACGATAGTGAGAGGCCCGCACACCGCGATGAAGAGTGGCCCCCGCTCGCCGCAGCCGGAGAAAGCCCTCGCGCAGAGAAGACCCAACACAGCCAAAGATGAATAAATAAATAAATAAATAAATAAATAATAAAAAGCCCGCCAAAAGGAATCCAATACTATATAATGCCCATAGCTTGACCGTACCTACAGCTCCTTCAGCTTACTTTCCTGCAGAGATGAATGGCTCTCCATAGTAAGTCAGATACTGCCATTTGTGTGTTAAAAATGCCAGATTTGACCCCCAGACTCCTGACAGCTAAAGTGAAACACTCAGAAACACCAAATACCTATATTTAGAGCATTCTCCAAAGATTTCATTCTAGAATTGACAGCCATGTGGTTCCAGTCCAAAGACTAGATAAGACAGTTCATATTTGACAATGATAGTCAACCAGTGTGTTTTGATCTTCTTTAAGTCATGCCTCTTTCCATGCTTCCTCCCATAACTTCTGCGTGTTCATAACAAAGATAGTTATAAAAGTCTTGGCTTTCTATTATTTGCAAATTATAATCAATAAATATTGAATATGCTTGTTAGACAGGCTATTTTCTAGCACCACATCAGCTCTCACCATTTCAAATTCACCAGAGTCCCTGAATTCCAACTCTCTTTTCATTAAGTTATTCCTAAAACATATGATTTTACCTTCTAATGAAAATGCTGCCACAGATTTGTATAATAATTTCACATCCATAATTTCTATGATTCTTGAATATATATTCCTATTCTAATAGTCACGTTGCATATTTCTTCAGTCCTCAAATAATGTATGCCTGAGTGACCGGCACCATGCCAGGTATCAGAGTCACAGTAGTGAAAAAAAAATGAATGTGGTACCTGCCCCCAGGAAGCTCACTTTCTGTTGGTGAAGATACACAGTAAAAAAAAAACAAAGCAACTGATATAAAATAATTTAATTTGAAAGAGGTGCTACGAAGGAAAAAAATGGGCCTGGGAGAGAGAATAAGGAAGCAGGAAAGCTCTCTTAGAAAGAGAGCTTCAAGGAAGGATTGCATAAGGAGGTGAAGTTTAGGCTGAAGAATAAAGGATAAGGAAGACGTTGCTACTGAAATTAGAATCTGCCAGCAAGAAGGAAGTGCATCTATAAGGCTACAAGATAGGAAAGAGCTTGGGATGGTTTAAGAAAAAAAAAAAAGTTCGGTGTAGCCAGGGGATAGGGATTGAAAGCAGAGTGATAGACAACAATCTGGAAGGGGCAAAGAGTGGTTGGGTGGATAATGAAACTATTTTCAAGCCCTGAGATTCGAGATACAGGGATGTAAGAGGGGAAACTGCCTCTATTGACTGCAAGAAAACCAGCACCCTCTGAAGCTAGATTTCAGTTTAGGCAAGGAAGCCAAAGAAATGCTTTGTGACAGACAACATGAGGATGAAGAGGGAATGTGCTGACAAGCAGGAAGGAGTTCTGGAGGCATTGTGGGAGTTTGGGTGTAGAGTGGGGGTCAGCTCAGGGCGGTGCTGAGCAGTACAGGGAAAAGACTCCAGGTGATGAGAGATGGCAGGAGAGGCTTGTCCTTCTGGTGGTAACTGGGATAAATAGGGATGTGACGCAAGAGGCATTTGCCCTTACAGTGCTGTTGATGACAGAGAACCACCAATACTGCTATTTACCTCCACAAGGAATATCCAGGGATACCTGCCCATGAGACTGCGGACTGTTTCAGTGAGATGGGGTTGGGGACTACAGTTAACTTCTGGAGGCTATTCCACTAACTCATCTAGTGGCAGCTCCCACAATGCATAATGACTCTCAAAACTACTGAGATGGAGGAGGCAGGAAAGTGGGGAGATTCAGTCAATGTAATGGTGCTCGTGACCAGAGGCTATTTTATGTTTCTTCCTTTTATTGCAGGCCAGCTTTTAAATTATTCTTGTAATTTGATGGTATCATAATACATAAGATAAAAAAATACGTATTTTTGAACTACACAGAGTTCATCTATTGGCATGCTTTCCAACTGTGGGCCAACAAAGAAATTAATAAATTCAGTGGGTTGGAAAAATTTACCACCTGAGAACAATATCAGTGGTTGATTTAAAGGTTGAGAAATGGTTATGAAATATATTCATAATTGCAAACATCCCTATAGAAACAAAGAAAATACTCTGAAGTTAAAGAGGAAAAATATAGTCAGAAACCATCATGATTGAGGGAAATGGTAAAGCTGCAGTTTTGGAAATTCCCAGCTCCATTAGGATGAAAAATGTCTAACAGCTTATATATCATTCAACAGTTCCACCATAGGTCTCCTGAAAAAAGCATTCCATTCCCATTCCCCAGCACTTGTTTTAACATATGTTTCATACATGAAAATCTCTACCCCATGATCAACAATTATCATCAGTTTTCCAAAACTGAAAAAATGCAAAAGTACGTTTTCACTCTTTCATTTTGCATATTTGTCAACTTAGGGAAACTACCATGACTTTATGTGTATATAGGAAAGTTTAACCTAGGCAGCTACTCATAAAACATAAATATAGTGTCATTGCACAACTCTTCTGTTGGCATGGTGTTTGGTGTTAAAAAGAGAGCTTATATATTAAATACCTAAGTGTGTATACATGTATATATGTATATATATATACTTATATATATTGTCTCATACCCTTACGTACTTAATATAAAAGTGCCCTTTTTGTATGTATATTTGTATATATATATATAGAAAGAAATAGAGACAGAGACAGTGAAACAAAGAGACAGAGAGACAGAGACAGAGAAAGACAGAGAGAGTGTAAGCACACCACAAATGACTCAAGTTATGAAGTCTTGTCTCTCTGCAAGTGTCCTACGAGGTTAGGCTGCCCTCACTCAGGCTCCTATTTCACCTAATATTCCACAGCACACATTGTGAGAAAAGGGGCTAAGGATGCCTTGAACAACTGAGGAAATAATTCTCTGAATGCCTTCCTCAGCAGTACACATTGCCTCTGTCCCATTTTCACTATAACAACATTATGAAGCAAGATCTTCACAGCAATTACTTGGCTTGCAACTTGTAGGTATGGTTCCTCCCCTTCCCCATAACCCATCCAAGACTCCCATTACCAGGGACTGAAGCAGTCAGCCTGTGCTAGTTCACACTAGAGAAGACCGACCTGCAGCCAAAGAATTGCATGCACAACATACAAGGAAAAATGCTACTGCATTCAGCTGCTAAAGCTGAGCGCTGGTCAAATGGTGTTTGCATCATCAAAGAGGGAGAGAATTGAAACTAGGAGGCCCAGGTCCCTGTAGAGAGATTGATAAGCATAATGTGTCTCTAATGTGGCAAGGGGCATCAAGATGCACTCCAGAGTACAGGGCTCTGATAATATGACTTCCTAATTACCTCTGCATGGGTGAGAGATTAACCAAGCTGCTTCCACAGAGAAGCCTTCAAAATCAAATGGGGAAAGTAACACCTTCCCCCACACCAGGTCAGTTCCTGCTGAAGTGACTGGTGACTAATGGGAATTCTATCCTCTGAGCATGTAGGGAAAGGGTAGAGAGAAAGAGACCACCATGGCAGCTGAGATACAATGAGATCAAAAGGTGTAGCTGCAAGAGGAAGCAGAACTGATGCCCTGAAACATGGCTGTAGGCTTGCTGGATAACCACGTCGCCAAAAGGCTGATTGTGCAACAGCCTCTAGAATGTGTGTGCCTCTCTTGAGCCAAGCTTCAGGTCAGCTCAGACTCTAAGCATTATTAAGTCACATATGGCAACCAACTCTTGAGAAAGTGAAACACTTTAATCACAAAATAACCTTCAGGTGCACAGAGGGAGGAAGAAAACACAAAACCAACCAAGGAATCACTGACAATAATCCTGTTTTTGCAAATGAGAGAAAGCAAAATGATCCAAAACAATGCTGCATTATGATGATCTGAAATGTTGCCAATACCACCATCCAACAGAGATATAAAATAACTTTCACTTTCAAGAGAGGAATAATTAGATGATGTTGTTGAATTGAGGCTATACTGTCTTAAATATAGTTTTTATTACTCTAAAAGACATTAATGTTGTTAGCAGAAAAATTATAAAGTTCAGATAAGTATGAAAAAAAAACATAATGCTACCTCCAGAGGTAACCACTGTTATTTATTATTTTGTCATTTCTCTCTTCTCTTTTCTATACATATTTTTACATAGTTGATATACTAAATATGAAACATTATACCATGCTTTTTCAGTTATTATAATAAATGTTTTCCAACCGACTTTATATTTTAATATACCTGGTTTACTTGTTACAAATTATTTCTTTTAGGTCATATAAAGAGCAATATAGTCTACCATGTAGATGTACTACTTAGTGATAAATTTTTAAAATATAGTTTATGAGCTCTTACTACATTCAAATAACTAAGCTAAACAAAAATATCTAATGAGTGGAATTTCTGCCCTCAGCAGAATCAGAAACAGGGAACCCCAGTGACACTACATATAAATGAAGAATTAGAGCTGCAGGGAGCTTCCGCCCTTACATTGTGCCAATCATCATTTTGATTACTGTTTGCAAATGAAAGAAAGCAAAAAGATCTAAAAACAATTCTTTTGTGATTGCTCCTTCACTCCTCTACGGTCTCCTGGTGTCTATTAAGACCCACTTCAAAATCACGTTTCCACAACTCTCCCCATTTCCCTCTCCTCTAGGAAAACTCCATCATTCCCCATTTGTGCTCTCATGGGACTTTAAATAAAACTTTGTAATTTAGCACATTTATTATGTTATTAATTTACTGTAATTGCTTGACCCCTTCAGGAGTCCATGAACTGTTTGTAGACAGAAATATTTTATATTTATTTGTTCCTCAGAATCTAGCAATGACTAGTAGAGAGCAAGGGTTCAATCAGTGTATTTTTGAGTGATTGCAACTGAATAAATTTAAAGTGAAACACTTTTTTTTCTGAAAATTATTAATAGAGATAATAAACATATCTGAAGTCTAAAGTTGTTTTTAAACTATGCTCATGTATGCACTTTTATAGAATTCTCAAATCAGTGTTTAAGATACCATCTCTTTCACTTTCTGAAATGTGCAAAAAATGCATAATAATATTTGTGTTTCCAAAGAATGAAATGCCTATTATTTTTGTGAGTATATCAGCAACTTGGTATTGTGGTGGTTAAAACTACAAATAGAGGGCTTCCCTGGTGGCGCAGTGGTTGAGAATCTGCCTGCCAATGCAGGGGACACGGGTTCAAGCCCTGGTCTGGGAAGATCCCACATGCCGCGGAGCAGCTAGGCCCGGAGCAGCTAGGCCCGGAGCAGCTAGGCCCGGAGCAGCTAGGCCCGTGAGCCACAACTATTGAGCGAGCCATAACTACTGAGCCTGCACGTCTGGAGCCTGTGCTCCGCAACAAGAGAGGCCGCAATAGTGAGAGGCCCGTGCACCGCGATGAAGAGTGAGAGGTCAGCGCACTGCTATGAAGAGTGGCTCCCACTCTCTGCAACTAGAGAAAGCCCTCGCACAGAAACAAAGACCCAACACAGCCAAAAACAAATAAATTTAAAAAAACTACAAATAGAGTCAGGTAATGACAGAAGTCACAGGACAGACAAATTAAGCTCTAGCTTAAGAGAGGTTTAAGAAGATTTCCCTTTAAGTCGAGAGTACCAAGGAGAACTATAAAATTATTCATCTTCTTTTTCAACTGTCAAACATCCATGTCAATAAATTCTAGGAGACAGCATAGGAGAACAGAGGACAGCTCAAATGGTTTATCCACAATCACATAACAAATCAGAAAGGAAGTGGTAATCCGTGATTATACAACATTTCCTCGCAAGGATTTGGGACATCTTGAGATTATTTGAAAAGCTTTTTAATCCTTGGGGGAAAAAAATCTGCTCTTAGAGTTAATGGGAAAGATTCCAATACTGTTTCTTGATTCTTTTTTTCTCTTTCTTTTTTCTAACTTTATTTCATATTCTTTTCTATGTATTTTAAATTTATAGAACACAGAAAAATAATTTTTAAATAAACTGCCATATATTATAAATGCATATTTTATAAATAACATTAGAATGTTGAAAAATTAAAATAAAATATACATTCAATATGTATGACATACTGTGCAGGAATACATGAGTTTCCTCACAAACAATTCAATTTAAACTTTACTAAATAAACACAGTTTTAATTTTGCTCGGTATTGATCCCAAGGGAAGTTAGTTCAAGCTCTTTGGAGGGGAGTTATCCATTACAGCAATCACCACTTCAGAGAACCAAAGAAGCAATTGAATCAGAAAAACTATTTGCAAACGGCCAAATTGATAATTTTAAAAGAAATGGACTCTAACACAGAGAAAGTATAAGCCCTATTTTTTTTTTTTCTGCTAATATACAGTGGTTTCTCTTTAGCCAGACAATCAGAGGCTGGTTGTGTTGTTAGGAAAAATCCATTCAAAGGCCTGGGAAATATCTTTCTAGAAACGCCCTTTCATTCACTAGCCCTGGCAAAGGACAAACATCCCTGGATAGTCTGGAGCTGAGATCATTCTTTCAAGCCACCTGATTTCCTTAGGCAGCCTCCTGTCGGGGATATTATGAAGACTCCCAATCTGGCCAGAGTCACACTTTCAGGGTTCCACATAGATACAGTTCTCCCAGTGAGCACTGATTGCCCTAAAGCAATCATTAAAGTGTGGAGGCATTTGGGCAGGGCAGTTGGAAAACAGGTGCTGACTGCTGATTAGAGAGCCCTGGCTTGGTTTAAGCACAGAAGCAGAGAGTATAAACCAACAAACAACTAGCAGACAAACAAACATAGCAGAGAGTATAAACCAACAAACAACTCACCTGTATGTTGCTAGGACTGCAGCCATTCTGATTGTCTACTTGGAACCAAAGCTAAAAAATATAGCAATCTGATATAAAGCATTCAAATTTACACACCATTTCCACCACTTTTTAAAAATTAGAAATATTTTCTTGGCCCTTATGAAGCCTTTAATGGACCTTAAAAAATTTATCTCAAATAATAACTAAGAATTTTCAGGAATACCTCATTTAACTCTGTTTGGAAACTTTTATTAAATTATTCTCCAATTCTGTAAGCCCCAGAAAGAAAAACACATCATTATTCCTGTTTTTGTTTATAAAAATGTTTTATTAAATACACACAAGAAAGATTTATAAGTATATATATTTTAAATTAACAATGAAATGAACACTGTATACCCTCCACCCAGCTTAGAAATAAAACACTACAAATATCTTTGAAGCCCCCTGTGTAGCCGTTCCCAGACCCAACCCTTTTACTCCTTGCCATTTTTAAAGTAAGCACCAACCTGAATTATGTATTTATCTTTCCCTTACTAATCTTTATAGTTTTACTATACAATTATGGATCTCTAAATAACATAGTAAGTTTTGTATTTTGCATATTGCAACAATTCTACATGTATTCTTTTGTGTCTTTTTTTTTAGCTCAATGTTAAGAGATTCATTCATGTTGATACTTATAGCTGTAATTAACTCATTTTAACTGTGGTATATTATCCCACCATACGACTATACTAATATATTTATGGTATTGACATAATATATTTATGGTATCCGTTATGGTATTGACAACATTCAGGTTATTTTCAGTTTTTTTCTATAATATGCAATGATACTTTGAACTTCCTTCTTGTTGACACTGGCAATAAATTTTCAAGGATACATAACGAGAAGTAAAATTTCTAAGACATAGAATACCTGTCTCTTTTTGTGTATTGATTTCATATGATATGTTTATGACTTAAGTGAAGTTGTTTTAATCCTCTTGTTTATGACAAAGACCACAAAAAAAAGTTTTTTAAAAAAAATCATTTTATTGAGGTGTAATTCACATAGAATAAAATGCACACACCATTTTATAAGTTTTGACACATGAATACACCCATGGAACCATCACCAAAATCAAGATAATGAACATACCTATCACCCCCAAAAGTTTCCTCATGACCTTTTGTAATACATCCCCCCTCCTGCCTACCACCCCACTCCCAGGCAACCACTAGTCTGCTTTTGGTTTATAGATTCGTTTGCATTTTCTAGGAGTTTTAATAAATGGAGTAATAGAATGTGCACTCTTTTAGTCTAGCTCTTTTTTTCCTTCCAATTCTGAGATATAATTGACATACAGTACTGTATAAGTTTAAGGTGTATAGCAAAATGATTTCACTTACATACATCATGAAATAATTACTACAGTAAGTTTAGTGAACATCCATCAATTCATATAGATACAAAATAAAAGAAAAAAGTTTTTCCTTGTGATGAAGACTCAGGATTTACTCTCTTAACTTTCATGTACATAACACAGAGCAGTGTTAATTATATTTATCATGTTGTACATTACATCCTTAGTACTTACTTATAAGTGGAAGTACCTTTTGACTAACTTCATAAAATTATGCCTTCCCAACCCCCCACCTCTGGTAACCACAAATCGGATCTCTTTTTCTATAAGTTTGTTTCTTCATTTTTGAAGTATAATTGACCTACAGAACCATGTTACTTCCTGGTACACAACATAGTAATTCAATATTTCTATACATTTCAAAATCTAGTTACCATCCGTCACCATACAAAGATACTACTTCATTAATGACTACATTCCCCACACTGTACGTTTCATACCCGTGACTCATTTATTTTGCAGCTGGAAGTTTGTACCTCTTAATCTCCCTCACTTCTTTCTCTCATCCCTCTATCCCCACCCCTCTGGCAACCACCTGTTTGTTCTCATGTCTATGACTCTGTTCCTCTTACGTTTGTTCATTTGTTTTGTTTTTTAGATTCCACATACAAGTGAAATCATATGGTATTTGTCTTTCTCTGTCTGATTTATTTCACTTAGCATAATACCCTCTAGGTCCATCTACGCTGTCGCAAATGGCAAGATTTCATGGTTTTATATGGCTCAGTAATATTCCACTGTATGTATCTTCTTTATCCATTCATCTATCAATGGACATTTACATTGCTTCCATTATCTTGGCTATTGTAAACAATGCTGCAATGAACATAGGGGTGCATATATATTTTTCAATTAGTATTTTCATATTCTTTGGATAAATATCCAGAAGGGGGTTAGCTAGATCATATGGTCATTCAGCTGCAGCTGGAACTCAGCTCGTGGTGGTTTACACCAACTCTCCTGAGAACCTACCTCCTAGAAAAAGTACAGCTCAACTGGAATTGGACTTTATTTCTGTCATTTCCTTTGCCTGGAACAATAGTGTAACTAATCTGTTCTTTGTTAGTAGTACATTATTTCTTTATTGGCTTATTAAGAGATGTTATTGGCTTGTGAAATCATAATTGCCACATTGAATCTGTAACCAAGCAGGACCCTATGGGCCCTTGCCAGGACAGACCCCTCCCCAATATCCTCTGCTTTAGGTCCTCTCTGAAGTACCCAGGTAACTATCTTATGCACATTTCCCAAGTTGTTTTACAGATGCTAAAACCCCACCAAATGGAAGACATTAACTACTTGATGACCTTGAGCACATCACCCGCAGACATACTGGAGCCTGAGGATTGATAATGTTAACTCCTGTGATACCACCCTGTTGCCTCACCATCAACCAATCAGAGAATTGTGCATGAGCTGATCACACACTCTGCAACTCCCCTCCCTCCCTTAAAAAGCATTTCCTGAATCCCATCAGGGACTTTTGAGCTGCCCTGCACTCCTTCCGGCACCTTACAATAAACACCGCACTTTCCTTCACCACAACCCAGCGTCAGTAGATTGGCTTTACTGCACATGGGTGAGCAGACCCAAGTTTGGTTTGGTTACAAACCTGGTTTTTTTTGTTTTCTTTTTTTCTGAATTTTTGAATTTTATTTTATTTTTGTTTATACAGCAGGTTCTTATTAGTTATCTATTTTATACATATTACTGTATATATGTCAATCCCAATCTCCCAATAAACTAACTGTTTTGGCAAAGATAATCTCAGTCTCTGAGCATAATATGCTACCCTACAAAATAAAACGCTCTTCAACTTTACTGAATAATGCCAAACGCTGTTTATTTTTCTACATCTTCATCGACACTTGATAGTAATAGACATTTTAACTTTTGCCAGTCTGGCAGATTTGAATTCATTGTGGGTTACCATTTGCACTCAAGGTTGATCAAATTTTTATTGATTTTATTGGTCATAAAGTGGTTCATCTTCTTTGAAATGTCTTTTAATATGTTTTTGCCTATTTGATCTTGTGTTATTTGACGTATTATAATCTGAATTTATTTCAAGTTTGTTAATTACCATATCAATTTTTTACTAGAAAAATATTCTTTTGTTAGTTTTATGTGTCAGAAGTATCTTCTCAGTCAGCGGCTTTTTTCCTCTTTTTTGATTCTTTCCTTTTATAAAATTCTTAACTTTAAGTTAAATAAATTTATTAATGACTTTCTTTGTGGTTTGTGCTGTTCCTGTCTTCTTTAAAAAATTCTTCTAGGGCTTCCCTGGTGGCGCAGTGGTTGAGAATCTGCCTGCTAATGCAGGAGACACGGGTTCGAGCCCTGGTCTGGGAAGATCCCATATGCCGCAGAGCGGCTGGGCCCGTGAGCCACAGCTACTGAGCCTGCGCGTCTGGAGCCTGTGCCCCGCAACGGGAGGGGCCGCGATGGTGAGAGGCCCGCGCACCGCGATGAAGAGCGGTCCCCGCGCCGCGATGAGGAGTGGCCCCCACTTGCCGCAACTGGAGAAAGCCCTCGCACGAACCGAGGACCCAACACAGCCAAAAATAAAAATAAATAAATAAATAAATAAAGTAGCTATTAAAAAAAAAAAAAAAAAAAAAAAATTCTTCTAAATTTTGAGGTCATAAACGTACTCTACTATATGTTCTACAAATATCTCAGCTTTTCCTTTCTTATTCAAGTATGCTTCCTTCTGGAATTTCTCTTCTGCATTATATAACTTAGAGATCCAACTTTATATTTTTCACATAGGTAATTAATCCCAGCGCCATTTATTAGACAATCCATCCTTCACCCACTGATCAACATGCCCCCTCCACCATGAGTCAAATTTTCATATACACAGGAACCAGTTCTGAACTCTTTATTTGGATTTAATGTTCAATTTGTCTTTGTGTGAGTAAATATAGTACTACCTCATTGACTACAGGTTTTAATGTCTTGATTTATGGTAGATAAAAGCCCCTATGTTAGTCTTCATCTATTTTAGCCTATCTTAGCCCTTTAGTATTCTGTAATTATTTTAGAATGAGATTTTCAAGTTCTATGAAACCTTCTGTGATTTTGATTCAAGCTGTATTAAATCTATAGATCAACTGGGGATGAATAATAATGTTCCCTTCATAAATATGGCATATCTCTATACTTATTTTGATATTTATTACTACATTTAAAGGATTTTCTTTATCTTTCCACATAAAAGCTTTGTACATCTCTTGTTAGATTTCTTCTTAGGTATCTTACATCTTTTGTTCCTATTTTAAATAGTAACTAATTTTAAATGATATTTCTATTTCTTCCTGGTGTATGAAATTAATCTTTTATGTTGATTTTGCACCTAGAAATTTTGCTAGAATCTTATTTATTATTCTAATTTTCTAAGTATAATTTTATTTTTTCATGTAGACAATCACAATACTTTTAAATGATACTATTTTTGTTTCTTTTCTCCTAACACTTAAAACCTGTATTTTTTTCTCTTGACTTTCTTCATTATTTAGGATTTCCAGTACAATGTTGAGTGAAGACAGTAGTAAGAGCCCTTGCCTTGATCTTAAATTTAAAGGAAAGTATTTTAATATTTCATTATTATATACAATCTTTTCTTTAATATTTTCCTTAATCAAATTCTCTTGGAAGTTTCCTCTATACCTAATATCCTAGGAGCTATTAGTACAGTGTATTATAAATTTTATTGTACACTTTCTTCACTTATTGAGAAATTGTTTCCTCCTTAAATCTATTTATATAATAGAAATAGACTTTCTAATATTAAACCAACCTTATTTCTGGGCTAAACCTAAACTGATCATCATGAATTATCTTGCTTACACAATGCTGGATACAGTTTGCTAGCAAGTTATCCAGGATTTTTGCATCTTTGTTCATGCCTGAGATTAGCCTGTGAATTTTTTTCCTCCTGTATCTCTTCTCTGGTGTGTATCAAAGTCGTATTAACCTTATAAAAAGAGTCAGAAAGTGTTGCCTCTTTTATTATTCTCTGGAAAAGTTTGTATAAGATTGGAATGAATAGTTTTATGAATGTTTGATGGAATTTGCCTACAAAATCATTTGAACCTGAAGTTTTCTTTGTGGGAAGTTTTTAAATAATTGATCTTATCTTATTGATAGTTACAGGACAAAGTTTTACCTATTTGAGTCAATTTTGGTGGCTTTTCTTGAAAAAAAAGATTTTTCTAAAAATTTTTCATTACATAAATTATAAAGTTCTTTAAAACATTGTCTTTTCATCTTTTTCATCTTTATTGCATCCATACTTATGTCCTCTTTTTCATTCCTGGCATTTGTGTCTTCTTCATTTTGCTAAATGGAGTTTGCCAAAGGTTTGTCATAACTTTTAAGCTTTTCAAACTACAAACTGTGGATTTCTTGGATCTTTTCCATTGTATTTTTGTTTTCTTTTCATTCATTTTGGCTCTGTATTCATGATTTATGTTTGAGTTTGTTCTACTTTTCTTTATTTTTTTAATTGAAGTACAGTTGACTTACAATGTTTCAGATGTACAGCAAAGTGATTCAGTTTTTTATATATATATATGTATACATATACACATATATACACATATATATGACCTATAATGGAAAAGATTCTGGAAAAGAATATATATACGTGTATATAGAATATATACGTATATATATATGTGTATATATTCTATATATACACATATATATAAAAGAATATGTATATATTCTTTTCCAGAATCTTTTCCATTATTGGTTATTACAAGATATTGAATATAGTTCCCTGTGCTATAAAGTAGGTGCTTGTTGGTTATCTATTTTATATATGGTAGTGTGTATCTGTAAATCCCAAATTCCCAATTTATCCCTCCCCCTCACCTTTCCCCTTTGATAACTGTAAGCTTGTTTTCTATATCTGTGAGTCTACTTCTGTTTTGTAAGTAAGTTCATTTGTATCATTTTTTTAGATTCCACATATGAGTGATATCATATATTTGTCTTTCTCTATCTGACTTACTTCACTTATATGATAATCTCTAGGTCCATCCATGTTGCTGCAAATGGCATTATTTCATTCTTTTTTATGACTGAGTAGTATTCCATTATATATACATATATATCTATATATATAGATATATAGATATATATGTATATATACCACATCTTCTTTATCCATTCCTCTGTCAATGGACATTTAGGTTCCCTCCATGTCTTGGCTATTATAAATAGTGTTGTATGAACACTGGGGTGCATGTATCATTTTGAATTAGAGCTTTCTTCTTTTCTGGATATATGCCCAGGTGTGGGATTGCTGGATCATATGGTAACTCTATTTTTAGCTTTTTAAAACCTCCATACTGTTCTCCATAGTGGCTGCACCAATTTACATTCCCACCAACAGTGTAGGAGGGTCACCTTTTCTCCACACCCTCTTGTTCTACTTTTCTTTAACTGCTTATTTTATACATTTTCTAATTCCTTCAGTTTAATTTCCAACCTTTCCTCTTTTCTAATACAATCATGTAAGGTAATAAATTGACCTAGAATTATTGCTTTAACATTTACTTTTTTATTGATATAAAATTCAATATAATAAAGTTCACAAATCTTTAATCTTCGTTTTGATGTTTTAACAATTGTATATGTCCATGTGATATGATTCATATCGAGATCCAGAACATGTTCATCACTCTAGAGTATTCCATCATGCTCCCTTTCATCAGTCTTCCTCCCAGAGGTACCCTATATTCTGATATCTTTCACTATAGATTAGTTTTGCCTGTTCTTGAACTTCATATAAATAGAATATTATAGTATATATTATCTTGTGTCCATATTGTTGCATGTATTCTCTTGTGTCCATATTGTTGCATGTAGGTTGTTCCTTTTTATTGCTGAGTAGTATTCTGCAATATGAGTATATCACAACTTGTTTATTTATTCTTCTGTTGATATATACTCAGGTTGTTTCTGGTTTAGGGTTCTTATAAATAATATTTTTTGTATAATGTCTCTATTTTTTTCCATTTTAAAAAAGGAGTTTATAATCTTGGCATTTACTGTAAGAAATTTTTATATTTTCTGGACACAGTTCTTTGTCAGATATTTCCACAGTCACTGGCTTGAGTTTTTATTTCTGAATGATGTATTTTAATTAGCAAAATATTCAATTTCCAGGAAGTCTAGTTTGATTTATCTTCTTTTTGATTTAGTGTTTTTTCCAGTCCGTCAAAATATCTTTGACCACCTCCAAAGACATGAATATATATACTTCTATTTTTTTCTTCTGGAAGCTTAATGATTCTAACTTTCATGCTTATGTATATGATCCATCTTAATTTGTGCAAGGAATGAGATATAAGTCAAAGTTTTAACCAGTCCATTGACATTTTTATTTGATTACATTTAATTTCTAAAAATTTTAGTTTTTTTATTTTTAATCTGCTTAATGAGTTTCATAATATCTTCATTAGTATTTTTGATATACTTGTTTTTCAAAGGTTATTTTTTCTTCTGTGGCTGTTAATTCCAATAACTGAATTATTTGAAAGTCTCATTCTTGTCATTTGCTTCTTCTAGCATTTATTCTTTGGCTTTAAGGGGTATTGTGTTTTGTGATTTTTTTTTTTTTTTTTCTTTTTATAATCTGAGCTAGACTTTTCTTTGGGGGAATTCTTGGAGCCTGGATTGAAAGTGTGTTCCTTGTTCCTATTCTTGTTTCTGCCAGATCCTCAGGAGCATTCCTAATCAAGTATCATCCAAAATAAAGCTTTAGATGACGTTTTTTGTTCACAAATGAATAGTGTGAATTTTAACTTTCAACCCACTGGGAAAAGGACTTGGGTTACAAATTTTCTGCTTTGTATACTATCATGGTTGAGATAAGAGATTATCATTCCTGTCTCCCTCAGTGAGTGAAGTTTTCCTTTCACTGAGGATATAGTTTTTTGGGGTCCCAGGTTTTGGGCAAGAGTTTCCTTTTAGATTTTCCAATGTGTGCAGGCTAGTCTTTACATTCTTTTTCCCAACATTTTTAAGATTATAAAGGGAATCTTCAGGGTCATTATTAATTAATAGTTGCCCCAAGATAACCAGCTATTTTGTGCTTGCTTAACTTTCTGGATTCCAGGTTATATTCTGTTTTTAGCATCTGAATATTTGTTCTTACTTTCTTGTTAGTTTGATAGCACATTTAAAATATAGCTAATATTTTTCAATGTCTTATTTTACTTTGAAGTAAAAAGTTCGTTGAGGATTTCTACTCCACTATACTATCAGAAATTGAAAACCCACATTTTCTTTCAAACTGTTTACAGTCTCATCAGCTATCAATGATGCAATTCATATAATTGGCAACAACAACAGTAAAACACAAAATTAGAGGTATACTACATTGATTAATAATTCACTAATTTTGATCTAAATATCTTAACTTCTAATCATCATGAAGAGTATTTTTTAAAATAAAGGATCATTTTCTGCAGTCAGTATATCCAAAGATAATTCAAAAATGGCAAATGTACCAGCTGACTAAGCAGGAGAGAAACCAAGTCAAACAAGCGAAAGAACCAGACAATAATCATACTGGTGCATACTTGCTGAATGACAGTCTGAGTACATGAAGTATCACTGTGGACCAGAGTGCCCAGAGAGTTCTGTTGATTAAAATCTTTAACACTGCATTTGATGCTTAAAGTAGCATAGAAATGAATAGAGACCCTTTAATATTTTAAAGCCATGGCCTCTTACCAACCTCAATGCAAGGATTTGTTAGAAAGCCACTGCATTTGTAAACTTAATGCCCATTACCAGAAAAGAAATGGAATCAAATATCCTCTAGAAATAAGCAAAAACTTGGTCAGTTTAGGATTACAGATTGGTGGCAGGGATGTCTCAAAGGAAGAACTGTGGTAGAACTAATGCTTCTGAATATCTCACTGAAACAAGCCATTGACAATCAAATGGTTCAAACATTTTAAATTAGCCCACTTAAATTTATTTAAAAAGTATTATCGAGTTCTCACCAGTTCTCATGTGGTAGCACTAATGTCAACACTGCCTGCAGACTTCTCTTCATCTTTCTTTTTTTCCCCTGAATCCTGTTGAATAGTATGTGTTTTCCAGAATTCAGTGACTTAGCACATTCTATTTCAACTAAATGATCATAAAACAGAAATATAAACATACTTAGCCACACATTTTTACTGTTCTGTTAGTAAAATCTCTAAGCAAATATAATTTCTTTATACTTATTACTTAATCTTTTCTATTTTCCTCCCTCAACTTAATAAATTATCTTTCTCATTAATACTACTCACATTTAGCTCACTTTTGAACTCTGTTTTGTAGACTGACTTTTTGGTGCATATTTCTCTTTGCAAAGTTCTGCTTCTTGATATTTTAATGGGGGTAGTATTGTGTAATGGGCAGGTCCCTCTCCCACTTGGGTGTGACCTCTTATCCAAGAAAGGTGTATGAATGAACAGCTTATAAATTCTGCTTTAGACCTCAGGAAAAACACTGAAAAGACACTCTATTCTTTTGATCTATGTTCTGCTGACCTTCTGAATGCTAAGACCACTAGGACCAAGATTAGGAGGTAAGCCTAAAGGAAATGTGCCAAAGAGATCTTTTATATCAAGCAGGAAGAAACACTCTTGGTTCACATGTGCATCTTCTCAATTCACCAGGACCAGGGGAGTCTTCTCGGTCTTGAGTCAAAGCCCTGTAGCAATATGTCTCCACTGGGGGACTAGGAAAGTAGAAGGGAGAAGGGCACTCCCCATGCATCCACTCCCCTCCAACTCCAGAGATTCTGACTATGTAAAGCATTCTGGCGAATAAAGGTGAAAGAAGAAACACAAATGAGTAGTAACTTTTCCCAAAGCCTCCTTTTTACATCCCATGTGAAAATGAAAAGGAGGTAGAAGACTGACAGAGAATTTGTAGCTTCAAGGTCCAAGCCATCTCTCCTTCCTTCATACACAGGCTGTGTATGAAAAGATGATTCATGGCAAGAAAAAAAAACAAATAAAACTATCTTCACTGAGTTTTTACACACATAAGCGGTTACTCAATACATATTTTAATTCACAGTTTTGCAGTTATTTTTGCTTAAATATAGTACATTGGGTGACTCGGACAATTAATATTCCATTTTTTTTAAAATTTTTTAATTTATTATTTATTTATTATTTTTATTTTTGGCTGTGTTGGGTCTTCGTTTCTGTGTGAGGGCTTTCTCCAGTTGCGGCGAGTGGGGGCCACTCTTCATCGCGGTGCGCGGGCCTCTCACTATCGCGGCCTCTCTTGCTGCGGAGCAGAGGCTCCAGATGCTCAGGCTCAGTAGTTGTGGCTCACGGGCCTAGTTGCTCCGCGGCATGTGGGATCTTCCCAGACCAGGGTTCGAACCCGTGTCCCCTGCATTGGCAGGCAGATTCTCAACCACTGCGCCACCAGGGAAGCCCTAATATTCCAATTTTAAATGTTTTCTTAATGTGTTGCATCAAAAAACGAACAAGACTCATCTTACTGTGCTCTAAGATGGTCTCAAAAGAAACTATCCTCAATTCTTTCTAATCTTCAACAAGCTCACTGTTTACAATCAATTAACTTTTAACTCCCATGAAACAGTTAGCACCAAGATTAGTTTCAGAGATACACACATCACACTCAGGCAATCCTCATTGCTCCCTTTGTGTTATACCTCATTTCACTAACAGGACAGAAGTTTGGGGAGTTGCCACATTCCAACAGGAACCTGGCCAGGGTTAATGAGGCTTTTTCACGGTAGCCCAAACTCCACTGTAACACTGGACCTCATCATCATGCTGAGAAGCCAACACTAATTATAACCATGCTGCTATCCTTGAAACTGCAATATAAAGAATCAAGACTGAGCACAGGACAGCTATCAGTGGACTCAAGTGCCACCTATAAGCTATATCTCTATTTAGTTCTTTTCCTAGGACAAAATTAAAGGCAATATACCAAGAGAGGTGGTAAATCACACAGCTCACCAGAAACTAAAGCTGATTCTTATGCTTGGGCTCTCCTATAGTTTAACTTTAATTCAGTGGTCCATAATTACTCCACAAAGGGCATAATTTAAAATATAACAGAGACCAAAGTTTTTATATTATTATCAGAGGAAGTGAATTACTTATTTATTCTATAGTATTGTGGTGATATTACAAGCTGGTATGTTTAAAAGATGATAAAACATTAAGAAGCTATATATTGGCATTAGTATTATTTCCTTATTGTGCTTTTTAACTTGCTTAGATCATTAACATTTGATGGTTAATATAAAGTATCTTATTACACTATGTCTACACAGTAGTCAATGAAGTGCTTAGAGAGCATTAGAGAAAATTTGTCTGTATAATAATTATCTAAAATTATCATATTCATTAAGTACCTACTTTGAAATGGGCACTGTGATAATAAAAAAATCTATGCTGGGAGCCTTCCATTATGCAGTTTGGCTATCTAACTTAATTGAAATCATTTGCATTATAAAATTTGCCTATATTAATTGAAATTAAATGATTAAAATTAAATAACTAAGAAATATTTGCTTAGCTTCTACTATATCCTCAACACTGAGCTAGTTAGGAGCAAAACAAGGAAATGAAAAGGACTTTTCCCTATTATCAGATTGTTAGCAATATAATTGGGGAGAGGAAACATATACAGATGAAAATGTAAAGGAAAGTTTCAGGGAGTAGGTGTCATAAGAATTGAAAAACATAAGAGATAGTAGAAGAACTAGGAATTTAATTGAGCCTAGAATGAATAAATTGAAGTGGAGAATAGGGGAAAATGGGAAAAGAGGTATGGTAGCATGAATGCATAAGGTATATGTTCTCAAAAAATATTTATGGTCAAAACCATATTTCTTTAACATCTGCTCTGTGATAGAACTTCTATATACTTCTCCAGTTCTCATAATAACACTGTGAGTTGGCTACTATTATTATCCTTATTTTATAGATGAGGATATGAGGTTGAGAGAGGTTGAATAATTTGATCAAAGTCATTGAACTAAGTAGTAAAATCGGGATTCAAACCCAACACTTTATCATTCCAAAATGGGTATTCTGAACCACTATGGCAATAATAAATAAACCATCTAGCTTTAAAGGATACAGTGTATGGCATGAGATAAATTTAGGAAGTGTAACATCCAGGAGACAGATGGCATATTCAAATTGGGTTGTTGAAGTTGAGTTTGATGCAGAGAATATTTACAAAGGATGTACAAGGTGTAGAGAAGCCACAAGAATAAGACAGGATCCCAGCACTAGCAAAACTATTCCCACCCTTCAGCCTGAAAGGTGGAGTGGAGAGTGGTAGTTACCAAACCCCAAAAGGACAGAGTCTTGTGGAGAGGGATGCCAGATAAGATGCATGACTTTTAGTAGAAAGGAGGAATCTTGGGGAATAAATTCCCTGACTTCATTCTCCTTCCTTCCCATTTCCCACCAGGGTTCCCATTGATGTAGTTCATGCAGATCAGCTGTCAGGGCCACAGGGTAGTTCAAGAGGGGTGGAGAATGGATCTGGAGAAGCAAATGGAAGAGAGAAGGCACAAGAATGTTCTGTGAGGTCCTTGAGTGTTAGGCTAAATTATTTAGACTTTGTTCTGTTGAGGATAAGGGATCAATAAATGTCCAGGGGTGAGGGAATTGCATATGAAAGAACTGCTCTATGAACACTTCCTTTTCATTAATGTGGATAGAATGAAAAGCTGGCAGCAAGAACACTTCTCAGAAAAGCCTTTGCAGAAAGTTCTGGTAGGAGACTTTATAAGCTTAAGAGTGAGTAGTGGTCACACAAGAGAAAGGAAGAGGCTTAGTGAGCTATGATATTTAAAAGGAATGGAGCTCCAATTGCACAGATCATATGGTCCATTGATGACAGAGTCTCCCTTCTGTTTTCTATTTTGTCCCTTGTGGGATTTATTTTAATGGATTCCTGCCTTTCAGTCCATCAACAAAGCCCTTGGGTAACTGATGTCATTCATTACAAGAGTAATATAGGCTGAAGGGTTAAGACAGTAGATCTCAGCAGTGATGACCTTACTTGAGTTGTTGAGGGGGAGCAGGGAGAAAAATGAAAAGATAACACATGCCAAAAGATTACAACATGCCATTGGCCATGCTCAGCAATTTTACATTTAAATTTCCCAGTACAACTGGGAGTAGATATTAGTATCATTTTACAAAAAAAGAAATTTGTTGAAGTTCACATAGACAATAATAATCATTATAAATAACAACAACAATAATAATATGTTATATACAAGACTTTAGGGTATGTAAATGTTAATGAAATCTGAGTCTGTATCCTTGTTTTATGTTGTGACTTAGTAAACCTGATCGAAACAACCTCAGTATCACACTTTATGACTCATTTTAAAATACATTTTTCAAAATATATTTATTTGATTTCTAAAATAATCAATTTTGTAAGGTAATATAAACAAAAGAGGTCCAAGAGATAGTGTCTTTCCCACAAATGGAGTATGTCAGAGCCAGTATCAAACTTTGCATCTTGTATGTTCTTCTTTTAAATTCTTAACATTATGTCATGGTCTCTTGATTTAATACATTACGTGAATATGTGCATTTTATGCACGATGAAGTTAAAAAGGGATAAAAGCCTCAAAACCAAAGTTGTGGGTGAATACCTATAAAAGCAACGTAGTTTCATAGATATTTCCTAAATACACACAAAAAATAAGAGACTAATGGTGGAAGTTGAAGTTAAGGGAGAGAAAGTGAAAGGTTCATTTCAGGACTATAACTTTTACTAGTTTCCACACCTCTCACTGATGCCACCAAAGTGAAGAGATTCCTGGAATGGCAAGTAAAACAATAGAAAATTGAGTGGGCTCAAACCAAATAATCTGAAGTGCTATTCACTCAAAGTTCCACCTTTTGGGATGAACAATCATGTTAAGAAATGAATTGAAAGGAATAACACTTGAATAGAACACCTAAGCAATATTTTCAGCTCAAATCAGAAAATAAAGCCTGTGTCAGAGAAATTTTTGTTTGTAGAGATAGAAACACCATAACCCAAAGAGATCAAAGCCTGTTTAGGAGAATCTAAAAGTTGGAAGTTTTGAACTTTTCTATGTATATAAGTGAGTTTGTCCTTTAATTGAGAGCTATCACCATTAAACAATGGCATTTTTTCTTCACTTTCATAAATTATCTGTGTAATTATTTTTAAATAATACATCAGAAACCAACAAAATTAAATAATGCCTCATGTAGGTCCCTACGTCTATTTCTAGCTGCTTAGCGATGTATCAAATTATCCTTACTTTTTTATTCAAGAGTTCAGGGCACTCATTCCTGTGTTCAGAACATTCAGAAACAGTTAAAATAAGTTATTCCTAGTAATCCAATAGTAGCTGCTAGGTGCAGCCCAGAAAGTAAAACTTCAAGCCCATACAACTAGAAGAATGACTTAGGTAACAAAGAATGGTTAGGTAACAAATGATACTAAAAAGCAATTGCCAGGAAAGCAAATTAATATTAATTCTCAGCAATTCAAAGTTGACAGCTTTTCCTCTAAGAAACAGAAGCACCAGGAGAGAAAGGGAGTTTTCCCAACACCAGAAAAAAAATTAAGTTTTCAAGGTTTTCACCAAAAAATGCAATTTCAGGCTTATGTTCTTAAAAATTCCCAGGTAATGTCCATATGGTGAGTCTATAGAGACAGAAATTCAGGCACAGAGCTACACTCCCAGCCTTATCAAAGACTCTGATTTGCACAGGTAACACAGAAACTGAAGAGTTGCCTAATTTCAAAGAATGGCATGTGAGACTAGACAACGGACATGTCAGGAATAAGCAGTATGGACTCAATATGTATATATTACTATACATGTGACAACATTTTAAAATAAAGTTATATGTGGTATTGGATTTTAACTCAAAGTGTAAAGTAAATATACTGATGAATAGATGGTTGAATAAATAAATGGGGGAGAACAGGCAAATCATCCTTACAGAATTCCAAATCATATATATAAAGATACTCCCCTGTCCAGGAAGTAGTTTAACTCTCCCTCCCGACAGATGAGCTGGACTTAGTGATTTGCTTCCAAAAGATAGGTTAAGGAAAGGGAAAAACAGTAACTTCGTAGTAGAGAAATCTAGCAATCATAAAATCTAAGTATGAACACAAGGACTTCTACTTCTAGCCAAATGAAGCAATGAGGGCCAGAGCTACCCGGCTGGCAGAAATCAATTAAAATACCGGACAGAATATTGAAACAATGGCTTTCAAAACTTAGGTAGCAAGCAAAAACTGTCAGTGATCCCAAGAGATATGAAACAAATTATGAAACACCACAGTTTCCCATCTTACTACCTATAGATAATTTACAGACCACAATACAGAGACAGTGAACCTAGGCCGAGGTTCACAGAAACCACTAGATCTCCCTGAGTTGTGGGGATAACTATGGAAGTCTGGGGAGACAAAACTGGCTAAAAATCATAGCCACAGTATCTAAGATGAGAGGACTTCACAGAGAGAGTATTGGAGCTCTTCAGAGGGTTACCCTAAAATCTTCAGCTAAGTACTGACCAATACATACATGTGATAGATCTACCTGAGGAAAGAACCAACAAAAAAGAATTCAAGAGATAAATCTAGGGAACTCACATAGAATTTTCTAAGTTTCCATCCAAGAAAAAACTAATTACACTGACCAAATTAAAGGTCTATGAGAGGAAAAATAGTTTGCTTTATACCTGGATCCCACTAGCAGTCTTGACGTCAATATGTCACTTAATACATGTAAATTGTGAATAGAAAAAAAATCGGTTAAAGGGAATTCTCCTAGGGAATTAAAATTTTACTGTTTTACCTTATAGATTTCAACAGTATTTGACTTTTTAAAATAAATAAGTGATATTTCCTTGCTAATTAAGAAAAGGAATCATTATAGATTGAATATAATGAAATAAAATTGAAAACAGAAAAATCTGGGAGCCTAGAATGGATTCAAGAGTTAAACAGCAGGCTTTGAAAAACCACTTTCTTTCTTCAAGCATCATAATCTTTTTTTTTTTTGCTTCGTTGGGTCTTTGTTGATGCGCGCGGGCTTTCTCTCGTTGAGGCGAGTGCGGGCTACTCTTGGTTGCGGTGCGCGGGCTTCTCATTGCAGTGTCTTCTCTTGTTGCGGAGCATGGACTCTAGGCGCGCGGGCTTCGGTAGTTGTGGCATGCAGGCTCAGTAATTGTGGCTCACGGGCTCTAGAGGGCAGGCTCAGTAGTTGTGGCGCACGGGCTTAGTTGCTCTGCAGCATGTGGGATCTTCCCGGACCAGGGCTCGAACCCATGTCCCCTGCATTGGCAGGCAGATTCTTAACCACTGCACCACCAGGGAATTCCCATAATCTCATATTAAAGGGCCCTTAACTAGAGCCAGGGACACACTTGCTCAGCCATATTCAAGAAGCTAAACTATATCCAGCACATCTATCAGTTAGAAACCAAAGGATAGAACCTGGTTCTGTGAGAGTGAAAATCAGCTTTGCCATGACAGCACTTTGGAGAAATACATCAAATTCTGGGCAAGAGGCAACTGAGGATCAGAACTCCATTATTAGTTGGAAAGCAGCGATGTAGAATACAGAGAATCTAGAATCACAGCATGGAAAACACAGAAGGTGAAGTAAATGTCTTTGCAACAAGACTCCATTCTGGCTACAGCAGTCAGAAGCAACTTCTCTTAGAAAAAGTAGAGGTCCACATATAAAAGTCTATGGGAATCCATTTATCCAGTAAGCTACTTTAAGTGTTACACTAATCAGCAATACTATATACTATTACCCAGTGTGAAATTCTGAATTAAGCTGAAAATTAATGCAGTAGCACATATTTTTCATGCCCAGATTCACTCAGAGGCATCATGTTTAAAACATCAATAAAAATTACTCACTAAGAACCAGCTTCAGAAGGATGCAACAGGACAACGATTTTCTCCCGTTATAAACCACATTGATAAGGAATTACCTTGTCTAGATGTACTAAATGTCATCACCTGTAGATAATTTATATACAATAAAATGATAAAGCAAAATATTTTCCTTTTTAATGGGGTACATATATTGAAAGTCTGATTGAAATATTAGTGTTTATTGAAATATTAGTGTTTCACATATGCTAGAAATTCTGAAATCTTATTAAATCAAGGCTAACTATGCTTACAATGTCTCACCCAGTCAGGTTTAAACTAGTAATGCAGAGAGATAAAAAACAAACAACAGGAGTTCTTGTATTGGCGATTTGAAAATTAAGTCAGTATGTTGGATATTAAGCACATAAAAGAATAATCAATGACCTGAAAATTTCAATAACATGTATGAAGAGAAAAGTAAAAGCTTTCCATTGACTTTTTATCAAATATTAGAAAAATAAATATATTTGTGGGACTGATAAATGGATGAGAGTCACTTGTTTAGAAAAGCTAAAATTAAATTCCTGATAATGGAAATTGCCACTAATCATTTGGAAGTGATCCTATGTCTTGTCATGGGAAGATTGGAGACTGGACTCCCAGAGAACAGTTTGTTTCCTGGACCTAGAGATGGGAACACTGTCTGGGTGTAGTGAATCTAACGTGTCAAAATTAAAAGAAGGTGCTGATCCAAAATCATGCAAGAGAGACATGATTCAAAAAGGCAGGAAGGGAACCCAGAAAGCCCCCTAAATCAGAGGAAACCAAAGGCAGATATGAAAGATCATGCACAGTAACAAGCCTCTGAGCCCAAGCTGCTGAGAGCACGTGCAAAGTGCTGAGGCACAAACGATGTGGGACAGGGGGCCTGAACAATCAGTAGAATGGTTAGGTAGGGTTCTCTCTGGATATCTACTAGTGTGTGGTGAAATGTGGTGCTTTCTGTACGACAGGTATGGATGTGGGAACTGGCTTCAGAAGGACTTACACACATTTACCAAATGCTTAAAGAGAATTCTTGGACTGTTTTTCCAGGAATCAGGGGAAAGAAGGAGCTCTCCAGCTGTTATCACAACGTGGCAGAGGCTAGATTTGAAATAGCACATAACATACACAGTAACAGAGAATTGTGTTCTCTGCAGAGCACAGAACCAACAATTCATATAAGATATATGGTCTGACAAGGTTTTTTAATTACTAGGGCTATTTATACCAAATTTTCTTTCTTTTTATTCTGAGGATAAGTGGACATTTATTTCTAACATGCACTGGTTATATGCAAATACAAGTGAGTCATGGCCCACTGCTGAAAAGCACAATTTCTGGAAGTAATGCATGCTAATTACAGTACTTATTGAAAATCACTATTTTGACAACTATAATTTTGCCACCACCTTTCCAAATCCTAAACTGAAAAGTATCTTGTAGCAAATATATTTTAACTAAAATATACTTTTTACAGCTGCTAAAAATCTCTGAGGCTGAGTCGTCTTTTATGAACCATGTTGATTGCTCAGGCAAACAAAATAAATCATAGTAAGGGATACCATATGACACTTTCAAAATATTCTGTTGAATAGTGCAACTGCCCAGTAATTGTTTTATTTTTAAGATTAATATTTCCCCATGGTGCATTCAATAATTATTAATAACAAACTTCCATAAAACAATACCCAATTATTTATTGAGGGCAAACTATAAACCAGGCATTGTGCTAAGCAGTTTACATGCAACTATCCATTTTCCCTTCTTTCTTTCTTTCTATCTATCTATCTATCTATCATCTATCTAATCTGCTTATCTAGCTACTGGACCAACTATATAATTGTGTTCTAAATTCTACTCCTTTCAACTAACATTATGGTATGAGCAATTTGAAAAGAACCAAAAGTATAAATTAGAGAAAATAATCTAGTTCTATATAAGTTACCAAACACAAATTCACTAATAAAGACAAAGCTCAAACAACTTAAAATGTTTAAATATGCCAAGCTTGATGATGATTATGTGATAATAAACTATAACTCATTTTTTTTTTAATATATTTATTTCATTTATTTATTTTTGGCTGCATTGGGTCTTCGTTGCTGTGCGCGGGCTTTCTCTAGTTGCGGTGAGCGGGGGCTACTCTTCACTGCGGTGGCTACTCTTGCTGCGGAGCACGGGCTCTAGAGCGCAGGCTCAGCAGTTGTGGCGCACGGGCCTAGCCGCTCTGCGGCATGTGGGATCTTCCAGGACCAGGGATCGAACCCGTGTCCCCTGCATTGGCAGGCGGATTCCTAACCACTGCGCCACCAGGGAAGCCCCCTAAACTATAACTCATAATCAATTTCAAAGTGAAAGTTTTGTGAAAAGACTTGCAGTAGTCATAAAATTTTACAAAATATAAGTAAACGTTTCCATTGTTTATCTTCAAACAGAATACTATAAAATAATCCTGAGGAAATGTAGGTACTTTGCATTGTTATAATTAAGGATTTATTCTAACACCAAATGGGAAAACCATTATTACTATACATAAGGAACTAATTATGTAAAAATTGGGGGGGAAATATTTGTTGAATGGGGTATTCTCTTTAGCTACTGTTCCAAATGAAACTCCCCAAAACTCAGTGATTTAAAACAATGAGCATTAATTATTGCTTATAAATCTCTGGGCCACTGAGGGGGTTCTACTGAACTGAGCTAGACTCAGCTGATCACAGCTGGCCTTGTTTTTTATATCTGTAGGCAGCTAGTATGTTGGCTGGTGCTCTAGGAAGGCCTCAATCACACTGCAATTATTGGCTATAGGTTGGACAACAGGGTTGTCAGGATAATGTGTCTTTAGCATCCAGCAGGATAGCTTAGGCTTTTTCACATGGCATGGACAAAGATTCAAGAAAAAGAACAAAAGCGCCAGGCCTCTTGAGGCCTCAGAACTGACACAGTATCACTTCCAATGTCTTTGGCCAGAACGAGTCACAAGGCCAGCCCAGATTCAAAAACACTCCATCTCTTGATGAGAGGAGCTTCAAGGTCACGTTGCAACGGCTGTGGATCGGGGTGGGTAAAGTATTTTGCTCTGTTTGTAATCTATTTTATCACATGGTGGATGAAAAGGAAAAGAATGTTGTTGGTTCCCCATGTGTAATGTTAACATAGATCATACAGGGGTGTATAACGCAGCACTTTTCTCTGAGAACTGCCCACCCCAACTATAGAGGTATCCTGTAAATAGCAAGGACTTTTCTTCTTTGATGGAGGGAACATGGCCTTCTAGTCAGAAATAATAGAATAGGGGGACATATAACTCAAGATGGGCCAATCAAATTAGTACTCAATAATTGAACTGGGTGATTTACGGACTAGTATTTGAGATTAATAGCTGAGCCCTAGATAAGGGAATCCTGTGTTGAGATTCACAAACCTGGTCTAGACTTCATCTTTCATAAGATCTAATTATTAGCATTTCCTTAGATTGTATGGAATAAACCTAGACCATTCCATTCAATTCCCTTTCTTGCACAAGCATGCTTATATTGATTTATATTACCTAGAACCAAAGTACCTTTAAAAAAAAAACATGGCGTTGAATAAGCTTCTTTTTATTTTTCAATCTTCTCTTTGTTTTTAAATTTTTCTCCTAAAGCAAAGCATCTTCACAGACATTAAGAGACAACAAAGACCAAGAAATACCTAGTTTTTTAATCTATTTTTAACATCTTTTATGGGTAGTGTTTTTTTCCCCTGGACACCATAACAGAATTCACTTAAAGCACTGTATTATTAAATAATCATACATATTCCAAGAGTTAGAGCCATGAAATGGGAGAATTTTATAAATGAATGGGACTTTAGTTATTAAACATAGGAAAATCTTAGTGATTTGCTCAAATCACATAAGAAATTAGTGAAAGAACTGCATTATATTTCACTGATGTTTCTACTATCCTCATGAAATGAAGTGGTTTTTATAAGACATTGAAGAGTCCAACTATTAATTTGGCAACTAAAAATAAACTGTGCTGTGACAACCACTCTACACTTGCATTACATGTAAAATAAACAATAATAATACCTATATATTATAGGGTGTTTTGAGAATTATAAATTAGTTAATACATGTAAAACTGATAGAACAGCAATGGTTTATATAACAAGTACTCAATACATATTAATACTAAGCATTTTCACCTGTTATTTAAATATATTATTTTAAAAAATCAACTGATTATAATTTACATAGAATAAAATTCACCATGTTAAGTAGAAATTTCAGTGAGTTTGGACAAATTTTTATACCTGCATAAACATCACCACAATCAATATAAGCTACATTTCCAACGATCCAGACTTTTTTCATTGTACTTCCCAGCCAATATTTACCCCAGGAAACTATTAACTTGGTTTTTTGTCACTATAGATTAGATAACTGTTTTCTAAGTTTCAGATAAATGGAATGATACAGTACTCATTTGTGTCAGACTTCTTTAACTTAGTATTGTTTTTGAGACTCATCCATTTTTTTTTATATGTTAAGTAGTTAACTCTTTCAATTACTAACTAGTATTACATTATATGTATGATCATACCATAATTTAAGCATTCACATATTGATACATAAGTCCTCCAACTTTGTTCTTTTTCAAATTGTTTTAGCTATTCAAACTCCTTTCTCTTTTCATTTGAATTTTAGAATCAACTTGACATTTTAGCAAAGACAGATGTGGTGGTTTTGACTGGAATTGTGTTGAAACTATACACCAATTTAGGGATAATTGATATCTTAACAATATTGCATCATGAACATGGTATATCACTCAATTTTTGTAGGTCTTTATAAAATTTCTCTCAGCAATGTTCTTTAGCTTTCATTATACAGGTATCGGATATGTTTACTTTAATTTGGCTTTAAGTCTTATACTTTTCAGATGTTACTGTAAATGATTTGTATTGAATTTCTAATTGTTCATTGCTAGTATAAAGAAATACCATTTTATATTGACCTTGTATATTTCAACCTTTCTACAATTACTTGTTAGCTCTAGTAATTTTGTGAATTAAGACAATTTGACTCCATTCTTTCTCATTTGCATATCTTTTATACAATATTCTTGCCTTATTATACTAGCTAGGATCCTAGTAAAATAATGAATCACAGTGGCATTACCCATGTTAGAGTATAAGCATTCATTATCTCACCTTTAAGTTTGATGGTTATTGTGAGTTTTTCATAGTGCTCCTATCAGATTGAGAAAGTTCTCTTCTGTTCCTAGTTCATGAAAAATTTTTATCATAAATGAGTGTTGCATTTTTTGATGAAAAGGCTCCATGACGTTGGGCTTGGAAATGATTTTTTGGATAAGACACTAAAGGCACAAGCAACATAAGCAAAAATAAATAAGTGGAACTACATCAGACTAAATAGCTTGTGCACAGCAAAAGAAACAATCAACCAAATGAAAAGACAACCTAGGGCTTCCCTGGTGGCGCAGTGGTTGAGAATCCGCCTGCCAATGCAGGGGACACGGGTTCGAGCCCTGGTCTGGGAGGATCCCACATGCCGCAGATCAACTGGGCCCGTGAGCCACAACTACTGAGCCTGCGCGTCTGGAGCCTGTGCTCCGCAACAAGAGAGGCCGCGATAGTGAGAGGCCCGCGCACCGCGATGAAGAGTGGCCCCCGCTTGCCGCAACTAGAGAAAGCCCTAGCACAGAAACGAAGACCCAACATAGTAATCAATCAATCAATAAATCTTTAAAAAAAAAATTTAAAAAAAGCCTGTGCCTTTAAAAACCATATTAAGATGGAAAAAAAAAAGACAACCTAAGAAATGAGAAAAAATATTTGCAAAACACATATCTGATAAGGTGTTAATATTCAAAATATATAAGGAACTCATACAACTCAATAGGAAAAATATAAACAATCTAATTTAAAAATTGGCAAAGGGTTGGCAAGGATGTGAAAAAAGGTAACCCTCGTGCACTGCTGGTTAGAATGTAAATTGGTTGCAGCTACTATGAAAAATAATATGGAGGTTCCTCAAAAAATTAAAGGTAGAACTACCATATGATTCAGCAATTCCACTGCTGGGTATTTATCCAAAGGAAAGAAAAACACTAACTCAAAAAGATATAGGCATCACAATGTTCATTGCAGCACTATTTACAATAGCGAAGACATGGAAGCAACCTCAGTGTCCATCGATGAAAGAATGGCTAAAGAAAACACGATATGTACAGATATTCCTCAACTTACCATGGGATTCCATCCCAATAAATCCATTGTAAGTTGAAAATACTGTAAGTCAAAATTCATTTAATACCCTTAAGCTACTGAACATCATAGCTTAACCGAGCCTAGCTTAAACATGCTCAGAACACTTATGTCAGCCTTTAGTTGGGAAAAATATCTAACAAACATATTTTATAATAAAATGTTGATTATCTCATGTAACATATTGAATATTGTACTGAAAGTGAAAAACAGAATGGTTGTGTGGGTAGTGAATGGTTGTAAGTGTATCAGTTATTTACTCTTGTAATCGATCACAAGGCTGACTGTGAGCTACAGCTTGCTGTCCCTGCCCAGTATCATGAGAGAGTATCATACAACATATCACTAGTTCAGAAAAGATCAAAATTCAGATTTGAATTTTGAATACAGTTTCTACTAAACTCGTATTGCTTTTGCACTACCATAAAGCTGAAAAACAGTAAGTTGAAATAGTAATTCAGGGACCATCTGTATATACAATGGAATACTATTCAGTCATAAAAAAAGAAGGAATTCTTACCATTTACAATAATACAGATGGACCTTGAGGCATTACGCTAAGTGATATAGGTCAAAGAGAGAAAGACCAATACCCCATGAGCTCACTTATAAGTAGAATCTAAATTTAAAAAAAAGAAAATTATATTCATAGATACAGAGAACAGATTGGTGGTTACCAGAGGGGGGTAGGAGGTGGGTGAAATGAGTGAAGGTGGTCAAAAGATACAAACTTTCAGCTATAAAATAGTCATGGGGTTTAGTGTACAGCATGGTGACTCTAGTTAATAATACTGTAGTATATATTTGAAAGTTGCTAAGAGAGTAAATCTTCAAAGTTCTCATCACAAGAAAAAAAAATTGTAACTACGTGTGTTGATGGATGTTAGCGAGACTTATTGTGGTGATCAGTTGCAGTATATACAAATATTGGATAATTCTGTCTTACACCTGAAACTAGTATAATGTTATAAGTCAATTATATCGCAACAAAAATTAATTAGACCTAAAATATTTAATGTGTGAAGAAATATCAGAGAAAGAAGATAAGTTAAACATTGCCTATATAATCTAAATTTAAATCAGTTATATTTCATTACACAGAATAATGTATAAAATTCAGAATTCTCGGTAAAACTAGAATGAATCAGGATGGGGTCTTCTTATGCAAAATTCTGTTCTTTCAGGTCTATTTTCCATTGTTCTCAATCTCATTCACTTACCACATGGGCTGGGTTCTGGGAAATTTTAAACTAGGAAAGAAGAGAATTCGGCAGCTTTGTGCTTGCAGATGCTATACTGAACTGGAATATGTATACAACTGACTCTAACACAGGGATTAGGGGCTCCCACCCTCTATGCAGTCAAAAAGTCCACATATAACTTTACAGTTGACCCTCTGTATCAGAGAATTCAACCAATCTTGAGTAGCATAGTACTGTGGGACTGTCTTTACTGAAAAAATATCCATATATAAGTGGACCCACACAGTTCAAAGCCATGTTGCTCAAGGGTCAACCGAGGTTGCTTCTCTGTAAACTAAAATGACAGGGAGAGAATTCCCTGGTAAAGGCCACCGTGAAAGTTAATCATAAAGTTGACATATTTGGTTTCTGAACTTCTTTCCAAATCTGACATTCCCATTTCTTTGATTTGGCTCTGAAAATAAATAAGTGGAACTATATCAAGGAATCAAGAAGAAATAGTGAAAGACAAAAAACACACACAGAATAATTCCTACTTGCTCACTGGTATAACCAGTGTGTTAACTAGGTAGGCTAATTTGAGAAGATACTATGCCAATATAGAGTATTCTAGACAACAAATTTTAGTTTTATCTAATTGAAATATGCCTTTAGTTACCAAATAAATTTTTTAGTCTTTCTGAACTACACTTAATTTATAAAAATTATTTATGAAGTACCAGTACTTTACAAGACTCCTCTAATTACAAATAAAAGTAATATATCAAAGAAATCTGCTTCAAGTTTAGAGAAATCTTTACAATTTAATTACAGAATATTTAATGCTGATTATTACAACACTAAAAAGTAATTTCATAATAGGTTATATGCAGAAATATGTAATTAAATTAGAGATAGAGAACATATTTCAGGAAGTTAAATCATATATTAACCTATGGAATGGAGGAGAACAGTATTACAGTGAATAATGGTAAAACCACATTTTTATAGCTAATTAATTCATTTACTGCCCCTCACCTTTCTTTTTACTGCATAAAATTAAAATTTTAAAATAATGTAAAAGAAAAGTCAAATAGAGATCTGTTATTTTTAATGAGACCTACATGTGCATTTGGTTAAGCAATAAATTCAATTTCCATACTACTGTCTGTAGAACCTTTTATTAGGGTAAGGTCAAAAACAGGGAATTTGGAAATAAGATTCCCCAAATTGTTTCAGTGTTGAATGATATCACTGTTGGACAAATTTGATCCAATTTGCAAGATTAAAGTTGTCTTGACTGATAAAGACGTAAGCCCCTTTTTGTTCAATATTGATGATAGGCTATTCTAAAAACAACAGAGAAATTATGATCTTTTTTAAAATCAGTTTTTTTTCAAGTTATTAAAAACAGCTCTTCATCTTCAATGTGTGAATTTAATATTTCAACAAGCAATATTTATATTTAAAAAGCTTAAGTAATGAATAAATTTCACATTAAGTTTCTTTGCAATAATTACTGAAAATGCTACAAACACCATTATGATGTAAGCTCCTTTTTTATGTTTTATGGTACTGAAAAATCGCAGTTAATGACTTATATTGATGAAAAATAATTTTGGACAGAAGACTTTTTTATATAGACTGGTTTTTAAAACTCTCCCACATCCTCATCCAAAATATGTGCATACAAATTCACAATGATCAATAAGTCATTTAGTTTCAACACTGTGGTATTAGATTAGTTTAGTCTTAGGTCAATTTCCTTTCTAAACATTTTCAATTAATGTCTATGTACTCCGATAAATATAGAACTCTGGAGAAATATTTAGATAAATTAAATTTAGCAGAGATCTGACTAAAATCACAAGCCACTCCTACCAACATAATCACTTCCACAATGACCTGGAAACTGGTTCTATATTTCAGCATATAGCCCTTGAACCTTTCCCATAACCATGTGCGGCATATTCCAAAATGTCTAAACTCAGCTTAATCTGATACAGTGTTGTGATACTCAGGAGCTGAAACACTTGAGCAAAACATATATGCCAGTAAGCAAAGTTAAACCAAGTAAAGGGTTCATAGAAACAAGGGTTATCTAGTTACGTACTTCCACCTGGGATTGTAAGAGGGAAAAATGAGAAAACATGAATCCAGGATATTACTATTCCATTCCACTTTTTAATAAAATGTTCATCAGATAGCACAACTTCCTCTGGCATTTTGAAAAATAGGTCTATTAACAGCAACATGTGAATTTTCCTCCTCCCGATGAATATTATGAAAAGCTTTGTCATTACTCTAATGGAAAATACCCTCCAATAATCAGAGAAAAAATGGCTTTTGCAATGACGAATTGCTTAAAGCAAAACTAAAGTGCTTGTATATTATTTCTTAAACCTGACAAATATTGGACAACTTGGATATGTCAATACAAAGTACATCCTCTAATTTTAAATTTTATTTTATGGCTAGAAGGAGGAAGTTTTAGATGAAATAATGACACTGTAACAATGAGGCTACCAATTTGATAAGAGTACAATCTCGCCAGGGTTTAAGTATAAGTACAAGCTTTTTATAAGCACCAGTTTTGAGAGTATAAATATGTGTAATTTACATTAAATTGATTCACAACTGTGTATATGTTGATCATGTGCCAAATTCCTGAAAATATCTAAAATTTATTTTATTTGTAATCTATCCACAGATTTTACAAATTGAATTATTATATAAGTATTAATTTTCAGTGTTTTTGAAAGCACAACAAAAGTAGCATTTTTATTTAGGCACTAATTAACCAGAAAAAAAATTTAGATGTTTTTAAAAGCCACTTCATCAAAATAAAATATTGATGTTACCTTGCTACCAAGAGTCAATTTGTATTGTCTCAAATGGCTTTTCCTTTCCTAAGCAATTCTCCTTTTCCTACCTCTTAGAAATCATTCAATGAATAAAAGGACAGTGTTGTAAATATACATATTGTTATTATTTTTAAAATCTCCCTTGGGTATTATCTTAACCATCTTACTGAAGAACTACAGAAACAATAAATAATAGTTCTCTAATGACAATAACTTATTTACTTCTAGTTTCCATAAGTCTACTTATTACTGGACTGAAAGTTGTTATAGGGTGATATAAGAATTACCAACTTCTTGGGGGCTTCCCTGGTGGCGCAGTGGTTGAGAATCTGCCTGCCAATGCAGGGGACACCGGTTCGAGCCCTGGTCTGGGAAGATCCCACATGCCGGGGAGCAACTAGGCCCGTGAGCCACAATTACTGAGCCTGCGCGTCTGGAGCCTGTGCTCCGCAACAAGAGAGGCCACGATAATGAGAGGCCCGTGCACGGCGATGAAGAGTGGCCCCCACTTGCCGCAAACAGAGAAAGCCCTCGCACAGAAACGAAGACCCAACACAGCCATAAATATAAATAAATAAATAAATAAATAAATATGCTTGTACTTTGCAGATTTGAATAAAAATTTAAAAAAAAAGAATTACCAACTTCCACAATTTTCCTAGTGATAATAATGCTAATAGGCTAACTTTTACTATTCAACTTAAAGAGCAATATTATTTCTCTACATCTAAGGGGAAATGTACAAGATATGTTAATTGTGCTTTTTCATTTTCGCGGTGTTGGAAGACTTATTATCAATAAGTGATGATGACAAGGACTGAGAATAGATTCTGTCTTTAAGATCTTCAAAAGCTACTAGGGAAATTAAGTACACAGACAAAGTATAAAGCAAAATAAGAAATGAGAGACATGAGTACATGCTACAGAATTCAGAGATGAAAAATGCTTTCTGTCTGAGGGGCAAGGAAGGGAAAATCAGGAGACCCTTATCGCAGATATCAGTTTGCAGATAGCCTTAGTACATGGGAAGAAGGGAAGAATCTAAAAATTAAAGTTAAAGATAGCCAAGTAGATACCGGAAAAAAAAAGAAAGAAAACTTCATTGGTATACATTCAAGTTATTTAAAAGTTTTTTATGGCCTTTTTTTGTGTTTAGGAAACCACAATTTAAAATGTCCATTTTCACCTTACTCAAGAAGGACCAAAAAACATATTTTTTCACTTATTTATCTCTTATAAAGCTATACCTTATATATAGTAGTTGCTCAATAAATAATTGCTAAACTAATGAAATACCTACAGTGAACCTACTTCATGGAATATTTATTTAATGGCATAAATAAATGGTATAATCTGTACCAAGAAACTGGATACTTCTATCATAGACATCAGTTTTTTTATGCTAGGCAAATAAATTAGTTGTCAAATGCTTTATAATACTGTATTCCTAGTTTTCCAACATATAAAAATTCCATGGATTTATTAAGAAAACTGGATGTTCAATAGCTCAGGCATTGTACATTTTATGTTGCACAGTGTTTTATAATGAAACTGTCAACTTTGTTCCAAGCAGGTAAATAGACAACTAAGCTCATTTTAAAACACAGACTTCCATGTCTCTGTGTGCAACATGTGTCACAAATGAAGAAGAGTTGTGGGTATGAGAAGTAAAAGAATGTTAACATTAAAACATAAAGAGCAGTAGCAATCAGTTCAAGAGCTGTAAGAGAGATTATAAGAAATTTATCCTCAATCACATTTATTAATCCCATAAAAAATAAAGTCTACCAAATCATCCCTTAAGACAGTCTCTGTACTATTTCTCAAAGAGAGTAAATAAAACTTTCATGGTGGATGCTATTTTTATTTTGAAACATTTGCAATTTCCCACTTGTTCAATATTTCAAGCACAACAAATAGGATACCCATTATTCATCTAAATAATAAGAAGAGAACTATAATATTTTACTAACAGTAAACTTTGGTATGAAATACCCCATTTAAATGGCATGTCCTTTTTCATTTTTATTATTTAAATCACTTTTTTTCCCTTAAACTTTAGAATTATTTGAGAGGTTACAGTTAAGAAGAATAACCATTTCTGTATTTTCCTCCAGGATCAAATGACTCAAACAGACTTCCTTTTCAGGGAGAATTGAAGACTAGGTAACATAACTGACTCTGCCACTGAAACAAATGTTTTAATGTAGGCTAAAACATTAAAAACATTATTTAAAATATATTAATAACTGGCAAAAAAAAAAGAAGTTTGAAAGGTTTCACCATTTTCCCCACTCCCCCCGCAAATAAACCTGACTATGAATGGGAAAGAAGAACACTGAATGCAAATATTCCACGGGGACATTTGTCATATATGGTTGGCCTTGAAATCTGGTTATCAATGACATAATGTTCAGGGATCCAAGAAAAAAAGTAGGCCCTGCCCAAAATGTAGATGTCTAATTCAAGAGAGGATCTTATCATTAATTTATCCAACAAAGAATTACTGACTGGCTTCTCTTTGGCATCCCTCTATGCTCTGAAAATATAGCAGTAAGAAAAATAATCAAAACCCCCTCCAACAAGGAGATTGTATCAATACAGATAAATCTAATATGTTTTAAAATATATTTTAAAATATGAAGCATAAAATATTCAAACATAAAAAATAAGAAAATCATTTAAATATTAAGAATAAAAGCAGAACTGACACCGTAAATGAGAAGTTATTAAAAATGACCAAATAGAACTTATAAAAATAAAAAATATATTAAATGAAAAATTTTAATTGATGGCTGAATTAAATAGTTGATTATACATTATATGTATATATATAATGCTCTCCCTATATATCACCATTTTTGTGTGATGTGTGTATAATGCACAAAGAAATGAAGATATAAAAAATAATTTAAGAATCATGTAGAACAGAGAAAAAAGTTTCTGGAACATAAGAGTTCAAGAATGAGAGAAAAATTAGAATGGAAAAAGATAATTTTTGAAAAAAGAAATACTGAGATTTTTCTAAAATTTTTGAAGTATACTATACTGCTGATTCAGGACACCCAGTGAATCTGGAGCAGAATAAACAAAAACAAATCCATACTATTACTTAATATAGTGAAAAACCTCAAAGCACCAAAGACAAAAAGAAAAATTTAAGAACAGTAAGGAAAAAAATTTTTAAAAGACGGATTCCCTACATAGGAATAACAACAAGACTAAAAGCTGGCTTCTCAATACCAGGAATGAAACCCAGATAATAAATAAATATGCTAAGGGAAAATAACTGTCAACATAGAATTATATTCCCAGAGAAAATAACTTCCAAGCACTAGGGTAAAATATAGGCATTTTTTGAACACACAAAAACTTAAGAGTTTGCCATTAATAGAACCAAGAAATTCTAAAATTTTCAAGCAGAAGGAAAGTAATCCAAAATGGACATCTGAAATGCATGAAGGAGTACTGAAAACAAGATAAATTTGTAGATTAATCTAAACAAACATTGACCATATAAAACAAATAATGTTGTCATGTGGGATGAAAAACAAATGGGATAGAAATACAAGTCGCATGTGAAAGGAGAGAAGTGTGATAACTTTCTAAGTGTGTTAATCCTCTAAGATCTTCAAATTAAGGAAGAGTGTAAAACTGCTAGTTGCCTTTTGATTTTGAAATATTAAGTATAGTGTTAAAATGTCTAGTATAACTATAAATAAAAAGCACAGCTAGTATATAGCTTCTAAGTAAACAGAGGTTTAAAAAGATAACAAAAAAAAAAACCAAAATTAACTAAAAAAAAGAAAAATAGAAAAGCAAACATATAAAAAGTGGAATGAATAGAAAGCATGAAATAAGATAGAAGAAACAAATCCAAAATAAAAGTGACAACAATAAATGTAAATGGAGAAAATGTTCCATTTATAGAAAAACTTATCAGACTGAAGTAAAAAAAAAAAATACAGCTATTGTCATTCATTTAAAACATAATGATAAAGAAAAATAAAAGATATATATCAAGCAAATGTTAATCAAATAAACTTTGTGTGCTTTTATCAATATCAGAAAATATAGACTTTATGGCAAAAAAACATTTCTAGAGATGATGTAGATGAGGAAGATTTAGCATTTCTAGACTTGGATGCATCCAAGGCAGCTCCAAAATATATGAAGCAAACTGACAGAAATTTTAAATAAGGAATTGAAAAATCACCCATCATGATTATATTTTCATACACATTTCTCTTTAATTTATAAACCAAGCAAAACAATACAAATCAGTAAGTGAGAGAACAAAACATAATTTACAAATTTGAACTAATGGCACACAATAAATGAAAAATACACATTCTTTTCAAGGATGCCTAGAACGTTATAAAAATTGACCACTGGGTAATGCAATAAGTCTCAAGAAACTGGAAAGATTTATGTTATAAAGACAAGTTTTATTTCCACCTGTTTATAAGAAAATTAATTTTAAAATCATACAAATCAAAGATAACACTCTTCTAAAAATTTATGAATCATAGAAAAATTATAATTTAAAATAGAAGATATTTTACCACAGAGTTTTAATGAAAGTACTACATAAAAAAATTTATAGGATGCAGCTATCATGGAGATGCACAAAAATGTACAGTTTCAAACACATATTAGGAAACAAGAGACTGAAAATTACACATTAGGCACCCACTTTAGGAGATTAACAGATAACTAACAAACAAAGCCCAAAGAGAATAAGAAGAAATTAAATGATAAGTGTAAGAGGAAAACCTAACAAAAAACAATATATATAATAGAAAAGATAAATAAAATGAATAATTGATTCTTTGAAATCTATAATAAATTTGACAAACTTCTGTCAAAATGTACCATAATGAAAATGAAATAAGGCACAAATAAACATTAGGAATGAAACAGAAAAATCCACATAATTATGAATGCAGCAGATATTAAACAGATAATAAAAGAATATTATGACTACTTTATCTCCATAAGCATAAAAATGTAGATGAAACTGACAAGTTGTTAGACAAGTTTCTTTTTTTCAAAATTTACTCAAAAATAAATAGAAACCACCAAAATCCTATAAACATTAAGGAAAATGAACTAATCATTTAGTTCATTAGATAACTTTCATGTTCCTATAAACGCTCTACTTGACCAGAAACGCAGTATATTAAGTCAGCCAATCCCCAAACGTCAAACCAACACTGGGCCTTCCCACCCTAAACAAGACTGACTCTGTGGCCCAGCCAATCAGATATTTTCTATACATCTCTTCCTTGTTCTTTGTTCTTTATTCTTTGTCCTATGAAAGCTTCTTGCCTTCCACCTCATTTTGCATTTCTCTAAAAGGAGTCAGTCTGTTTCATGAAGTGGTAAATGTTTGTATCACCTAATTTGTTTTCTGTAACCATTTTTTTAATCAAGAAAAGCCTTGAAAACCAAAAAAAGAACCACAAACAGAGAATAGATGATATGAACAATGACTGACTACTCATCAAAAAATAATGAAGGACCAAAGACAATGGAATGATACCTTTATAGTACTGGAAGAAATAAAAACTGCCAACCCAGAACTCTATCCTTTAATGAGGGTAAAATGAAGACATTTAAAACAATTCATCACCAGCAGGCCTGTACTACAAGAAATGATAAAGAAATTCATCAAAAGAAAAAGCAAACTTCAAGAAGAAAAATATTACTAAAAATTTAGAAGGAAATTTCTCAGTACATAATATTAGTTCTTAATAGTAACATTCCTAACTGTATATGCACCTAAGTGAGCTTCAAAATACTCGAAGCAATACCTGTCAAAACTAAAGGAAGAAACAGACAAATCCATAATCATAGTTACATTTTTTAACACCTATCTCTTTGCAATTGATAAAAGAACTAAACAAAATAAATCAATACAGATACAGAAGATGTAAACACTCGCAACCAACTGCAATATGTTTTCAAGAAACAGAACAGGTTGTACAATGAGAAGGACATTATCAAATAAGTATTTTAAAGAAAATGCCCAGGATTTAAAAACATGAGTTTCTAAATTGGTAAGGCCTGTCATTTGTCCAACATAATGGGTGCAAAAACACCCACACAAGTCATGTCATCATGAAACTTCAAAACCCTGAAAAGGCTTTGAAGTGTCCAAAAGTTCTCAGAGACAAAGCAAAGAACAAATAAAACCAAAACAAACATTGCATCAGAAACCAGGAATCTATTTAAGCGAACAGTTTCAGACATAACGGAGTAACTAGTATTGGATTTAACCATCCTGCTATAAACAATGTAAAATTAAACAAAATATATGAAGTCACTCTTTTCAGGGTTTGAGCAATAGTCATATAAAGCAATAATCCTTGAGAGAAGGGAAAAACATAAGGTAAATCACATTCTCCCCAGGGGCAATTTCCATACATGCTACAGAGAAGTGGAGCCCAAACAGAGCAGGGATATTACTGGGAAAAAAGATTGGAGTTCATTGTTGCTGCAACAAATTACCATAAACTCAGTGGCTTAGAACAACACCCATTTATTATGTCATAGTTTCCATGGATCAGAAATCTGGGAACAGTGTAGATCTTAGCCAATTCTCTGCTTAGGATATCACAAGGCCAAAATCATGATATTGACAAGAGCAGGGTTCTTTTCTATAGGCACTTGAAAGAATGACCCTCCAAGCTCATTTAGGTTGTTGGCAGAAATGAGTTTCTTAAGGTTAAAGAACTAAGGTCCCTATTTCCTTGCTGGCTGTCAGCCAGGAGCTTCTTCACGCTCCTTAAACTCATCTGCATTCCCAATCACATTGTGCCTTCCAGCTTAAAGGTTGGCAAGGGTATGCCAAGTACCTTTCGTACTCAACTCCTTCTGACTTCCCCTTCTGTCACATCTGACTACATAGATATTTATATTATGTATAACCATCTTCAAATAAGATACTGCTAAATTATACCCCATTTTCGTTGAAGAAGAAGCAAGAAATACTGGTGAAGAGAAGCTATATTATAATAAAAATAGCATAAGCATTAGCCATGGGTCTAAGGTCTGTATACTAGAAGTGCATTTGGTAGTAAGTAACAGAAAACTCATGTATACACTGTGGGCTGCAAGTAATCATGGGATAAGCAAGAAAAACATTTAATTATCTTACCCAAGAAAAAAATCCAGAGATAGACAGTTTTGCATGATGTCATCAAATACCCAGGCTCCTTCTATCTTTATGTTTTACTATCCTTTCAAGGACTTGCTTCTCCCATCATAGTTACAAAATAGCTGCTGAAGCCCCAGGAATTAAGCCTAGGTTCACTGCAAAAATAAGAGGGAAGTGGAAGACATAAGATGCATACGTCCCTTTTATCAATAAAATAAGCATTTTCCAAAACCCCTAACAAGAGTTCTGCTTATATCTCATTAATACAAAGTGTGTCGTATGCCCAATCCTAGCTACAGTAGAGACGGAGATCAGATATTAAGCTGTATAAGACTTGCATGGAGGGAGAGAAGGGGAGAGGCAATTAGGAACATGTCATTTGTTTTTCTGCCAAATGTGTCTGCTACAGGTAGAACACATTCATTTTTACTTTGGGTAGCTTAACAGCCCAAGCCTTAATCTCCACGTATGGAAAATATCTTCATTCTGTTGGGACACTTAAATAGTAGGATATATGAAAGCATTTAGAATAATGTTTGGCACATTTAATACTCAAGCGATATTATTTTCCCTCTTTTCAAGACCAACATTTCCCTTTGTTACTTATTAGCATGGGTACATAGTTGTTTGTTATATATTTCTCTTTCTCTAGCTTAAAAAAATAAAGACCCTCTTCACATATTGTTATAGTTTGAAACCCAAACTAAATGAACTCCAATGGACAATTATAGCCCAGATTCCTGTGTGTCTGGAATGGGTAAATCTACTTGCACAATGTGGTCTTAGACAGGTTTACTACACTGTTTTCTTTTTCATCACCTCCCCTCAACACTCCCTCAAATCTAAATACTCCATTCTTAGAATCCAAGTGAAGTATATATGCACTGGTCTGTACATCCCAGTCATAAGTGACAGGAACCCAATTCAAACTGGTTTACATAATTTAAGTTTAAAAACAAAGACTTATGTCTGTGAGTCTAGTCCTGTTTTGTAAATAAGTTCGTTTGTATCATTTCTTTAGATCCCACATATAAGTGATATCATACGATATTTACAAAACAGAACTAGACTCACAAACGTAAAAAATAAATTTATGGTTACCAAAGGGGATAGCAGCGAAGCAGGGGAGATAAATCAGGAGTTTGGGATTAACATATACACCCTACTATATATAAAATAGATAAACAACACGGACCTACTGTATAGCACAGGGAACTATATTCAATATCCTGTAATAACCTATAAGGAAAAAGGATCTGAAAAAGAATATATATAACTGAATCGCTTTGCTGTACACCTGAAACTAACACAACATTGTAAATTAACTACACTTTAATTTTTAAAAAAAGGTTAAAAGAAAAACAGAGACATAATCACTCATGTAACTTACAATTCTAAGGGAATGGCAGCTTCAAATAATGTCATGGAATCTGTTTATCTCTTGTCTCTATTTTTCTGTTACTATCAGCCTCAACAGTCTCTCCATTCAGAGAGCTGGCAAGATGACTACTAGCCTCTGTATGTAGGTCTGCATTCTAGCAACACAGAAACCCCACAAAAAAAGAAAGCGTCTTCTTTCCAATAATCCCAGAACAATTTTCAGAATTAGACTGACTCAGGAAACATGCCCTTGGGTTAAGATCACAGACTCTACAGCTAGAACAAGCAAGTAGATTCATATCATGACTCAGGACTTAGCAGTTGTATCTCTTTGATCAAGTCATTTAGCCTCTCTGAGCTGTAATCTTGTCACCTGTAAAATAATACTGACTTCCTGAATCAACTGGAGGATTAAATTATTTATATCATCTGTAAAATAGCATCTACCACCTGGATCATTTGGGGGATTAAATTAGTTAATACATCTAAAGCCTTCAGACAGTTCTTGGCAGCAGTAAGTGCTATCTAAGTATTAGGTTCTGATGTTATCTCTTAAACAATCCCTACCCTAGGTGAGTAAGAGTAAAATATGCTGAGGGATGTGCCCATCCTGGGGGAGGTGTGGTTTCCTATGGACTCACAGTTCAAAAGGAATGCTGTCCCCAAAGAAAAGTCAAGGTGCAATTATTAGAAGAATGAGAAATGGATGCCCTTTAAGCAAAAACAAGAGATCCACTACAGTCTAAAAATTTTCTTTGTAGCCTTGAAAACATTTATAGATCTCTGCATTAGCTTCAGTAATTGTTCCTCAAGACACAGTCAAATTCTGTATTTCAAAGTGAGCCTTGACAAGTGTGTGTCTGTCTACTTCTATCATATTAACATATTAAGGGCACCATTAAGGGACATTAGCCATTAAGAGGAACCAAGGAATAGGAGCCATTTTAGATTCTTGAACAGAGAGAATCTGCAGAAACATACTTGCAAGAATCTCCTCAAGAATGTTGGACTCCTTTGAATAATTCTGTAGAATTTAATATAACCATCATAAGCTTAGATCACACTCTGTATCAGAAGCACAAAAGACAGTCTTCCTTTCATTCAGACACTGGAAAAAGCTTAAGTCCTTTTTTTTTAAATTTATTTTTGGCTGCAATGGGTCTTCGTTGCTGCGCGGGCTTTCACTAGTTGTGGCAAGAGGGGGGTTACTCTTCGTTGTGGCGCGCGGGCTTCTTATTGCAGTGGCTTCTCTTGTTGCAGAGCAAGGGCTCTAGGCACGAGGGCTTCAGTAGTTGTGGCTCACAGGCTCAGTAGTTGTGGCTCACGGGCTCTAGAGTGCAGGCTCAGTAGTTGTGGCGCACGGGCTTAATTGCTCCACAGCATGTGGGATCTTCCCGGATCAGGGCTTGAACCCATGTCCCCTGCATTGGCAGGTGGATTCTTAACCACTGTGCCACCAGGGAAGTCCCTTAAGTACTTTTTTGTAAAGCAACCAGAATCCATATTTACAATGCTGGTCCCTGGGCAGTAGTAATGATGGACTGGACTCATGCTGCATGTCTTTTAAACAGGCAGTCAGCAATTCCTCAGCTCTTCATTTGGCTCCCCAGTGCCTCCTTCCACCATCACCCCCCCACCATACACACACACACACACACACACACACACACACACACACACTTACATCACCATGCACAGAGGACAAAAATGTTTTGTTTCTTCTTTAAAAAATATGCATGTGTATGTGTACATAATTCGTAGTAAATATCCAATAACAAGTTAAGATGAATACTCTTGGTTATTGCATGGGCTCTGTGATCTGTGATCTTTGTGACTGGTGAACATGGTGGGTTGGAGGGAGTTTTATTTTAGGGTTTCATTGGATGCTCATGTTTAGTTGGAAGTGTAATATAGAGGGGCTATGTGTGTGGTATGCAGTGTGGGTTGGCAGTATTTTCCTTAGGGTAGAAGCATGTGTGTTATGGTAAGTTACCTGAAAAGTGTAGCTTGCATATGAGCAGGGTTTGAATGAGTTGAGTTTGTGCATGGGGGTTATAGTCAAAATATTTAATAAATATTATAACCCATGCATTGACCAATCGGAATGAACCACTGATAAACTGAAGGAACAGAAGCTATAAACAACCCATACAGCCTTATCACATCACACTGGTTAAGTATCAGTCATGTGTGTGTGCACATGTCTCATGGTAGCCACACAATAAGAATTCAGTGTTTGCACTGGCATTTATGGTGGGTCTTCCACATGTTGGGCCCCATTATGATATGAGGTGGCAGAAAAACAAGTAGCTGCTTTTTGGATGTACAGTCACACATGGCTTATAAATATATCTGTGCCCCAATCTGTTCTCCACTCACCCTGGCAAGAGGCCAGGTCAGTATGTGGTCCTATAACTCACAGGGAAGTCCCATAGTTAACAAGTTCAGATATACAAGATTACTTATATTTTGCTCATTTGTCTTTGCTTATATCTCCAAAACTGTCTAACATATTTTTTTTCCAATTTCTTTCCCTGTCCCCCACTTAGGACACTATAAGCTGTAATTAGAAAAATGCATGTACATTTTTTTTTAATTTATTTATTTTATTTATTTATGGCTGTGTTGGGTCTTCGTTCCTGTGCGAGGGCTTTCCCTAGTTGCGGCAAGCGGGGGCCACTCTTCATCGCGGTGCGCGGGCCTCTCACTATCGCGGCCTCTCTTGTTGCGGAGCACAGGCTCCAGACGCGCAGGCTCAGTAATTGTGGCTCACGGGCCCAGTTGCTCTGTGGCATGTGGGATCTTCCCAGACCAGGGCTCGAACCCGTGTCCCCTGCATTGGCAGGCAGATTCTCAACCACTGCGCCACCAGGGAAGCCCTGCATGTACATTTTTGAATTGCATACAATTCAAAAATTGTAGCCTTAAAATCAGATTTCAGCCTGTTTTCTCAATTTGAGCCATGTTTCCATATCTGGTAAAATGTTTTCACAAACTGTTAAGTTTCAATTGTTATCTAGTTTTCTTATAATGGCAATCCTTCCCTTTTTTTAAAATATTTTCTATTTTATAGTTGGATTTCAGACGGGGGTCAATTAACTCTACATGCACTCTTATGCCTAAGACTTTCAAATAAACAGGGAAATTTTAAGTACTGTGGGACTCTGATGTAATATATAGTCATTGCAATGTGTCCCTGAGTCTTGTTCAAGAGTATATGATCACAGAATATCTTAAGGATCTAGTATAATAGATGTTCATAGTCAGAATGTCATTTCCCTTCTTTCTGGCACAAAATTAGGAGGCTTCAGTAGAATTTTTTGGGTGGATACTTGAATATATCACCAGCTGTGGTTTTGAGACCAGTGAGCGGCCCATCTATAGGCCTGCATGGGGGCCCATCATCAAGGCTTGGAGGCCTTTTTCCCCACAACAGCATTCGAAACAGGCTCTATTATTTTCACAACTAAATATCTGACTAAACTATATGGGAAAACTCTGAGTACTTAAGAAAGTCAAAAGTGGGTGGTGGCTAAACTATGGGAATAACCAGAAAATGCTTCAGGGTGAGGGAAAGATGTGAAATTGACCATAAAGCAGGGAAGAATCCACATAAGTAAAAGATGAGGGGAAAGAGACTCCTGTAGGTTAAACAGCACATGCAAACGTGTGGTGGTAAAATGTTAATAATATGTGAAGAGAATAGTAAAGTGTGATCCATTTTCATCAGCAGTTGCTAAAGAACTAACAAATAAGATAAGCACAAATGACAAACCCATGAAAATGGCAAATCTACTAAAGGTCATCAAGGCCCATGAGCCATTTTACGCTCTTGGGCAGGAAGAATCTTGACGAAGGTGCTTCAGTCCAGCATATCCTGCAAGACGTACTAGCAGTAATGATGCACTGAGTCAAGGCTCTGAAGCTTTGATTGATTCAACAAAACTGCAAGCAAAATGCTGATCTCATCGTAGGTCATCAAGGAAACTCTGAAGATGCTGAACATAACTTTTATTCTGCAAATGTCACAGAAAACTTCAGCTCTAAAATCTTTGCTTCAACCAAATCTTTTTTCAAATAAATATTGGCTTCAGTTTATCTTCCAATTAGGGGGGCTCACTGCCCCATAGTCTCACCACAAGCTCAAGACCAAATAGAAGGTGACAATGATAGCTTCATAGAGTGGCAGTGTTGGAGTGGAGACAGAGATCTTTAAATGTGAGAATTTCAGAAATCTAAGAGGCCTTGGTCTTGGGGGTGGAAGGCAACACAGACACTCAAGTCTACCAAACCCTTTAAGCAATGGTTTTAGATTTCTCTGTAACAAAACAGAGGTAAGTCTTGAATATTTTTCTAGTAGATATGGGGTTCCAAGACAGAGATTCAATTCAAGTTATCAGAAAAGGAACTGTCTTGGAAAGATACATGGAATCTCACTGAATTCTGAAAACAGTAATAAAGTACCACCAATCCACAAAGAAACTGGAGCTGAAAAGTTTTTTATTTCCTCCAGGACAGTCTGTCCTCCATCTCTGCTTCTCTCTGAGCAACAGTACTATAATCTCCTCACTCTCTACACTCTTTCTTTCTATGCCTCTTTGAGGTGTCTCTGCTCCTATCCACTATACATGACTTTAGTTTACCATTTTGCCAAATCTGCTCAGGTTACATGACCTTTTAATTCCAGTGACTACTACCTTCTATTTCTTTTATTTTTATCTCATTTAAAATATTTTTAAAATAATGACTCTATAAATATGTATTCTCAGTGTTCAAAAAAAAAATCACAGAGCACAGATACATCTAAGGAAAAAAAGTCTAAAATCACCTGAAATGTCGAGGTAAATCACGTTAACAATTTCATGATGGTATTAGTTTCCTAAGGCTGCCATGACAAAATACCAGACTGGGTGGCTTAAACAACAGAAATTTATTTCTCACAGTTCTGGAAGCTGGAAGTCCAAGAACAAGGTATTGGCAGGTTTGGTTCCTCCTGAGGCCTCTCTCTTTGGTGTGCAGATGGTTACTTTCTCACTGTGCCCTCACATGGCCTTTTGACTGTACACATACATCCCTGATTTTTCTTCCTCTTCTTGGATTAGGGTCCCACCTTGGTGACTTCATTTTACCTTAATTACCTCTTTAAAGGTTCTATTTCTAAATACAGTCACATTAGGAGTTAGGGCTTTGACATATGAATTTGGGGGAGATACAATTTACTCCATAACAATGACCATAAATTAAAATATCTCTCCCTTCCTCATATGTACATACACATTTACAAACATATAGTTATACTTCTGCATGAATTCAATCATGTCATGTGCTTTTTTTAAATCTGGGCACTTCCTGTTTCTTACAGTCTCATTTTTGGACCCTTCCATTTTTTCTTTGCCTGACCAACACACATCAGATAACCAGTGTAAATAACCTTATGTATTTATTTCCATATTTTTCTATGCATCTATAATAGGATCAAGGGGCTTTTTGACATTGTTTATTTTTAATGTGATCTGATTGTATTTTATATACATTTCTGCAACTTGCATTTCTTACATGACATTACATCAAGGAAATTTATGCTGGTCAACAGGTAAAGCTCTAACCTACTCTATCTTATAATGCATACACAACATCTTGGGCAATGGATGTACCACAGTTTATTCAATCATTCTCCTCCTTAATTGGCATTAATTTCATTTTCAACTTGTTGCCATTGCCAGCTGTATAGCACTAGACACATATCCATAAGTCCTTATACGCTAGTATTATAATTTACTTAGAATAGCTTCGATCTGGGTCAAAGTTTATGTGTATATTTAAATTTTACAGCTCCTGCCAGATTGTTTACTTAAAAGCCTATAATAACCCATATTTCTACTACAATGATATGAATGTACACTTTTTTCCAGCACCCATGCCAGCAGAAGGAATTATCACTAATTTAACTATCTGCCAATCTGATGGAGGTGAAATGAGAGCTCACCGTTACTTTAATTTTTGTTTTCCTAATTGCAGTAAGACTGAGTTTGCCAGTCATTGTCTTTTCTATAAATTGTTTTCATAGTCATTGCTCATCTTTCCATGGGATTATTTACCCCATTTTTTTCTTACTGTTTTGTAGGAACAGTTTGTACTTTATTGATATTGTCCATTCACCTCTCATATATTATGCAAATGTATTTCCCAATGTATTTCTTAATTTTGATGTTGTTTACAATATCTTTGGCATGCCAAAAAATTATACAATGTATATAGTCACATATATCTATCTTTTCCTTTATATCTTCTGAGTTGCTAGACTTTGTAAAGGTTTCCTTGAATATTCAGTTCCAACATATTATCTCTTCTTTTTTCCTTCAATTAATCAAACCAAACTAGACTCTAAATACGCTTCTCTTACCCTCATAATTTCAAATATCTCATATAGGGAAATTTAGTCCTCTGCCAACACTTAGCCCTCTCACAAGATCAGGAAGTCCTATATCTAGACAGCCTTATCAAAACATTCACTCAAGAAATCCAGGCATTTACCTGGGAGTTAGTTAGTCTGCTACTCAGATAATATTTTCAACATATTATTTTATTTCTCATTGAATTCACCTGTTGAAAATTACTATTGAGTATTTACCTTATAGTTGAAAGACTGTTGGGCAAAAAAAATTCAGCATAAATTTTGGCCTAATAAATAAACCTTGGAAATTATTGATAATCAAGTTAAATTTCTTTCTGTTATATTAAAATATTCTAAAACATCTTTTCAAATTGTAGTTAAAGTAACATATTTCCAACTCAACTTCTTAGAAGGGCTACATGAATGTCCAGGGACATACTGCCACCTGAAAGGACAGGAAGTATAATGGAAGAGAAGTCGCAGAAGAAAGGGATAGTGATCTCAACTGAGTGCAATTAAAATAGCCTGCTATTTCAAACTTTACAAAAGTATATGACCATCTTGAATACATTGCTAAGGGCATCTCCAAGGACCATGTAAGCTTAAGCTTCACTGGCTTCATGGTAAACCATACTTTGGTGATCCACCACATGGTTTCTTTCTATACATGTATTCTAAGAGAATAGAAACTGTTCACCAGAATGACTAATTACACTAGAAGGATATTTCTGGAACAACCTCCTGCTACCATGACCTCCTCTTCCTGTGGAGTCCAGAAACTCCTGATCCACATGTCTTCCTGCCCTAGGTTTTTCCCTACAATCAATGTCTCAGGGGTTTTTTCCTCTTCTCAGATCTCTCCATCTCAGCACCAGCCATAGGAGTTGGACCATTTCATTTGAGTTTTTATGAGCTTGTTTTTCTCTTAAATGGTGTAAGCTACACATCTTCAAACCTCCATCTGTGGAGAGCAACAAATATTCTGCATAAAATTGATGCAGATGTGCAGATGTTTCCAAAGATAGATGCATGTGTGGCCAAAAATAAGCATTGTAGGTGTGTCTAGAGGAGAATGAAATAAGCAAACTCAGCCTTCATTATCCTTTTCCTCTTAGGAAGTTGAATCCACCTGCTCAGGAATTGGCTCCAGAGTCTCCATATGTGAGCTATTTTCTTGATGTCTGCCTGCCCATCAACATCTTGAACTTTTACTCTTCAAGGCTATTTTAAACTCCAGAAGTAGTAAGTATATATTGCGAGCCTGCCCTGACTCTGCGTGTAACACATGCTACAGTGGTTGTCCAGGATGCAATAGACCAGGCAGCAATCCATACATCTGAAGCAAATCTCCATGGTCACCTATCTGTTGGGAGTACTGGTCATGGGGTTCTTTCTGCCTTGCCTAGTAAAATATTTGTGTCTTTCCCCATCCCATCCCCGTGTCTGAGATCAGAACCACAATGCCTACAGTGACCTAACCAAGTAATATAGATGACTGATCCTGGCGAGGTGTAAGAAAAAAAAAAAAAAAATCAACCATCAGAAATATTTTTAGCAAAGTATTTGGGTATGTGCTGGTAAACTAGCTCTTTGGGGGGAAAAAAAAAAAAAGTCCTGACTTTTAGTGTTTTCCAATTCCTATGGTGTAAATAATCCTACCATTGACAATTACAAGTTACCAATAATTTAGCAACCAGAATAAGACATTATGTTAAGTGAAACAAGCCAGTCACAGGACAAATACTGCACGTTTCCACTTATATGAGGCATCTAAAATAGTCAAACTCATAGAAACAGGGAGTAGAACGGTAGTTGCCAGGGCTGGGAGGAGATGGAAATGGGGATTGCTATTCAACAGGTATAAAGTTTTAGAAATGCAAGATGAATAAGTTCTAGAGATCTGCTGTACAACATTCTGCCTGTAGTTAATAATACCCTTTTATGCACTTAGAAATTTAAGAGGGTAGATATCATGTTGTGTTCTTACCACATTTTTAAAAAAATCCTGAATAGTTAAACACCCGCCCTCAAGAGACAGTATGACTTGACTGTAGCACACCATCGAAAATATAGTTTTAGCACATAAAACAATATATAATATACATAAAATCTTAGATCATATTGTTAAATCTAAATTTAAAAAATAAATGTTGGAAAGTGTAAAAATTATTAACCATTTTTGGTTATTTGTTATTGTTGCCTATATATTTGAAAAAGAATATCTATGAATTTTTTGTGCTAACATGGTGCTGTCTAGCCTTATATTTCCCAGTGTGATACACAGCACACAATTCATTCTTAACTCCTCTAAATGGCATAATATTTAACTTGACTCAGTTTCATAACAATAAACTATGTCTGTTTACACATATACTTCTAAACTTGAATATATTATTTGCATAATGGTTTTAACATTTAGGGTAACTTCTCTTTAAAAATGTATAAGTGCTTCAATTTCAGTATCACATTTTACTGCAGTTCAATAACTTATATTCACATGTCTTCCTTTATCCCAGTGATATAAATTAAAACAGACCAACTGAACAACGTGGTTCATTTTCATAAGTTAAATATCAGGGAACATTTTTGGGAATCTATTCTTAACTTTCAAAATTTTCAAGTTTAGCACAAGTTATTATTTTATTTCTTGTAACTGGCAACATGGAAAAGGGGGCAAAACTCTATTGACAAATGATTTTCCCAATGACTGTTTCATTAGTAATAAGTAAATTGCACTGTGCTTTTTTTTTTAATTAATAAACTTTATTTGATAGAGAACTTTTAGGCTCACAGCAAAATTAGTGGAAAGCACACAGTTTCCAAATACCCCCCCCCCACACACTCACACAACCTCCCCCACTACCAAGAGCCCTTGGTACAATGGTACATTTGTTACAATTGATGAACTTGTGTTGACAGGCTTTATATGTTTTGAATAGCTATTTCTGAACACTCTTTCAGAGAAATGTTGAACTTACTGAGATGGGATTTTTACATACATCTAAAAGACCAAGTCTTTATTTTAATCTTCATTGTAAGCTGAGGCAAGGATGTTCTCTAAGATGACATGTACAAGTTCATTTCTCCCATGATACAAAGACTCTCTTGACCACAACGTAAATAAATCATGTGTGCCACATTCAACAGCTAATTCATTGGCAATGGTGCTAAAATGTCTAGTCTTGAGCACCAGGAGTGCATACAGTTTATAGTGTTAATTACCACACCCATGATATGTTCCGTTATCAATTTTCAGCATAAAAAGATTCCTGTTGAATACTGCAAAAATTAACTTAGTTCTATGTTCTTGCACAATGTTATCAGCTTGGAGTTAAGTTTAGAATTATGTCAGGTATTATTCAATAATTAACATAGGAATACCGTGTCTAATATGCTTGCTAATTTTGAGGCTTTTTTCTATACATACAAATAATAAATTTGTGCTTTTGAGTGATATATGAACTTCAATCTGCAAAAGAATCTTGTTCACATCAAAATTATCATTTAAGAAAGCAAACAATTGTGGCTAAAGTACAGATACAGAGAGGTGGTGGTGGGAGAGGAGAAACCACCAGTTGCAATAATCAATAATAACCACAATAAATAATCTAACTCTTTTACACTATTTGCCATACAGATCTCTTCCTAAGTGAGCAATAATATTTCTGCTTAGAAATATAATCATAATAAGTTTACTAGTTAGAACACATAACTTCTGCTCTACTAAAAGACAACATTATATATGATCTCAAAATCTATTTAAGAACATGATACCTATGATATTTTTTTTCAGTGAATCTGTGACTTCCAATCTGCCCAAGATGAAGTAACAGGGCCTAGATTTATAGTCTCACCTAAAGAAAGATGAAAACCTGAACAAAATATATGAAACAAATGTTTTAAAGACATTGCACATCAGGCTATGAAGAAAAGATGTGAAACAAGAGTCTGTGATTGTCCCAACGGATTGCCTTGGGAGAGTTTCCAAGCTCAGCACAGGAAGGGAATCTGGGGCAAACCCACAACATTCCCTGAGATGAGGAGGCATGTCTGATAGACCAGCAAGAACAAGACACTAAATTTCATGGGGCAAAGTACCAAAGAGAAGAGGTATTCAGAGAGAAAACTCTGAAGATTTGCATGAAGATTCTATTCAGTATTAAGCAGAATATGATCAACTGATGTATATGATGAAACTACCATAGACTGAGGAAAAAAATAACACAAATGTTAGAGGGAATAAGAACAGGCACTCACACAGGACTGAGAATAATACCTGTTACCAAGAGCCATACAAGGGCATTGGGTAGAGGATTTAGAACACTCTTGCCTCAGATGTGGAAAATAATTATTCCTAGACTAAATGCTACTCTGGTATTGCCAAATAAATATTAAAGGCAAGATGTGAAATGATCAAATTATTTCCAAATAATTTAACCACATTCCAGAACAAATTCAACTGTATTTATAAGAATATAAAATTTTCAAGCACCCAACAAAGTAAAAAAACAAAAAAATCACAATGTCTGGCACCCATTCAAAAATTAGCAGGCATGAAAAGACGTGAGAAAATACTGCACATAATGAGAAGAAAAATCAGTCAACCAAAGCAGACTCAGAACTGACACAGATAAGAATTAGCAGACAAGAACACTAAAATGAATATTATAACTGCATTCCATATGTTCAAAAAGCTAGAAGAAAGGTTGAACATGAAAGTGAAACCTTAAAGGTATTTTTTTAAAATGCCAAATTGAACTTAAGACCAAAATTACCATGAGTTAAGTGAGATGAGATAAAAACTAAAATATGAGAGTAAATATATGCTTGATAGGATTAATAGCAGATTAGATATTGCAGAAGAAAATATTAGTGAACTTAGCAGTATTTTGCATGTGTGTGTGTGTGTGTGTGTGTCTAGAAAATGATGAACTGGTTCTAAAATTTTCATGGAAATGCAAGGGATCTAAAATTATTTTAAGAACAAAGCTTGAGGATTTGCCCTTCCTGATTTCATGACTCACTATAAAAACATAGTAATCAATTCATTTGGGTACTGGCAAAGAGGTACACATATATGTTAATGGAGAACAGAGGGTTCAGAAACAGTCCCACAAATCTATGTTCAAATAATATTTAATAAACGTGTCAACGCACTTCAATGGGGAAAGGAAATTTTTTTCAACAAACGGTACTGGACCAAGTGGATATCTAATGAGCTACAATTATGGACACTAGAAACTCTAAAATTAGAAAGATTGACTATAACAAGTGTTGGAGAAGATGTGGATCAACTAGAACCTTCATATACTAGGGGTGAGAATTTAAAATTGTACAATTATGATTATGGACTGAATGTCTGTTTCCCACCAAAATTCGTATGGTGAAATCCTAACCCCTAATTTGATGGTATTAGGAGGTAAGGACTTTGGGGAATGATTAGGTCATGAGAATGGAAGCTTCATGAATAGGATTAATGCTCTTATAAAAGGGACCCCAGAGAGCTCTCTCCTGCTCATTCCACCATGTGAAGATAAAGGAGGAATAGTCAGTCGACAACCCAGAAGAGGGCTGTCACCAAAACCAAACTATGCTGGCACCCTAATCTTGGACTAATCTCCAGAACTGTGAGAAATAAATGTCTGTTGTTTATAAATCACCCAGTCTATAGTACTTTCTTATAGCAGCCTGAACTGAAATGCCAACTACTTTGGAAAGTCTTTTTAAGTTTCTTAAAAAGTTAAATATTTGCCTAGCCATTCTACATCTCAGCATTTGCTGCAGAGACCTGAAAGCAGAAGTCCACACAAAGACTTATGTGTGAATGTTTATACCAGCTTTATTGGAATAGCCAAAAACCGTCAACAAATCAAATGTTCATCAGCAAGACAGTGGATAGACGTATTGTGGTATATATGCATACAATGAAACACTATCCAACAATAAAAAGAAATGAATTGTTGATGTAATATGTATAAACCTCAAAATAATTACAATTAGTGAAAGGAGCCAAACAAAAAGAGTATATACTGTATGATTTCATATATATAAAATGATTTTAAGAAACTAATTTATAATGACCTAAAGGAAATATGTGGTTGCCTGAAGACAGGCATGGAAGAAGGAATGAACACAAAGAAACTTTTCAGGTGATAGATATATTCATTATCTTGATTGCCATTTTGGTTTCCGAGTTGTATACATATGTCAAAACTTATCAAATTATGTAATTAAAAATGTCCAGTTTATTGAACATCAATTATACCTCAATAAAGTTGTAAAAAAAAAAAAAGTAAAAGCCTACTTTGTGCCAAGCCAAATATTCAGGCAAGTTTAAAGGTATTAAAACAGTTAATACTAGAGTTTTCCAATAGAGTAATGATATTGATTCATTATGTATGTATGCACAGTATCTGCTAGTAACTGTGATAGACACCTAACATCTGATGGGGCTTTTAGAAAATATCAAAAACACTACACTAAGACTTTAGATGCAATTTACCTACATTACTATTAGCAGGCTTCAGTTCTATCAGCTAAAGAGAAAGATTTGTTTATACACCTATATCCCACAGGTGAACTCACATGCAGGAAGTAGAGGTGGGAGACATGATACCGTAAACCACTGCTCAGTCCCATATCTCCATATGCGTCTAATGTCCTCATTGCTGACAGCCTCCACACTTCACCCATAATTATGTATTGCTACACAAGTAATCACTTACCTTTTCTTACCCCAAACACAACAAATTGACTCATTTTTGTATTTTTTCAATTGCTATTTTGATTGATTGGGAGAGAGGCCTCCAATTTCCCTTTGTTTAAATGTATTAACTGCTTCATTTTTCCAAAGAAATATTTGAATGAATGAATATAAAAAAACCTCAAGTACTTTTATTACCTAGGCTATTCGTCACTTAAGTTCTTGAATATTATCCAGAAATTTGGAATTGTCACAAGTGAATTTCAACAATTTCCTTTAACGTTTTCCAGCAAAATTACTATGTGGTTCTTTTTAAAATTATAGATACATCAAAAGCTATCTTTATCAGCTTTGAACTGTAGAAGACATTAATTTATTCTTTCCCAGAGAAAAGGAAATAATCTGCTGGTGGATAAACAGTTGTTATCCACCAACTACATTGCTATAGAGTATCATATTACTACAATGATTAACAGTAATTAAGTTATTTGAGAAACTGACTGACTGCAGTGATTTGTTCTAAAATCAGCCTAGACATAAGTTGTTAATTATTTCCACTATGCCTAACAGCAATTCCAAAGGCTCTAACTGCAATCTAAGAGCATAATGTAATGAACTTGCCAAAGAGGCACTTTTACGATGCATATTAAATGCGATGAAAATGTGAGAGTTGGAAACTTAAAAAAATTAACACAGGGAACACTGCAAATTAAGGGTCCCACACTATTGCTAATTTACACATTACGCATTTGTCAGATTAAAGGAATGAAATAAGTATTGCTTAGCTATGCAGTAATTGAGGAACTTGATACGAATGCATAAATCTGTAAAGGGCACTCAATAAAAAACATTATTGAATATTATTGTGAGATGAGTTTTAATTAGAAACATTAAAAGCGCACTTATTACAAAACTGATGGATGAGTGCAAAGTTTATTACAAAAACTGATGGATGAGTGCAAAGTTCTAGACTTTTTTTAAGAGCTGTCAGCAAATCCATATTATTTCCAGGCTTCTAATAAGCTCAGAAACTGCATAGATAGGCAGTAGGCTCAATGGAAAAGCACAGGATTTGGAGTCACAGAACATTGGAAATTCTAGTCTGGCTCTACCATTTACTTACTGTGTGATGTTAGGCAAGTTAGTTATCTAGCCTCTCAGACCCTCAATTCCTTCAACCATACACAATAGAAATAATAACAGTACCGACCCCCATAGGATTGTCATTCAGATTGAATGAAATAATACACATGTGAAGTACTTAACATAATGCTTGACAACAGATCTCAGTAAATGGTACCTGCCTTATTGTTGGGCTATTTTCAAATTGCAGAAACACACTGTTGAGCCAAATCAGAATGACGACTAGACTTTCGAGACCCACTTTATATTCTGAAACACTGAAATATTTAAATACAAGTGCTCAAATAGACAACTATGTTTATCATTTAAACTCATTAAGGAAAAATATTATTTCTTATACTTTTTTGTAGTCCAATAGCAGGACACTTTGCACCAATTAAGTGCTTAGTAAATTTTGGTGGGTTTTTTCCAAATAAATCATAGTTCATTGACTCTCTATAAGCAAATATTCCTCCACAGTTTTATAAACTTTTTAAGAGGAAAATATGCATAGGAAAATATGCAAGAACATATTTTACAGTTACCTCAGGAATTTACTGGAAATTCAGATGTGCAAAGATAGGTTGGGAATTCTACAAGTCTATCTGTTCAAGTATCAGTACACAGTTTAGATATTATAAAACATTCTTGATTCCTCCATTTTCTTCACCCTCACATGCAATCAGTTACAAGCTCATGAACATCTCAGACTCTACCCACTGCTCTCCAGTTCCACTGCCACTTCCCAGGTCAGGAGCCATAACTTCTCACCCAGATTTCTATAGCTGTCTCTTACCTAGTCTTCCCTCCTGGCCTTCTCTGTCTCATATCAATTGTATATGTGGCAGCCGGTGTAATCTTTCTAAAATGCATGTCACTTCTCTCCCTAAAACCCTGATTTAATACCAGGGCAACTATGTCCCTCAGATAAAATTCCAAAGCATTAGCATTGCATTAGCATTGCATATAAAGTCCTCATGGTGAGCTGCCCTGTACTTATGTCTTCATACACATCTATGGCCACTCACCCATCCCCACTCCCTGTCCCAGACACAAATCACACTCCAGTTGGAATAAACTGCTTCAATTCCTCAAACACACCATTCTTTCTAACATACTCATTTTCTTCCATCTTGAGCACTCTTTTTCTTCATCTTCAGCTGGTTAACGCCAACTCATCCTTTAGGTCTAGGCTTAGAAGTCACTTCTTTTTGCAAAATCTCTCCAGAGCCCCTAGGTTTGGATTAGGTCCCCTCTTATAAATGATTATAGCAATATGTGTTTCTTTATTTAACCATTTATTCACTCAAGAAATAATTGTTGACTGCCTACTACTTACAAGCTCTGTTCTAGACACTGGGATTCAGTAATAAAGCCCAAATTCTCCAAGCACTCATATCATAATGGAGTAGGCAGAAATGTTTTTAAATAAGCAACATTTATCAGATGGTCATAAGTGGCTTGGAGAAAAAAGAAATTAGAATAAGAGGAATAAGATGTGCCAAATTGAGGTGTGATATTTTCTGACAGGATGTCAAGGAAAGCTTTAGAGAGAAGATAACATTTGAACAGAGACCTGAAAGAGATGAGGGAGTGAGCACGGTGAATTCTGAGGAAAAGGAGCTGCAGGCAACGGGAAGAGCACACGGTATGACCCTCGGGTAGCGAACAGCTTGGCTGCATGCCTTATTTGAGGAACAGCAAGGAAGCTAGTGAGACTGGAACAGAGTAAGGAAGGGAGAAGAAAGGAGGTCAGAGAGATAACAGGGAAAGGTAGATCATTTCAGGCTTGGGAGGCATTGTAAGACCTTTAGATACTTCACCACACGAAATAGAAAGCCAAAAGACAGCTTGAGGAAAGCATAAAATGGGGACCTATCTGGTACAAGTAGAGCACAGCATCAGCAGTAGAAACCAGGAGACCTGTTAGGTTATTGCCATGTACATGATGAGAGCTGATGGTGACTCCACATAGCAAGGAGTGGTCAGTTTCAGTGGTCAGAGGTATTTTGAAGATAGGACCAACAGCACTTACTGATAGATGGGATGTGAGAGATGAAAATCAAAGGTGTCTCCAAGTTTTTTGATCTGAGTAACTAGATGGATGGAATTCCCATTACTGAAATGAGGACTGTTGCAAAAGAAGGTGGAAGCATGAGAAAGGCATAGAAAGTAAAGTGGGGTACTTAACAGTCATTCAAGTAATGACATCAAGTAAGTAGTTGTATAAACAAATCTGCAGTTTGGTGGGGAATTCAGGATATAGACATTCATTAGTGAGTCATCAGCAATCCTATATGAGACCACCTAGGGAAGGAGGGGGAATAGAAAAGAGATGAAGCCCAGGGACTGAGCCCTCATTTGGGAAGATGTGGAGAAACTAGTGAAAGAGACTGAAAAGACATGACTGGTGAAATAAATATAAAGAGAGCGTGAAACCCTGAAAGCCAAATGAAGAAAGTGTTCTAAGTAGGAGTGATCACTGTCTCGACTAAAGCTTACAGGTCAAGTAAAGTAAGATTAAGAAATTATCATTTAATTTGGTAACATGGAGGTCATTGGTGATATTTATATGAGGTATTTTGATGGAAATGTAGGGTGAAAACATAACTATATAAGGTTTGGGAAAGAACAGAAGGAGAGAAAGCAGAGTCATTGATTATTGGCCAATTTTTCTGAGGAATTTTTCTAGAAAGAGGCCCAGAGACAAGCAGCATGGCTGGAAGAAAACATGGGTTCAAGGGAAGGTTTATTTTTGAGTTAGGGGTTTGTGTGATAATAGGAATAAATGAATGAATAAATGAATGAATAGGGTTAGGGTTAGGGTTGGGGCTAGGGTTAAACAATAATATAAATAATAGGAATAAATGAATGAATAATAATAGGAATAAATGAATGAATAAATGAATGAATAAATGAATGAATGAGGTTAAACAATAATAGTAAAACAAACAACAACAAAGAGACCAGACTTATAAGTAGTTTCAAACATTGGTATCTTTTTTTATCATGAGGATTAAATAGTTCATTTTCAAATATTAAGGCAATGTATTCATAGATTTCACTTCTGCTACAATTCTCTTTAAAACAGAATGAAGAATAGAATCTGTATACTACTCTCTTTTGTCTTCCATAGTGAATTTTTTTTATTATCTACACCAAAGACTTGGGGAGAGAAAAAGATCAACGGACAAGAGAATATAAATATGAATATTCATTTATCTTTGGTTTTATAATGCTCTGTCCTTCCAAAGGATTTCTTAGTGATTAGCTTAAATTTTTGATATGAAGATCAGTACAAATGTTTTTGTGAGAACCCACAATGCTGTTCCTTCCAGGAATAAGGGGAAGGAACAATAAGGGTATCTGTCTGGGACTGGTAATAACTCAGCATGTAGAACAACAGAATGACAACCATAACCCCAACAATGATTACCAGTTACCAAAGAGCTGGTATCTGTTCCCTGTCATGCTTGGTGCTTTCCAAGCATTGTGTACTTTTCACAAAAATCTCTGACTCAAAATTATTATCCTCATGTAAAAGATGAGGGAACTGATACTCAGAGAGAATATATAACTTGACGAATGCTTCCAATTTAGTAAGCTATAGAGCTGGAGAATCAAACTCAGGACTGATGGCTTCCAGAACATACCTCTTTCCAACATGCCATGCTGCTTCTCTACTACCAATGTTCTGCAATTTAGTAGGTTAAATCTATGTATAACTTTAAAAAAGCTCTCTCTCTTTTTATATTTTACCCTACTATCCATATTCTCCTAAAAACGATTCTATCATTACCGCAGATAAATATTAAACAAATATACCAACCCCTAATAATAAGTATCTGTCCTTCTAGCTTTCCATTGCCTTGAAAAGTACAGACTAAAGGCAATTCTGAGTCACACTTGACCCAAACAAAACTGTGATGCCTATAAAGGGTATATAAGTAAGAATTCTTATTAGTATGCTATGTACCCTTTGCTTAACTATTCTGAATTTTTCTTTCTTACATAATTGCATGTAAATGTAATGTTAAACATTAACAAGCATCACATTGCTGTGACAATAAAAGATATTTTTTGATTCGGTAACAATGAGAGAAGTTGCAAAGTGGGAAAAGGAAGGTCTGAGTGGAGTCTTTTATAGGCATATAAAATTAAAATGACAAAAAAAAAATTAAAATGACAGAGCCCTTTATAATCCTGTCAAAATGTAAATTCTTGAGTATATGATAGACTAAAAGCTTTGTCTTTTCAAAACTGACAAAATACATCAGACTTTAATTGACAGTAGAGTGATAATGGAAAGGAGATGTGGCTTAATTGGAGTTCTCTCCCTGAAAAGACAGAGCTTTGTAGTGTCATTTTAATTATTTCTAGCCATTAATCCTGCCGTCATCTATTACTTTCTCCATATATCACACCAGGAAGCACTCCCTGCTGTAAATGCTATGATATTTAAAAAGCAAATGCCCACTAAAAACAAAAAGGCCTAGACTAGATTCATTGCCGTAGCAAACTGCTCTGGAGTAACATAAACTGACTTTTACATCATGAATGTTCAGGATGGAGAACATGGCTAATTTCTTTATTAACAATAAACACTCTTGTTCAGATGCCCATTTAATCTAATCATGACGCATCTGTTGCGTTAATTATTTAAGTAGTTAATTAGTTAATGTGATACTTAAGAAGTTTCCCTTTAGTATGAGTCTTTGATTAGCCCTACACTGCTTTTACACAGCTGGATAAACACAACACTAAAAACACATTACATTAATGGCCACTGGTAGCAATTGTAACTGACAGTCTTCCCCAAAATGTGAAGTACTATAAAAGGAAAACATGGTCTTAAGCCTCCTATGAACCATTCATTTCAGGTATAAGTCACAGTCATTACTTTTTTTTTTAAATTTTGCTTTTTCAAGGACCCACTGACTCAATATATTCCTTTTTTTAATAGATCCTTTTTAAAATTTTTACTACATATAACTACAAAGGCTGTATAATATTTTGATGCCCACTGACCTGAGTAAGTAATCAACACACACTGAAGTCCATGCATTTATCTATTTGTAGGATTCCCATTCTACCCACCCATTTTCAGAGGCTTTAATTGAAATTTAATTTACAAACAGTTAAACTTATATGTTTAGCCATTTTTAAAAGTAAATGTATCCAATTAGTATTTTACTTCCAATCATAATTTCTAAGTATCATGCTATATAATTAAAATCAATAAATGAACCATTACAGTCTAGCCCAGAAATATGCCAAAAAGTGTATTCTAGGGGGAGTTGAATATAGCCTCAAAATTGTAATTATCTTAATTTTTCAAGTTCTCTCTCATTCCTCCAGTTCTTTTTGTAGATATTTACAGATTACAACTCTCTGATATTAAATTTAAAGTTAGGGCTTCCCTGGTGGTGCAGTGGTTAAGAATCCGCCTGCCAATGCAGGGGACACGGGTTCAAGCCCTGGTCCGGGAAGATCCCACATGCCGCGGAACGAAGCCCCAACGAAGCCCCTGCGTCACAACTACTGAAGCCCGCATGCCTAGAGCCCACGCTCCACAACAAGGGAAGACACCGCACTGAGAAGCCCGCGCACTGCAACAAAGAGTAGCCCCCGCTGGCAGCAACTAGAGAAAGCCCACACACAGCAACGAAGACCTAATGCAGCCAAAAATAAATAAGATGAAATAAATAAATTTTTTAAAAAAATTAATTTTTATTGAGTTGCATAGAGTTGACTGATTTTCCCAAGTACTTTCAAAGCAAAAATGTATTCCACTGTGTTCCTTTGTAACAGATTACCAAATGTAAGTTGTTGATGGTCATTGGAGATCCTTTTAAGATTGGATATTATATAACATTGAATTAAAAATGCAATGCCAGAACCTATCCAAATAGGACTACCCTCAAATAGTAATGTTTTCTAAGAACTCTACTTTTAGGATAAAAATATTAGGAATTTATTTTAATAGCTAACTTCCAAGATAGCTGCTTGTATAACTACAAATTCAACCTAGGTTCCTATACGTGTGGTCTCTAGAATAAGAACAGATGTCTAGACATGAACCTTACATGAACTCTACGCCTAGATGTGGAAAAATCTTCAGTGGAAGCAAAATTGAGTTATACTCAAAGAATTAAGGCACAAAAGTGAAATCATCTTACAGAAATTTCCAACGACCAAGACTAAAGAAAAGGAGGATATTTCTGGCCAACCAATCACAACCAGAGAATAGAGTAGTTATTAGGAGTATGTGTTCTGGAATCTAAACACCTGAGTCCAAAGTCTGAACCACCACTTGTTGGCTGTTTCAACTTAGTAAGAAAATAAACTTCCCTCTGCAGCAATTTCTTCATCTGTGAAAGAGGATAATAATTATCTCTACTTTATAGGTTTGGTGTGAGGATTAAATGGGATAATAAATGTACAGCACCTACAAGAGTTATTAGCATATAATAGATTTTCAATAAATGTTAGATATTTATAATAATTATTATTATACACTTTTCCTTTAGTCAATCCATTCTGCATGTACTCTGACTACTTTGACCTAGTATGTGGGTGTGGTACATTGCTGGTCTATATATAATTCTTAGCATTTATACTTCTGGAAATATTAACCCATAACACATGATACATTTTTTTTACATTCCAAAAGTAGCTTGTGAACATTGGAAATAAAAATAAATAAAAGAATTTCCCAGGGACTTCCCTGGTGGCACAGTGGTTAAGAATCCGTCTGCCAATGCATGGGACACGGGTTCAAGCCCTAGTCTGGGAAGATCCCACATGCCATGGAGCAACTAAGCCTGTGCGCCACAACTACTGAAGCCTGCGTGCCTAGAGCCCATGTTCTGCAACAATAGAAGCCACTGAAATGAGAAGCCCGTGCACCACAAGGAAGAGTAGCCCCTGCTCACTGCAACTAGAGAAAGCCCGCATGCGCAACAACGAAGACCCAATGCAGCCAAAAATAAATTAATTAATTTAAAAAAAAAAAGAAAAAGAATTTCCCATCCTCTGTCTCCATTGCTATTCCTCAGACGTAACCAATATAATAAGAGTTTGGTGTACAACCTTCCAAATATTTTTCTAGGCTCTTCGTTATCTTTAAAGATCTTTTCTAGGCTATGGTTTGTTCTACAAATAAGGAACGACTTAGATTATGGGAATGTTAGATTATATGTGCTGGGCATAGTTTATATTCTCATGGCTTGACTTTTTCTAATCTTCAGTCATTGTTTTTTTCATCTCTTCACTGTAACACAGCTAAAATAGTCTGATTATGAGAGGAGGTTGATTGGAATGGGTATATGGAGAAAGGCAGGAAAAAAGTAAGACTGTATGATATATATATAATATGGATGTATATTATATATATATATACATATACATACAGAAGCAAACTAATACCAGAAATTTTATAAATAGATGATATGCCTGTGAAGGGAACAATAATTCATAATCACTCCAACGCACTTCATCAGACATTTAATAAACACTCAATGGTTCTGTTAGTACCAGGACAATGAACAGAAAATAGAGCATCAAGCAGGAACCACTCCCACGAAATGAAATTACCAGCATAAACTTGATGATTAAAAGATGAAGCACTGCAGCACAAAGCTGTAAAAAATAGATTATTGTGTGGCTTGGAAAATTCATTGTAAGAAAGTGAGATGGAAGTTGGGTACTTGAATTAACAATCACTTGTATGATTTCAAATATATCTGACAAAAGAGACTGAACCCCAAGAACACCCTCTAAATATCCAAAGCTACAAGTGCTTACAGAACAAAAAGAAACTTCAGAGTTTGCCTTTATTTTAGGGGAAAAATTACATTTGAAGCTCAAAGTAGTTTTCATTTTAAATGAAATTCACTAAATATGTATAAACTATATAAATATTTGACTTCAGTGAAATGCAGTATCTATGAACTATTTTAATTAGTTATATAACATAGTATTCGTTCTAGAGAAATGAAATTAATCTTACTTTTCTTTCTCTCCCTTTAAGGTTTAGTTCAAATATGTACCTTCATAATCCTCAGAACCCTGTGGTTCTAATTTAACTCAGGAAGAGAAATCTTTTGAGAAGGTATACCAGCATTTCTTAAAGTTAAAAAGGGTTTTTAAATATTGGATTCACATATAGTTTCATGAATTTTGACAGTTAAAACAAATGATTGAAAAGCATTTCTCAGTGTCAGCCAGTCTTTTTTTAGAGGCTTTGATAAATTAGTTGAACTAAACAGTTTTAAAGTGGTATGAAATGTGGAATTTTACCATATCTCATCTAAGATTTCTCTTTATGCTGTACTTTAAGCTGACTTCCCCAAACTTTGAAAGTTAGTAGGATGAACACAAATAGTATTAAATCTGTTAGTTTCAAAAAATCACGTGACCTCCACAAACCCTTATATAGCCAGGTTTAAAAAAAAAAAAAGCAAATTGATTATCCTTCAACACACATTGTCTTTCAGCCCGTTGGTATTATATAATAAATTTAGGCATTGCTGCATTTAATGAAATAAATCTTAGTAATTGACAAGATCAAGGCCAAAATGTTTCATGCTTTGTTACTAAAAAGGAACTAAGATGAAAATCATTTATTGGCTATTCAGGATAATCTAAACAAAACAAGGAACACTAATTTTCAAAGCACTGAATTTGCTCAGACATCAGCCTCTCTCCTGCCATTAAAGTACCATCTCCTACTACATTCCTCCCTGCCTCTTACCTTAGAATTGCCCCAAGATGCCACAGTGGATCAGATAATCCAATGGTCCACTGGTCCACTGGGTACGATTTGCCTCTGCTGTGCTGTTCCCCTGCATTTCATGTCAGAGAAATAGCACAGTTTCTTTCTTCACTTTTGCTTACTGTGCTTGTTCTTGAAGGCTCAGCTGAAAGTGCCATCTCCTCCATGAAGCCTCTGTCAACTGCAAATTGGCATTTTCCATTGGCACTTGCCATCTGCCTCTACAAGGATTAAAGCATGTGCTGCTGCAGCTGCTGTCTTTCAACACCCCCTGTAAGGAGCTCAGGTGGAGAACAGAAAAGAGGCGCTCTGTGCTCTGGCAAAAACTGGCAGAACACGTCTTCAGATAGTTAGATAATTTCAGGAGGAGCCAATTTTATGAGCCCAATTCTTGTATCTCCTCGTATCTAGAAAAACACTAAAATCCTTCATGGTGACGACTGCTCCTCGTGACTAGCAGAAATCTTCTGCAAAAAAAATGTGCTCGATTGCATGTACTCTCCCTTCACCAAACATATATACTGACCTTCCCCCCTACATCTTTGGAGCAGTTTCTCAGAGCTGTCTGAACTGCTGTCTCCCGGGATGCAGTCCTCATTTTGCCCCCAATAAAACTTAACTCGCTACTCTCACATTGTACATTTTTTTAAGCCGACACCTCCCAAATTTCCTTCGTGCCTCCTAGCTCTGAGCATAAAACCTCATTCATTTCTTCCCCTGTGAAGCCATAGCACTTTGCTCATGATGCTTTTCAGGCACACCAAGGATTTCTTTGCACAAAGACCTGCAATAAAATATTTTTTGATTCTTTCAAATGGGGGGAATAAAGACTGGTCATGACGTATCACCCGTTTATCTGCTTTGAGTTGCACAAAATTTGAGCGGAGGTGAGTTACTGATTGTACAGTTAAGTGGCAGAGGAAGAAGAAAACTAACATTTCTTCAGCATGAACTTTGTGCCAGGATAGCTATTTTATGACTGTTGACAACTTTAACTCTAAAAATAACACTTTATGTTAGGTATCATTATACAGCTGAACCTTGAACAACTGGGGGAGGGGAGGGATCTAGGTAGACCCACCATCCATGCAGTGGAGAATCCCCATTTAATTTACTGTAGTCCTCTGTATACACAGGTTCCTCGCTACATGCAGATTCCTCCATACCTGTAGGTTCCTCCTTATCCACCAGTTTCATATCTGTGAATTCAACCAACCGTGTATGGTATTGTATTTACTACTGAAAATAAATCTGCCTATAAGTGGACCCACGCACCTTCAAACCCATGCTGTTTAAGGATCAACTCTGCACATTTTTCTGATTAGAAAATTGAAACTCAGAGAGTCACTTGCTTTGCCTAACCTAGTAGTAAATCTGGGTTCCTAATCAAATGAGTTAAAGTGTAAATCAGCTTATTGAAGGTTGATATGCAGTACGGCATAGCAATTAAAAGCATATGTGATTTTTGAAAGCAAATAAATTTAGGCTTGAATCCCAATTCTGCCAATTATGAGCCAAGAAACCATAGACAAGATCTATATCGCACTCAACCTCAGCTGCTCCAAGTGCCTGTGGGGACAATGGTGGTATCAACCTCCCAAAGGTTCTGTGCAGGGTGTTAAATTCCCATGAGACTACTGGCACAACACAGTTATATGATGTCCAGTCCATCCTCTTGAAATTATACCATTTCCTTCTTGTAAAACTTCTTTCAAAGGAGAAGTTGCTATTCTAAAGTGTGATTTATTGTTTAAGTATGAGGAATTTTAAAGGATTGTGGTCTCTAAAGTTATAAAAGAGAGGCCTTATTTCTTAGCAATTCTGGGCCCATAACCTCCTTCTCACTTCTTAAACTAAATGTGCAAACTTCTCCCTGATTTCAAATTATGATTGGTGAGAGCAGGATGGAAAATAAGACACGTACATCCCTAAGAAATAGAGCAGGGGGGCTTCCCTGGTGGCGCAGTGGTTAAGAATCCGCCTGCCAATGCAGGGGACACGGGTTCAAGCCCTGGTCCGGGAAGATCCCACATGCCGCGGAGCAACTAGGCCCGTGAGCCACAACTACTGAGCCTGCGCGTCTGGAGCCTGTGCTCCGCAACAAGAGAGGCCGCGATAGTGAGAGGCCCGCGCACCGCGATGAAGAGTGGCCCCAGCTTGCCGCAACTAGAGAAAGCCCTCGCACAGAAACGAAGACACAACACAGCCATAAATTAATTAATTAATTAATTTAAAAAAAAAATAGAGCAGGGGATGAGTTTATTTGAACTAATTTTATGGTGGTTTTTAAAGCTTTAATTTCATGTTGACTTCAGTCCTTTGCTTGTAATAAGGAGGATTCCTCACTAATCCAGAAGTTCACACTTGAAGAACTACATTTACTGTAGGCAGGTTGAAACATAAAGCAGCCCAGTAAAGAGTGGCTGGGCTCCAAATACAGTTACCTTACAATGTCTCCAACTCCTAGGATAGTAAATAAGAGGACAAGTCAGAGACTGCCACCCTGCCACAGGATTAACGTACAACCAAGGAAACAACAAAGTTTAATCCAAGTGATTAAAATGTGCTTGTGCCACCAATTCATAACCATTAAACATTCATTTTGAAGCCTAGATGCTACTGAGAGCTCCTGAATGATGACCTTTCATCAGCTCATCACTCTGATCCTATTTGACTTCAAGAAAATCCTACAACTATTCTGCTCCCCAGTTTCCCTCTCTTCTATTTCACAAAGATCTTGTAGGTAACAATGAGATCGCCTAGGTTGTGTCTTAGGTTTCTTTTTACAAGCCATAAAACTGCTTTACTATTGTTAAAAGATAAATTGAGACATCTTAAATTTTCAGAATTTATTTGAGCAAGAATTGATTTTAATTGGTCAGTGCCAAACTGGTAATGGTTAGGAACAAACAGGAGCTGGGAAAAACTTTTATAGAGAAAAGATGGCAGCAAAGTAAGGATATTATTAACTGGCGATAGCTTAGCACCTAGTTGGCTATTTGTGATTGGTTGCCCTTAGGTTTTGATTTCATAACCTTGAGGTATTTACAGTCTTAGATTTCGCTTTGCTGAGGTAGATGCCATGGCATTAGAGCCACTTCAGTCTAATGGCCTCCTTGTTTAATTAATTGAACATTATTTAAAATATGTTTGCATTTTCTAGTCATATTAGATAAGACCCAAATTAATTTTAACAAAATAAAAATTTACAGGTGTCATAATAAATTAAAAACAGTATTTCTAAGAAATAGGAAAAAATATGTCATACTTAGGGAAGTACGTAATAAAGAAGGACTGAACTTAAAATGTCTTGGCTCTTTCTTTATAATATTAAAAGAAATATTTTATGGAGAAGATAGCCAGTTGGATTTATTCACTTTTGTATCTATTTAATCATGGTCAGAGTCACTCTTTCATTTCCGCTCTTAAGTAACCATTTTTCCAAGCTCCATTTGAAACATAAACCACAACTGTGCTAGTAGTTTTCCCATGCAATTATCCGCTTTACCCAAGTTTAAGTTATTTAACAGCTATCATATTAATTATGTCTATCTGTTACATTATTCCCACAAGTCCCATAGATATTCTTTGAAATGGAACATTCATTTTGTATTTGTGCATATTTCATTATCTTCCAGAACATTTCATTAAGAAAAGTAATCATAAGGATTGACTTTCATGATAAAAAAACTTTATATTCACAGTCCTTCCTTTATGTTTGTTTAGTCATACTCATTTTCATAATGCTCTGTGATGGAGAAGAGGAAAACTGCTGCTTATCTAGATTGCCAATATTCTGCTACCTCTGCCACATTTTTCTCTCACTTAAAGCTACAGTGAGGTTAATAGATATAACTGTTTTAAAATACAATTATTTAGTTATTTAAAGCACAGAATTAAATTGTATAGAAACCTAAAATGACCAGTTGAGCCTATTTTTTGGCGTGTTTTAGACACACGATGCTTCCTGTATATTTCTTCAATGGCAGAAATGGCAAAAAATAATACATATTTAAATTATATGTGATATATAATGTATGATGTTATATGTGTGTGCATGTGTGTGTGTATATATATATAAATGTATTTATTTATATACTCATATGCTCTTAAATGCTTAAATCAAGCTTACTTGAAGTGAAAAGGTGGAAGACGTTTCAGTCAACCAGTATTCTTTCACTTAACGCTTACAGTTTGCCAAGCATTGTTCCAGGCTCCAAGCAAAAGGGTTACAAAGTTGAAGAGGATGCAATACAATGACAAAGATATGCACAGAGTATTTGGCGAAACAAAGTGAAAATTCTTTTAGCCAAAGGAGGAAGAGAAGTTTTCCATGGCTCTCAAACTGAGACTTAAAGTTTAAATAAGAGCTGGACCAAAAATCTGGGAGAGACATTTAAGGCAAGGAACTATAAAAGTATCCATTGTTTTGAGACTCAAAGCTGTCAATAGTAATTTGGCAAAATCAAATTCAGTGGGACAGTGGAGGCAGAAATCAGAACATAGAAAAGTGTTTGAACAGTGAGGAAAAGAGGACAACAAATGACGACTACTGCTGTTGTAAGAAGCTTGGCTATGAAAAGACAATGAAGACAAAAGAATGAGAAGTTTTTGTGTTTGTCTGCTGAAGATGTGTATTACTAGGGTATTCTTGTATGCTGAGGTGAAAGAACCAGAAGAGGAACAAAGGCTAAAAAAGTTGTTAATTGATAAAGTTCCCAAGGATTAAAAAAACAAAAAAAGAATAGGAGAGGATTGAATAATTTGCTTTAAGGGGAAAAGAATAGTCCTCTTTTCATTAGGAGGGAAGAAATCACAGTAAATGTCAATAAAACACTTATGTAAAGAAAGAAAGTTAAGGTACTCAACAGATTATTTTTCGTTCTAAAAAGAGGCAAAGTTGTCTCCTGAGATAGAAGAGAGTTTGGATGCTTAAGGAGTGTTGTGTCAAGGTATAGATAAGAAACCTGAAAGATGAAAGATTGTCAACCAGCACTAGGGACCCAAAGCCACTGAGGAAGTAAACCATGAATTCACAGGGGCACTAACTTTCATATTTGGGTGATGTCCTCAAGTTAATTTATAGCTCAGCATGTGATAAATAGGGTGGATGCTTTGCAAATTTGGGAGGTTTAATGTTAAGCCTACAGTGATACAGTGGTTGAACTCATTATGGAGACATGGGTGGATGGAAAATCAGTAAAGTCATAATGAAATGATGACTCTGGAAAACAAAAAGTTCAACACTGGAGATCCTGATGGGATTGGTGATAGAGCTGAAAAGACAGAAGTTCATGATGAAAGTTTGGTGTGTTGTAATAGAAGACTTCAGAGGTGATAGGACATGAGTGCTACGGGCTGTGCTGTGTTCATATGTTGAAGTCATAGCCCCTACGACCTTAAAGTGTGACTATATTTGGAGATAAGTTCTTCAAAGAGATAAGTTAAAATGGGGTCATAGGTGGGGGGTTGGCTAATGTAATATGACTGCCACGCTTATAAGAAAAGTTGATTAGGACACACTCATGCACAGAGGAAGACCAGGGAGAAGACAGGGAGAAGACTGTCATTTACAAGCCAAGGAGAGAGGACTCAAAAGACACCAATCCTGCCAACACCTTGATCTTGGACTTCTTGCTTCCAGAACTGTAAGAAAATTAATTTCTGCTGTTTAAGCCACCCCGTCTGTGGCACTTTGTTATGGCAGCCCCAGCAAACTATTACAATGAGCAACAGGAACTCCCACAGCAGTGATGAGGACATTACCCCGAAAGACCCTCCATATCTCCTGCCACCCTAAGCAAGATCAGAGACATTTACAAAAGCAGGCGTGTTATAAAAAGGGTGTATCAGCTGGAAATTCTAACCATTAATTAAATGTAGTAAAAATGTGTTTTAGGCTAAATATATGCAAATTAAATGTGTTAATACAACTTTGGGTTTGAGTGCTATTTTTTGTTTCTATATCCATCTTGGTTATAAGGCTAGAAGCTCCTTGAGAGCAAGGACTAGGTGTTACTATCTTGGTATTTCCGATGTCTTCATAGTGCCTGCATATAGAAAGTGCTTTGCAAAATTAGTTAAGGTAAACTAAAAGATATAGTCCTTGGAATATAAAAGACAGTGTGCTTTATTTTGCTATATAATCTCAGAAATAACACATGCAACAATACATGCTAAAGTGCTTATATGTATAAAGTTTATCATCTAAGTTCCTCTTGGCAGCAAGTATAGGCAACAGAGGTTGTAAATATATAATTTGATATTATAAATTACAATAAAAGAAATTTTAAAAGATAAGTTGGCTATGATTACCATAAAGACAAAGTGTGTATTTCTTCATCCCTTTTAATGGTAAAGAGAGCAAGAAAGACAGAATGGTGAAGTGGTACTTTCATTGTTGCCATGTTTCTAGGCACCCTGGATAGTGTGCCAAAGTAACAAGAGGTCAGGTGCTAGTAAAGACACATAGCATAAAATCACAGTAGAACTGTTCATTAGCTAGAGTGATTGGAAAGTGTGTAGCTTTCTGAAAGACCATATAAAATACCTTTGATCTCACAATTTATGGCCAAAAAGTCCTTGATCACATTAACACTTTTGCTTTCAGACTGTGTTTCACTGTAATCATGATGGATTTTCCTAAGATGTACCTTTTATATTCAGGTACAAATAACATAAGATAGGATTAATGCTTAGCACTAAATTGGATTTTTTTTTCATACGTGGGAAAACACTCATAAGGCAGACAGCAGCCACATTAACATTCCCAAGAGAGTGGGTTTTTCAAGGAATCAGCATAAAATAAAATATTGAAAATCTAGTGCAGTGTCAAGTTCATATGGGTGAATGAGAAAGTAGCTGTCTCAGCCTAAGTCTCACGGCTTTAAAAGTTTACTGCTGCTATTTGGGATAAAGTCTGAAAGTTAGAACTGTATTGAAGAGCCATGAGCACTAGATGAGAGGCAGGGCCCCTGGAGACCCTTGAATCTCACTCTGAAACACTCATTTAACATCGAACCCCTGTATTTACAATTAAGGTGCCCGCAATGAACTGTCTGCTTCCTAGTAATTCTATCAAACCACTGAACTAATCAAAAACAAGAAAACAAACACCTACAGGGTGTTTTCCTTCCTAAAACTGATTCAAACTTAAAGACAGGAGGAATAAATAAAGTTATTTTGGAAATGAAGGTTGCAGAAATTTTTATACGATCATTGGGATTTCAGCATTAGAAGACATTTTAAAAGGCATTTAGACCCCACCCTCATCCAAAGATCAAACAACTCTTCTGAGATCAGGGATTCTCAAACTTCGGTTGTCTCAGAATTACCTGGAGGGTTTCTTAAAACACAGATCGCTGGACCCCACCCCCAGAGTTTTTCATTTACTAAGTTTGAAACTGGACTGGAGAATATGCATTTCAAACAAGTTCCCAGGTGACACTGAAGTTCTGGTCTGGGGGATCACACTTGGAGAACTTCACGATTTTTAGTCTTTGATCATCGTTAGTGGTAAGAAATCACGAACTCAATTCAACAAACCAGTAATCAACTGTCTGCTCTCTGACTGGCATTGTGCTCGAGTGTACAAATGTAGAAAATAATTACTGATCTTGAAGAGATTTAGTTTAGTGGGAGAAACAGACATAGAGAGCATTTCAATATAATATTAAATAACAAACTAGCCATAGACACAGGATGTTATGAGTATAAAGGAGTGCCATCTTCCCAAACTTCAGTTCAGGGATACCTTCTGGAAGGCATGTCAAATGAACATGGCCTTGAAAGGGGGATGTTGAGTAAGGAACTTCAGTCTGAGGGAACAGGAAAATAAAGGTACAGAAATATGAAATAGCCAGGTATAGGAATTGTAGGCATCAGGGGTTTCAAAGATACAATTTGTATGACAAATTATAATTTAAAAAAATTTTAATGAATTGGCTACCCTAACCATAAAGGACCTATATGCATTGTCTTAATTCTTTTTAATAATATTTAAAATATCAAATATGACAGAAGGTTCTACATACATCTATTAGTTAATACTAATAAAACACATGACTATTAGAGATCTCATTAGAAAAATTATCTGATTATGAGAATAAACATACTATGCATAAAGAGCACCTACTGTATGAACGTCCCAATGGCTTAGACAATTCCTTTCTACTTAAAGGGACAGGAGTGTTGCTTATATGTTGCTTTCCCAAAGTAAGGCAAAAGCATTTCAACTTGTTTTCAAATGAAAACAAAAAGAAAGGTGGCTTCCCATAGGCACTTTTAATAAGACATACAATTGACCCTTGAACAAGGAGGGGGTTAATCCGAATATAATAATATATAGTTGGCCTTCAGTATCCATGTTTCCTCCACATCCTCTGATTCAACCAACCAGGGATCATGTGGTACTGTAGTATTTACTACTGAAAAATATCCACATGTAAGTGGACCCAGGCAGTTCAGACCCATGTTGTTCAAGGGTCAACTATACTTATAGTTGAGTCAGCCTGCAGGGGCCCTTAGAAGTCTAGTAATGACGAGTCAGTTATACCCTTTGTCAAAGCTTTTAGAAGGGAAGTAGACCATGGTACCCTACCATCCTCAGCGCCCTTCATCAGGCTGCCTCCTGCCCTGCTGGAACCCTAGGGGAAGGCAAAAGGGCCTTTTCACCTATGAATTTCAGTGCCATGGTAGAATTTGTTGTGACAGAGAATAATAAAAGAACAGAGAACTATTAAATGAGTCATTAGTTCTCAGGGCCTGAGGGAAGCCAGCAGTCAACCCAATTCATACTCAAATTGAGCATGATGGTATGACAAGGGGAGAACTCGTAAAGCGCATACAATGTTGAGTAAAAGATTCTAGACACTACTGCATTTATACAAAGATCAAAAATAAGCATAACCAAATTATAGAGATAAATGTCAGAATAATGTGTTACCTTTGGGGAGGAAAAAAAGATTATGATTGAGATGGAGCAGAGGGAAGCTCATGGGGTGGGGCAACATTCTATTCTTTCACATGGGTGGTGGCTAATGAGTATTATCTTTTGACAGTTCATTGAGCTGCAAATTTGTTTTTTATACTTTTTCTATATGTGGCTCATATTCATAATAAAAGAGTTTCAAAAAAATAAAAAACAACTTGTGTAAACTTCCCTTCCTCTTACTTGGTCAGAAGCTTTGCTCCTAAATATACATAAGACCTTCAATCCTCACAACTCACATAAACACTGGCCACAATGCATATTATATTTGGGGTAAATGATCTGTTTTCCAAGTGAAACAGAAAGCTGTTATTTTAATTCAGACAAGGGATGATTAGGGACAGAATTGAAGCAGAGAGGTGGGAATAGTGAAATAGGATAAATTCAAGAGAACTTGCGAAATAGCCCTAACAGGACTTAGTGACTAATTAAAAAGAGGTTAGGGTAAAAGTTTCAAATAACTCCAAAATTTCTGACTTGAGTGACCATGGGCTGGTGATGCTTTTAACCAGTAGAGAAAATCTGGGATGCCATTTCTCCTCTCTAGGCTATATTACCTGCTAAGCTAGAGATGTGCATAAACATAAATATCTCCTTTAACAAGGAAAGATTCCATTTCTGTGTTTTCCTGCCTTAATTGAAAAAAATATTTTTGACTGTTGTCTATACAGAACTTGAAAATGCTTTACCAATGACTAAGGAGCACTGAAAGAAATTTTGCTTTGTTTTGTTTTTTACCTTCATGTTTTACAGATTGATGTGCTGACACTAAGACATCAGACTAATTTAAATATAAAACTAAGGTAAAACCGATTAGACTTGGCCATCAATTGAATAAGGAGAAGAAAAGGAGGCAATGGACAAATAGTGGCACTAAGATTAGATGTGAAGTCCTTCTCCCTAAAAATATTGTTCTGCCTGATTGGTGGCTGAAGTTCCATTATTAAAGATCCATCTATGCTTAAGAATTTTCTTCTCCATGATGTTTTCTTTGAAATTTCAAATTTTCATGAGAGTGATGTGATGAATCTATCATATGACTGTTATCTTTCATTGGCAAGTTGGAATGGATATACACAAACATTTGCGGAAATTAAAATTAATTTAAATATATATTTAGCACAATGCCAGGGATATAGCAAGTGCTAACTACTGTCTCTGGCACCGAGGTCAAAAAGTAGCAATTACAATGATTTTATAAGCTTAAACTCCTTTAATTTATGGCCAGGATTGTTTGAGTGACTTCACCTCTGAAGAAATTAAAGAGTGAACAACTGCCATCCTTTTGAGTTTATTTGAGCTATATCAAAAGTTGGGAACACCAATTATTTGTTCTAAGCTCCCACTCATAAAAATATGCAGTAAACCCTTAGCTAATTACAAATAACTATTTAGAAGTCCCACTGGGCTGATATAATGATAACAGCTAAATAAACACCAAAGTAGTTTGTACACTGGCAAACAAATATATTGCCAAAATCTCTGCAGGATTTTTGATTCCTACAGAGACAGACTAAACTATACAGCAAAATTTTGGAGAGTAAAACAATGATTCTAAAACTGCTACACATTTAAGTTATCTGGGAAGCTTTTCACAATCCCAATGTCAAGTAACAGCTAATACCAATTAAGTCAGAATGTCTGGGGTAGAAGCTAAGCATCAATATTTTTTAAGACACCCAATTAATTCCAATGTGCAGCAAAATTTGGGAGCCACTAGAGTAAGGTAACAGTTTTATATCCAACATAACTGTTTAAAAAGCATTAGAAGATGTTCATTATAAGTTTGATTTGGGAAGGGAATGGGAATAATTCTTTGATCCCTTTCTCCCACTAGTCTATGACCACCATTCTCCCTAGGCTATTCCCTTAACAATTCAACATTACCCACCTTTTGAGAGGAGAAGAGAAGTGAGAAAGGTCTTAAAAATATTAAAATTTGCAGTCATTCAGCATTAGAAGATTTGAGTATTACAATTCTGATTCTCATTATCTCAACCGTATATCACCCACTTTGTGTTCAACACTCTGGTTGAATATCGGTAACATCTCCACTTGCCTCTGATTAAGGCCAAGATAAGAGGCTCTAGGGCAGCGGTCCCCAACTTTATGGCACCAGGGATGAGTTTCATGGAAGACAATTTTTCCACGGACAGGGGGTTGGGGGGCACGGGGGTGGTGATTGTTCAGGTGGTAATGTGAGTGATGGGGAGTGGCAGATGAAGCTTTGCTCACTCGCCCGCCGCTCACCTCCTGCTCTACGGCCCAGTTCCTAAGCAGCCCGGGGGTTGGGGACCCCTGCTCTAGGGCACTAATGGCTCCCTGCAAGCTCAGTCTAGACTCTGAGAAGTGAGAGAGACATGATTAATAGTATGTACAAGGAGTCATTCCTTCCTTCTTCCTACATCTCAAGGGTCTAACTCCCTCTTCAATCAATCCCTTTCTCAGGATCAAAAGCCCCACTTTAGAGTTCTGCTGTCTTTGTTGTGTCATGGAGCTCTTTATTAGGGGTTCCCCACAATTTTGGGTGCCTTTACTCTAGGAACTCCAACAGATTCTCACAGTGAAGAAACTAGAAAGCTCCCTGTGTGGCTCCAACAGCGTGAGACAAAGAGTAATCATCGTGAAATACGCCCCAAACTAACTCCATAACCAAGGCCTACTGTCCAGGTGAAAAGATATTTCCATAGCCTTTTCCGAGCTGGAAGAAGAGAATTCCTCCCACTCCATCCCCCTTTGGTATTCCTGCCTTCCCAAAGAGAAAAAAAAAAGTCAACAATGGTTGGGAATTCAGTGAAATACATTGGGAATACTGCATCCAAGGAAGGCAGTAGAGAAGAGGGGTAGGGGAAATCCATACCAGTGGAGAAACAATTGTGATGATCACAGCCCTGAGACACAGGTCCACTAAAACACTGAGATTTAACCAGAACATTATAGAGCACACTTTCTCCCCAACAGCTTAATATAACACAGGGCTCCAGTATAGTAACAGTGGATTACAACTGAGAGAGCTGCAGGACAGATTCTCCATGAGGAGGAGTACTTAGGAAAGCCCAAAGTCAAGAGGGGATAAAAAACAAGGATGGTAGAGGAACTTGAATTCTCTGGCAACTATAGCTACAGAAACATTAAACAAAGACCAAATTCTAGCCATATGAACATATGTCCTCTTACTAAAGGCCTATTTACCTCAGCCCCTATTACCCTATCCAATAAGTCTAGCTTTCAAAAAAGATTACACGGCATGACAAAAGATGAGAGAAAACACAAAGAAAAAGCAATCAACAGACTCAGATGTGACAGAATTGTTGAAATTATCAGCAAGGGAATTTAAAATAACTACGATTAATATGTTAAGGGCACTGTTGTTAAAAGTAGACAACATGCAAGAACAGATAGGAAATATAAGAAGTGAGAAGAATACTATAAGAAACAAACAAAAATGTTAGAAATCAGAAACACCTTGACAGATATAAATAATCCCTTTGAGGAACTAATCAGTAGAATCAGTATGGCCGAGGAAAGAATCAGTGAGCTTGAGGAACTTTAAAGATGGTGGAGAAGTAAGACGTGGAGATCACTTTCCTCCCCACAGATACATCAAAAATACATCTACATGTGGAACAACTCCTACAGAACACCTACTGAACTCTGACAGAAGAACTCAGACTTCCCAAAAGGCAAGAAACTCCCCAGTGCCTGGGTAGGGCAAAAGAAAAAAGGAAAAACCGAGAAAAAAGAATAGGGACAGGACCTGCACCTCTGGGAGGGAGCTGTGAAGGAGGAAATGTTTCCACACACTAGGAAGCCCCTTCACAGGTGGAGACGGGGGTGGTGGTGGGGAAGCTTCAGAGCCATGGAGGAGAGCGCAGCATCAGTGGTCCAGAGGGCAAAGCAGAGAGATTCCTGCACAGAGGATCACTGCCGACCAGCACGCACCAGCCTGAGACGCTTGTCTGCTCATCCGCCGGGGCGGGTGGGGGCTGGGAGCTGAGGCTCGGGCTTCGGAGGTCAGATCCTAGGGAGAGGACTGGGGTTGGCGGCGTGAACACAGCCTGAAGGGGGTTAGTGCACCACAGCTAGCTGGGAGGGAGTCTGGGGAAAAGTCTGGAACTGCCTAAGAGGCAAGGGACCATTGTTTCTGGGTGCGCGAGGAGAGGGGATTCAGAGCACCGCCTAAACGAGCTCCAGAGATGGGGACGAGCTGCAGCTATCAGTGCAGACACCAGAGACCGGCATGAGATGCTAAGGCTACTGCTGCAGCCACTAAGAATCCTGTGTGCAAGCACAGATCACTATCCACACTTCTCCTCCTAGGAGCCTTTGCAGCCCGCCACTGCCAGGGTCCCGTGATCTAGGAACAACTTGCACAGGAGAACACACAGCACACCTCAGGCTGGTGCCACGTCACATGGCCCTCTGCCACTGCAGGCTCGCACTGCATTCCATATCCCTCCCTCCCCCGGCCTGAGTGAGCCTGGGCCCCCTAATCAGCTGCTACTTTAACCCTGTCCTGTCTGGGGGGGCAACAGACACCCTCAGGCAACCTACATGCAGAGGTGGGGTAAAATCCAAAGCTGAAACCCAGGAGCTGTGCGGCCAAAGAAGAGAAATGGAAATCTCTCCCGACAGCATAAGGAACAACAGATTAAATCTGCACAATCACCTTGATGTACTCTGCATCTGTGGAATACCTGAATAGACAATGAATCATCCCAAAATAGAGGTGGTGGACTTTGGGAACAACTGTAGACTTGGGGTTTGATTTCTGAATCTAGTTTGTTTCTGGTTTTATGTTTATTTTAGCTTAGTATTTAGAGCTTATTATCATTGGTAGATTTGTTTATTGATTTGGTTGCTCTCTTCCATTTTTTTAATATATATAGACATATTTTTTTTCCCCTTTTTCTCTTTTTGTGACTGTGTATGTGTATGGACTTTGTGCGATTTTGTCTGTATAGCTTTGCTTTTACCATTTGTCCTAGGGTTCTGTCTGTCCTTTTTTTTTTAGTATAGTTTTTAGCACTTGTTATCATTGCTGGATTCGTTTTTTTGGTTTGGTTGTTCTCTTCTTTCTTTCGTTTCTTAAATTACTTTTTAATTTTTTTTACTTTTAATAATGCTTTTTTATTTTTTATTTTAATAACTTTATATTATTTTATTTTTCTTTGTTTCCTTTTTTTTCTCCCTTTTCTTCGGATCCCAGTAGCTGACAGGGTCTTGGTGCTCCAGCCTGTTGTCAGGCCTCAGCCTCTGGGGTGGGAGAACAGAGTTCAGGACGTTGGGCCACCAGAGACCTCCCGGCCCCACTTAATAACAAATGGCGAAAGCTCTCACATAGATCTCCATAAGAACACTAAGACCCAGCTCCACTCAACAACCAGCAAGTTACAGTGCTGGACACCCTATGCCAAACAACTAGCAAGACAGGAACACTACCTCACTCATTAGCAGAGAGGCTGCCTAAAATCATAATAAGGTCACTGACACTCCAAAACACACGACTGGCCGTGGTCCTGCTCACCAGAAAGACAAGATCCAGCCTCAACCACGAGAACACAGGCACCATTCCCCTCCACCAGGAAGCCTACACAACCCACTGAACCAACATTACCCACTGGGGGCAGACACCAAAAACAACTGGAACTACAAACCAGCAGCCTGTAAAAAGGAGACCCCAAACACAGTAAGTTCAGCAAAATGAGAAGACAGAGAACTATGCAGCAGATGAAGGAGCAAGGTAAAAACCCACCAGACCAAACAAATGAAGAGGAAAAAGGCAGCCTACCTGAAAAAGAATTCAGAGTAATGAGAGTAAAGATGATACAAAATCTTAAAAATAGAATGCAGAAAATACAAGAAACGTTTAACAAGGACCTAGAAGAACTAAAGAGCAAGCAAACAATGATGAACAACACAATGAATGAAATTAAAAATTCTCTAGAAGGAATCAATAGCAGAATAACTGAGGGAGAAGAACAGATAAGTGACCTGGAAGACAAAATAGTGGAAATAACTACCACAGAGCAGAATAAAGAAAAAAGAATGAAAAGAATTGAGGACACTCTCAGAGACCTCTGGGACAACATTAAATGCACCAACATTCGAATTATAGGGGTCCCAGAAGAAGAAGAGAAAACAAAAAGGGACTGAGAAAATATTTGAAGAGATTATAGTTGAAAACGTCCCTAATATGGGAAAGGAAATAGTCAATCAAGTCCAGTAAGCACATGGAGTACCATACATGATAAATCCAAGGAGAAACACGCCAAGACACATATTAATCAAACTATCAAAAAATAAATACAAAAAATATATATTAGAAGCAGCAAGGGAAAAGCAACAAATAACATACAAGGGAATCCCCATAAGGTTAACAGCTGATCTTTCAGCAGAAACTCTGCAAGCCAGAAGGGAGTGGCACAACATATTTAAAGTGATGAAAGGGAAAAACCTACAACAAAGATTACTCTACCCAGCAAGGATCTCATTCAGATTCAATGCAGAAATAAAAACCTTTAAAAGCAAAAGCTAAGAGAATTCAGCACCAACAAACGAGCTTTACAACAATGCTAAAGGATCTTCTCTAGGCAGGAAACACAAGAGAAGGAAAAGACCTACAATAACAAACCCGAAACAATTAAGAATATGGTAGTAGGAACATATATATCAATAACTACCTTAAATGTACATGGACTAACTGCTCCAACCAAAAGACATAGACTGGCTGAATGGATAAAAAACAAGAGCCAAATATCTGCTGTCTACAAGATACCCACTTCAGACCTAGGGACACATACAGACTGAAAGTGAGGGGATGGAAAAAGATATTCCATGCAAATGGAAATCAAAAGAAAGCTGGAGTAGCAATTCTCATATCAGACAAAACAGACTTTAAAATAAAGACTATTACAAGAGACAAAGAAGGACACTACATATTGATCAAGGGGGTCAATTGAAGAAGAAGATATAACAATTGTAAATACTTATGCACCCAACATAGGAGCACCTCAATACATAAAGCAAATGCTAACAGCCATAAAAGGGGAAATCGACAGTAACACAATAATATTAGGGCACTTTAACACCCCACTTTCACCAATGGACAGATCATCCAAAATGAAAATAAATAAGGAAACACAAGCTTTAAATGACACATTAGATAAGATGGGCTTAACTGATATTTATAGGACATCCCATCCAAAAACAACAGAACACACTTTCTTCTCAAGTGCTCATGGAACATTCTCCAGGATAGATCATATCTAGGGTCACAAATCAAGCTTGGTAAATTTAAGACAACTGAAATCATATCAAGTGTCTTTTCTGACCATAGCTCTATGAGACTAGATATCAATTACATGAAAAAATCTGTAAAAAATACAAACATATGGAGGCTAAACAATATGCTACTAAATAACCAAGAGATCACTGTAGAAATCAAAGAGGAAATCAAAAAATATCTAGAAACATATGACAATGAAAACACGATGACCAAAACCTTTGGGATGCAGCAAAAGCAGTTCAAAGAGGGAAGTTTATAGCAATACAGTCCTACCTCAAGAAACAAGAAACATCTCAAATAAACAACCTAACCTTACACCTAAAGCAATTAGAGACAGAAGAACAAAAAAACCCCAAAGTTAGCAGAAGGAAAGAAATCATAAAAATCAGATCAGAAATAAATGAAAAAGAAATGAAGGAAACAATAGCAAAGATCAATAAAACTAAAAGCTGGTTCTTTGAGAAGATAAACAAAATTGATAAACCATTAGCCAGATTCATCAAGATAAAAAGGGAGAAGACTCAAATCAATACAATTAGAAATGAAAAAGGAGAAGTAATTGACACTGCAGAAATACAAAGGATCATGAAAGATTACTATAAGCAGCTATATGCCAATAAAATGGACAGCCTTGAAGAAATGGACAAATTCTTAGAAAAGCACAACCTTCCAAGACTGAACCTGGAACAAACAGAAAGAACAGGCTGGAAGAAATAGAAAATATAAACAGATCAATCACAAGCACTGAAATTGAAACTTTGATTAAAAATCTTCCAACAAACAAAAGCCCAGGACCAAATGGCTTCACAGGTGAATTCTATCAAACATTTAGAGAAGAGCTAACACCTATCCTTCTCAAACTCTTCCAAAATATAGCAGAGGGAGGAACACTCCCAAACTCATTCTACGAGACCACCATCACCCTGATACCAAAACCAGACAAAGATGTCACAAAGAAAGAAAACTATATGCCAATATCACTGATGAACATAGATGCAAAAATCCTCAACAAAATACTAGCAAACAGAATCCAACAGCACATTACAGGGATCATAAACCACGGGGGTTTATCCCAGGAATGCAAGGATTCTTCAATATATGCATATCAATCAATGTGATACACCATATTAACAAACTGTAGGATAAAAACCACATGATCATCTCAATAGATGCAGAAAAAGCTTTCAACAAAAGTCAACACCCATTTATGATAAAAACCCTCCAGAAAGTAGGCATAGAGAGAACTTACCTCAACATAATAAAAGCCATATATGACAAACCCACAGCCAGCATCGTTCTCAATGGTGAAAAACTGAAACCATTTCCACTAAGATCAGGAACAAGACAAGGCTGCCCACTCTTACCACTATTATTCAACATAGTTTTGTAAGTTTTAGCCACAGGAATCAGAGAAGAAAAACAAATAAGTGGAATCCAAATCGGAAAAGAAGAGGTAAAAGTGTCACTGTTTGCAGATGACATGATACTATACATAGAGAATCCTAAAGATGCTACCAGAAAACTACTAGGGCTAATCAATTAATTTGGTAAAGTAGCAGGATACAAAATTAATGCACAGAAATCTCTTGCATTCCTATACACTAATGATGAAAAATCTGAAAGCGAAATGAAGGAAACACTCCCATTTACTATTGCAACAAAAAGAATACAATACCTAGGAATAAACCTACATAAGGAGACAAAAGACCTGTATGCAGAAAACTGTAAGACACTGAGGAAAGAAATTAAAGATGATACAAACAGATGGAGAGATATATGATGTTCCTGGATCAGAAGAATCAACATTGTGAAAATGACTATACTACCCAAAGCAATCTACAGATTCAATGCAATCCCTATCAAACTACCAATGGCATTTTTCGCAGAACTAGAACAAAAAATTCCACAATTTGTATGGAAACACAAAAGACCCAGAATAGCCAAAGCAAGCTTGAGAAAGAAAAATGGAGCTGAAGGAATCAGGCTCCCTGACTTCAGACTATACTACAAAGGTACAGTAATCAAGACAGTATGGTACTGGCACAAAAACAGAAATATTGAACAGGATAGAAAGCCCAGAGATAAACCCAGGCAAATATGGTCACCTTGTGACCATAAGGTCACCTCCATATGGTCACATCCTTTATCTTTAATAAAGCAGGCAAGAAGATGCAATGGAGAAAAGACAGCCTCTTCAGTAAGTGGTTCTGGGAAAACTGGACAGCTACATGCAAAAGAATGAAATTAGAACACTCCCTAACACCATACACAAAAATAAACTCAAAATGGATTAAGGAACTAAATGTAAGGCCAGACACTGTAAAACTCTTATAGGAAAACATAGGCAGAACACTCTATGACATAAATCATAACAAGATCTTTTTTGACCCACCACCTAGAGGAATGGAAATAAAAACAGAAATATACAAATGGGACCTAATGAAACTTAAAAGCTTTTGCACAAAAAAGGAAACCATAAACAAGACGAAAAGACAACCCTCAGAATGGGAGAAAATATTTTCAAACAAAGCAACTGACAAAGGATTAATCTCCAAAATGTACAAGCAGCTCATGCAGCTCAATATTAAAAAAAAAAAAAAAAAAAACTCAACTAAAAATGGGCAGAAGACCTAAATAGACATTTCTCCAAAAAAGATATACAGATTGCCAACAAACACATGAAAGGATGCTCAGCATCACTAATCATTAGAGAAATGCAGATCAAAACTACAATAAGGTATCACCTCACACGAGTCAGAATGGCCATCATCAAAAATTCTACAAACAAATGCTGGAGAGGGTGTGGAGAAAAGGGAACCCTCTTGCTCTGTTGGTGGGAATGTAATTTCATACAGCCACTATGGAGAACACTATGCAGGTTCCTTAAAAAGCTTAAAATAGAACTACCTTATGACCCAGTAATCCCACTACTGGGCATATACCCTGAGAAAACCATAATTCAAAAGGAGTCATGTACCACAATGTTCATTGCAGCTCTATTTACAATAGCCAGGACATGGAAGCAACCTAATTGTCCACTGACAGATGAATGGATAAAGAAGATGTGGCACATACATACAATGGAATATTACTCAGCCATAAAAAGAAACGCAATTGAGTTATTTGTAGTGAGGTGGATGGACCTAGAGACTATCATACAGAGTGAAGTAAGTCAGAAAGAGAAAAACAAATACCGTATGCTAACACATATATATGGAATCTAAAAAAAAAAAAAGAAAATCGTTCTGAAGAACCTAGGGGCAGGACAGGAATAAAGATGTAGACATAGAGAATGGACTTGAGGACACAGGGGAAGGGTAAGCCAGGACAAAGGGAGTGGCATGGACGTATATACACTACCAACTGTAAAATAGATAGCTAGTGGGAAGCAGCCACATAGCACAGGGAGATCAGCTCGGTGCTTTGTGACCACCTAGAGGGGTGGGTTAGGGAGGGTGGGAGGGAGACGCAAGCTGGAGGAGAAATTATGATAAATGCATATGTATAGCTGATTCACTTTGTCATACAGCAGAAACTAACACAACATTGTAAAGCATTATACTAAAATAAATGTTAAAAAAAAAATCAGTGATCTTACAGATAGATTAATACAAACTTCCCAAACTGAAATGAAGAGGAAAAATGAACTAAAAAACAACAAAACAGAGCATTTAAGAACTGTGGGACAATGTCAAAAGGTGTGACATACACTTTTAATATAATTGGAATACCAGAAGTAGGAAAAGGAGAAAAAAGATAACTGGGAAAAAAAAATAATAAACTCCAAGTATTTGGAAATTAAATAATACAAATAAATCATGAGTTAAAGAAGCCTCAAAAAGTGTTGAAATATACTTTAACAAATGGAAAATAAAATACATATATTAGAAAATAGGAAAGGTATAAAATCAATAACTTAAGCCTCCACTTTAGAAAACTAGAGAGAGAAGAGGAACTTAAGCCTAAAGTAAGCAGAAGAAAATAATAATAATTTAAAAAGCAGAAAGCAATGATATTGCAGACTTGAAAATAAAAGAGAAAAATCAATGAAACCAAAAGGCACACTTTGAAAAGATCAATTAATTGATAAACATCTCTACTCAGACTAACCAAGAAAAAGAAAAAAGAGAAGACACAAATTACCAATATCACAAATGAAAGAGAGGTCATCAACACTGACTGCATGGAAATTAAATACATAACAAAGGTCTAGTATGAATAACTCTATGCCTACAAATGTGATGACTTAAATGAAATAGACTGTATGTGGATGGTAGCATATTTAAATGGATTTTAAATTTGTCAAAACTCATCAAAATTTGTACTTAAAATGTACACATTTTATTGCATGTAAACTGTACTGAAATAAAATAGATTTTTTAAAAGACAAATTTCATGAATTTGAAATATGAAATTTGAAGAATTTGCTTCACCTCTGAATCTCATTTCTTCTTGTGTTGAGTGGAAATATTAGAGGCAGTATATAAGAAAGTACCTCACAGGATACATTTCACATTTAGGACTCAGTGAAAGTGAGTTTCCTTTTCTGTTCCCTGAATAAACGTTATCACTTAAAATGTAAGAATTTTAAAACTAAAATTCCTGCAACAACATTAACTTAATCACAAAACATTTTATATTACACACCTTAATCTTTAGCACAGATTTTACAAATAAAATGGCTGACTTCAAAGATAACTTCTTCATCTCCCTAATCCAATTTACCCTTGAAGACTACATTTAGGAGTTATTTCATCTGGGAAGCCTTCTCTCACCAGTACCACCCCTCAACTTTTTCCCGCCAGGAGAATGTAGGTGTCTCTCCTCTCTGCTTCCATGCTGATATCTCTCCATATCAATAACGTTAGCCTGTTACCACCTCTCTGTTACCTAACACAGAGTCTAAGACGGAGACTACTGCCTAAGTAATTTATCACAGGTTGCTCACAGAAAAAGGGGAGAACACATAATTGTTCAGGGGAAAAACCCAGGTGAGAATTTGGCCTTGGGTCTCAGCTAGCACCTAGCTTCGGTCCGACCCCAGGGGAACGCCAGAGTATTAGTTGCATCACAGGGTTGATCCCACCCTAAGGCAAGGGACCATCCTTTTCCCCCTCAACAACCCACACCCTCCTGCCTTCCAGTCAAGATCACTACCCCTGGCCTGTGCTGAGAAAGGGCATAACCTCTGTGATAAGATGGCAATTCTTAGAAGAAAGAGGCAGCTGTTAGCCATTAGCAGCCATACTCACAGCAACTGGGGGAGAGTGTACCAGGCCAGCAAAGGGAATCTGTGCTGGACGTCAAAAGTAACCATCACACCACATAACATTTATCACACTCTAGTAAATGTTTAAAATATTGTGCAAGAACATGAGCTCTTGAATCAGAGCGCCTGTAGATTTGAATCCTACATATAGCTATGCATCTTTGTGCGAACAACTTAACTTTTCTAAATGTCAGTTCCCATATCTATAAATAGGGATAATAAGAGCAATATCTATAGCATACTGTTGTCATGAAAATTAAATGAAATAATACATGTAAAGTGCTCAGAAATAATATATGTAATATATATGTAAAGTGTTCCAGTGCCTGGAACATAAGAACTTAATACATGTTAGTTGTTATTGTTTTTACTGCTGCTGCTGCTGTTGCTGTTATTATGTTATTATTTAATTATCAGATTAAGGGCTTATATTCCTCACTAGCTAATCAATCAGATAAGAAAAATAAAAACGAACTCTGACATACAAGAACTCATCTAACACTAACAGCTAGATCTAGGTGCTATTACAAGATGGCCTGGCATTCACAGCTAAACTGTGGCATTCTTTTCTTGAAATTAACCTCACAGAGCATTGACATCAGATAAGGTAGCTCTGTGACTGTAATAAAGTAAGATGAAAATGACCATTCCATGATCTTGTCAGAACAGAGAGCAAACAAGATCACAGTGTGAACAACAAAAATTACCAAACATCCTCATCTCCAGGCTAACATGACTAACAAATGCTTCTTTGCCAATTATAGGCTTAGCCTCACATTATTCTTCCTGCTGTCTGGATGAGATTTATTTAAAAATCCAATTATATAATCACCCTGCTCCCAGACAGCACCCAATTCATAGCGAACCCCACTTCCTTGAACTTTCCTCAAAAAATAACCTGACACAAGCACAAAGCCTATAATAAATCCTTCTTAACCCTCTTCTATTGTGAAGTCCCATGCTTCTCCATAGTATATGATCTCCCCCATTGCAATAAACCAATAAATTAACCTTCATTTGACTACAGATATATTTCTGATGGTCTTTGGTCAGAAGGCTTTGACACAGAGATTATTCACTCCTGTACTCTCAGTGCCTAAGATGTAGTAGGCATTTCATAAGAGTTTTTTGAATGAAGAAATTAACCCTAAATACAAGTTAGTTCCAAAGATCCTGATTGTGTTTAATGGCTGATACCGGTGCTTTTCACATTTGTAGTCGGTACAATAATTGAGGATACACAGGTACCTACTATGCATAGGATAAGAATGTTAGGTGAAATTGAGATACACATCTAAATATCATAGTTTTGAGCATCTGACCATCAATAACAGTAATGAAGAACAATAAATCAAAGGCTCAAATACAACTCTAAAATGACAAACTGGTGAATAGTACAGATTCTGCAATGACAGATGCTACTACAAATCAAAGAACCATAATCATCTTATGTGCATTGTATAAAGAGGGCTGTCCCAGGTTGTCACAGTACTCTTGGAAATCAAGTTTGGACTATTGCCATCTTGGTGCAATGCTCTATTTTGGTGTACAATTGTATGTAGAGAAGAGAAAATTGACATAATGACTAGAAACTCCAGTAGTAACTTAAACTGGCAGCCAGTCCAGCTGATAGAAAATAATTTGATAGATTGAAACAGTGTAAATGATCCATAGAACACAGATATTTTTGTGATAGTTGGAAGAAACTCTCATACACACATTAAATAATGAGGCCCTGTATCATTTCTAGGAGAAATAAAAAATCTCACCATCTACCTCTATACTAATCTTTAAAGCTGATTGTCACTTTTTTCCCTTCAAGTCTTTAGTATAAGGTAAAATGTGATCTACATTATAGTTTGATCCCCACTAAATCTGACTCTATGAGATAGTCTCATTGATGACATTATTTTTAAAATAAATTATCCGTTAGGTAGAAATGAGAATTATTGCCATTTTTAATTGATGTCAATATTCTAATATAAGCCCATGTATATATTCAGAATAATATTTTCTTGGAGGAATATATGGAGTAATGATATAATATGTAATTTATACTTTAATCTAAGCTGTTATGTTTTTGACATGAATTCGGCACATTGTAATTTGGGGCATGGCAATTTTACACCAGGAATACATGATTTTTTCTATTTAAAAATTACTAAAGAGAGGTTATCACAAAGAAGAAAACTGAAATCACCCATAAGTTCAACAGTCAAATATGCCCATAGTTAACAGTTTGATGACAGTCTCTCTAACTTTTCCTTCCTCATTTTTCTTTACTATATTTTCTAAAATAGTATCTACTATAAATGCCATTTGTAACCTGATTTTTTACTTAATAAAATCATATAAATGTCTTTATCTCAATAAAGGCATTTCTACACCATTACTTTAATGTATGTACCGCCTTCATATTAAGACACTTTAGCTTCCAATTTTTAATTTAAAAAAATGATAATATAGCTGATTCACTTTGTCGTACAGCAGAAACTAACACATTGTAAAGCAATTATAATCCAAAAAAGATGTAAAAAAATAAAATTTAATTTAAAAAATTTTTAAATGATAGGATTCTAGAATGAACAATTTTCGTAAATCAACATCTCATATTCTCCTTATAGAAATCATCCAAAACCAACAAGGAGAATTTTTAATGCAAACATTCTTTCAATCGAAGACTGGATAATCTCCAGTTTCTAAACTATATGTAAGGATCATCTAAAGTAGCTAAGGTTAAGAGAGTGGACAGTGAAGAATCTTGGTATAAAATTCAGAGTGGAATTTCCTTAATGGAGAACATACCTAAAAGTGCTCTCAAAATGCATTTCTAAAAGTTAGAGGTACAAATTGATGTTCAAAAACTGTATCTCCTGATATATATGGAGTACAGAACTGGGTATAAATAGGTTATTAACTGAATTTCTCCTCCACTGTATTTGCTTCATTAAAGTAGAATAAACAGGCTACTAAAAACAAAAAGAAAAGAAAAAGAAAAAGCTGTAGTTAAATGAAGCAGATTGCTCTTTGGCAACAGAAAGGAAGAGAACTTTTGAATTGTGAAAAAAAGTAAAACTGGAACACTATCTTGACCTCCATCTGGCCCTCTCAGGGAATTTCTTGAAAAAAGCTAATGTAGGAAAAATCCATTCATTCAATGATAAAACACAAGGAACTATACCAGTATCAAAAACATATACTACAGATTTTTATTCCTGACCGAGATGGAGTAACAGGGACCAGATTTATTTTCTCACCTTAAATAATCAGAAAACCGTATAAAATACACAAAACAATCGTTTTTCAAGACATTGCACATCAAGCAACAAAGGGCAGTGATCCCTGAGAGACAGGAAACAAATGAGATGAGCCCTGTGATTTACTGCCCAGTTTACTGTGCTGAGAGTTTCCAAGCACAGAGAAAAGAAACCCAGAAAGCTAAGGAGACAGACTTGGGGTTCAAGGATACCAAGGCAGCTAGAGTTCATGAAACAGAGTACTTAAGGGAACACAGCCTCACAGCAAAAGAACTCTAGAGATCTGTGTATATGTATAATGAAATTACCAAGGCTGAGGAAGAAGTCCATGGAAGGATTAGAGGTAACACTGCCAAGCTCACAGAATCTAGTAACAGTGCTTGTTCATACCAACCAGATGGAAAGTCTCAAGATTCATGGTGCATAGTGTAGACTATACAAAATGTTCTTGTCTCATTAGTAGAGAATAATTAGCCCTAGAACAAACATTGCTCTACTATCTAAAAAAGCTTCCAACCTAACAAAGCTTAAAATCAAGGCCTAAAAGGATGAAATCCACAATGTGAATTTCAAAAGTTATCAGACATGAAAAGGAGGAAAACATGAGCTGTAATGAAGAGAACAAAAAAATCAACCCAGAACTGACACGTGTATAAGAATTAGTAGATAATGACATTAACACACTTACTATAATTGTATTCCACATGTTCAAAAAATAGAAACATGTAAGATATAAAAAAGGTCCAAATCAAACTAATAGAATTGAAAAGTACAATGTCTGAGAAGAAAAATACAATGGAAGGGAATTGCAGCCCTGGCAACCATGGATCTGTTTACTATCCACAGTTTTGTCTTCTCTGGAATGTCAGATAAATGGAATCATTCACTATGTAGCCTTTTTGAGTCTGGCTTTTCTCACTTGGAATAACACTTTCAAGATTCATTAGTATTCTTACACTTACCAGTAGTTCATTCTTTTTACTGCTGAGTTATATTCAATTGTACAAATGTACCTAAATTTTGTGTACAAAATTCATCAGCTGAACGAATATTTAGGTTGTTTACAGTTCGTGCAATTATGAATGAAATTACCATAAACATTTATACAGATATTTTTGTGTAAACCTCTATGCAGACCTTCATTTCTGTTAGATAAATACCTAGGAATGGAGTTGCTGGATCATGTAGTATGTGTATGTCTAACTTTATAAGAAACTGCCAAATTGTCTTCCAAAGTGGATACACTATTTTATATTCACAACAATAATGAAAGACAGTTCTAGTTGTTCTGCATATTAATCAGAATATTTTGGTGTTAGTTATTCTAATAGGTATGTAGTGGTTCCCCCTTGAGGATTTAATCTGCATTTCCCTAATGCAAAATGATTTTGAATATGCTGAAATGATGTTGAGTAATGACGTTGAAAATCTTTTCATGTGCTTGTTTGCCATCCCTATCTCTTTGATCAAGTGTCTGTTCAAATCTTTTACTCATTTTAATTCAGTTTTTTGTTTTTTTTTTATTTTGGGCTGTGACAGTTCTTTATTATACTTATTAAAAATATTTTACCAGATCTATGTTTTACAAATATTTTCTCCAAATCTGTTTCTATTCATTTTTTTTGTAACATTTTATATCACAGAGGAAAAGTGGGCTTTTAAAAATTTTGATAAAGCCCAATTTATCAATATTTCTTTTTGTAATTTATGGTTTTTGAGTCCTGCTTTAAAAAACTTTACCTCACCACATGCCAAGAGGCTTTATTCTACATTCCCTTCTGGAAATTTTATTTTATCTTGTACATATACTTCTATTATTCGTTTTGAGATAATTTTTCTATATGGAGTGAGGTACTTGTCATTGTTCATTGTTCTTCATATGGATGTCTAAATAGCTGAGCATTATATGTTAAAAACTATCATTATTCCATTGACTTGTCTTGACATCTTTATAAAAACTCAATCAACCATAAGGGCAAGTCTGTTTCTATATTCTCTATTCTGATTCATTAATCTATGTGTCTACCCTTGAAAAAGTACCACATTGACTTCATGATTGTCACTTTATAATAAAAATTGATATCAGGTAACATCAGTCTTCCATCTTTGCTTCCGTTCAAAAATTTTGGATGTTCTAAGTTCTTTGCTTTCCATATAAAAATTAAAATCAGCTGGTCAATGTTTACACTCCCCCCACCAAAAAAGACCTAGCTGGAATTCTAATTAGAACTTCATTGAATCTATAGGTGGATTTTTGAGGAAGTAGATATTTTAACAACACTGAGTCTTCTACTCCATGAAAACGGTTTAACTTTCCACTAAAATAAGTCTCCTTTGACTTACATAGTTGGAGTCAATGCTTTATAGTTTTCAGAAGAGACATTTCTTGCACATTTTGTTAGAATCATTCTTATTTTTCATGTTTTTAGTATTAGTGAAAATACCATATTTCAATTTAAATTTCCAAATGTTCATTCCTAGTATATAGAACTAGAATTAATTTTTACATTTTCTTTGCATGACTTTACCTTGATAGACCCATTATTGTTTTAACAGTTTTTTTGGTATAAACTGGTGTTTTCAAAGTAGTTAATCATGTCGTCTCCAAATAAAGATGCTTTTATTTTTTCTTTCCATTATGCATGACTTTTCTTTTTTTTCCCTGCTTTCATGCACTGAGGTCTATATTATAATGTTGAATAGCTGTGGTGAGAGTGAACTTTTTTTTTATCATCTTTATTGGAGTATAATTGCTTTACAATGTTGTGTTAGTTTCTGCTGTATAACAAAGCTAATCAGCTATATGTATACATATATCCCTATATTCCCTCCCTCTTGTGTCTCCCTCCCACCTTCCCTATCTCACACCTCTAGGTGGTCACAAAGAACCAAGCTGATCTCCCTGTGCGATGCAGTTGCTTCCCTAGCTATCTATTTTACATTTGGGAGTGTATATATGCCAATGCTATTTTCTCACTTCATCCCAGCTTACCCTTCCCCCTCCCTCTGTCCTCAAGTACATTCTCTACATCTGCGTCTTTATTCCTGTCCTACCCATAGGTTTGTCAGAACCACTTTTTTTTTAGATTCCATATATATGTGTTAGCATATGGTATTTGTTTTTCTCTTTCTGACTTACTTCACTCTGTATGACAGACACTAGGTCCAGCCACCTCACTACAAATAACTCAATTTCGTTTCTTTTTACGGCTGAGTAATATTCCACTGTATGTATGTGCCACATCTTCTTTATCCATTCATCAGCCAATGGACACTTAGGTTGCTTCCATGTCCTGGCTAATGTAAATAGTGCTGCAATGAACATTGTGACTCTTTTTGAATTATGGTTTTCTCAAGGTATATGTACAGTAGTGGGATTCCTGGGTCATATGGTAGTTCTATTTTTAGTTTTTTAAGGAACCTCGATACTGTTCTCTGTAGTAGTTGTATGAATTTACATTCCCACCAACAGTGCAAGAGGGTTCCATTTTCTCCACACCCTCTTCAGCATTGTTTGTAGATTTTTTGATGATGGCCATTCTGAGCGGTGTGAGGTGATATTTCATTGTAGTTTTGATTTGCATTTCTCTAATTATTAGTGATGTTGAGCATCCTTTCATGTGTTTCTTGGCAATCTGTATATCTTCTGTGGAGAAATGTCTATTTAGGTCTTCTGCCCATTTGATTGAGTTGTTTGTTTTTTTAATATTGAGCTGCAAAAGATGCTTGTATATTTTGGAGATTAATCCTATGTCAGTTGCTTTGTTGGCAAATAGTTTCTCCCATTCTTAGGGCTGTCTTTTCATCTTCTTTACGGTTTCCTTTGCTATGCAAAAGCTTTTAAGTTTCATTAGGTCCCATTTGTATATTTTTCTTTTTATTTCCATTTCTCTAGGAGGTGGGTCAAAAAGGATCTTGCTGTGATTTATGTCATAGAGTGTTCTTCCGATGTTTTCCTCTGAGAGTTTTATACTGTCTGGCCTTACATTTAGGTCTTTAATCCATTTTGAGTTTATTTTTTTATATGGTGTTACGGAATGTTCTAATTTCATTCTTTTACATGTAGCTGTCCAGTTTTCTCAGAACCGCTTATTGAAGAAATTGTCTTTTCTCCATTGCATATTCTTTCCTCTTTTATCAAAGATAAGGTGACCATATGTCTGTGGGTTTACCTCTGGTCTTTCTTTCCTGTACCATTGATCTATACTTCTGTTTTTGTGCCAGTACCATACTGTCTTGTTTACTGTAGCTTTGTAGTGTAGTCTGAAGTCAGGGAGCCTGATACCTCCAGCTCCGTTTTTCTTTTTCAAGATTGCTTTGGCTGTTTGGGGTCTTTTGTGTTTCCATACAAATTGTGAAATTTTTTGTTCTACTTCTGTGAAAAATGCCATTGGTAGTTTGATATGGATTGCATTGAATCTGTGGATTGCTTTGGGTAGTATAGTCATTTTCACATTGTTGATTCTTCCAATCAAAGAACATGGTATATCTCTCCATCTGTTTCTATAGTCTTTAATTTCTTTCATCAGTGTCTTATAGTTTTCTGCCTACAGGTCTTTTGTGTCCTTAGGTAGGTTTATTCCTAGGTATTTTATTCTTTGTGTTGCAGTGGTAAGTGGGAGTGTTTCCTTCATTTCTCTTTCAGATTTTTCATCATTAGTATATAGGAATGCAAGAGATTTCTGTGCATTAACTTTGTATCCTGCTACTTTACCAAATTCACTGATTAGCTCTAGTAGTTTTCTGGTAGCACCTTTGGGATTCTCTATGTATAATATCATGTCATCTGCAAACAGTGATAGTTTTACTTCTTCTTTTCCCAACTGGATTCCTTTAATTCTTTTTCTTCTCTGATTGCTGTGGCTAAAACTTCCAAAACTATGTTGAGTAAAAGCAGTGTGAGTGGGCAACCTTGTCTTGTTCCTGATCTTAGAGGAAATGGTTTCAGTTTGTCAACATTGAGAATGATGCTGGCTGTGGGTTTGTCATATATGACCTTTATTATGTTGAGGCAGGTTCCCTCTATGCCCACTTTCTGTAGAGTTTTTATCATAAATCGGTGTTGAATATTTTCAAAAGCCTTTTCTGCATCTATTGAGATCATCATATGGTTTTCATTCTTCAATTTGTTAATATGGTGTATCACATTGATTGATTTGTGTATATTGAAGAATCCTTGCAAGGCTGGGATAAACCCCACTTGATCATGGAGTATGATCCTTTTAATGTGCTTTTGGATTCTGTTTCCTAGTATTTTGTTGAAGATTTTTGCATCTCCGTTCATCAGTGATATTGGCCTGTAGTTTCCTTTTTTTGTAACATCATTTTCTGGTTTTGGTATCAGGGTGATGGTGGCCTCATAGAATGAGTTTGGGAGTGTTCCTCCCACTGCTATACTCTGGAAGAGTTTGAGAAGGATAGGTGTTAGCTCGTCTCTAAATGTTTGATAGAATGTGCCTGTGAAGCCATAGGGTCCTGGGCTTTTGTTTGCTGGAAGATTTTTAATCACATTCTCAATTTCTGTGCTTGTGATTGGTCTGTTTATATTTTCTATTTCTACCTGGTTCAGTCTCGGAAGGTTGTGTTTTTCTAAGAATTTGTCCATTTCTTCCAGGTTGTCCATTTTATTGGCATAGAATTGCTTGTAGTAATCTCTCATGATCCGTTGTATTTCTGCAGTGTCAGTTGTTACTTCTCCTTCATTTCTAATGCTGTTGATTTGAGTCTTTTCCCTTTTTTTCTTGATGAGTCTGGCTAATGGTTTATCAATTTTGATTGTCTTCTCAAAGAACCAGCTTTTAGTTTTATTGATCTTGCTTGTTTCTTGTTTTCTTCATTTCTTTTTCATTTATTTCTGATCTAATCTTTATGATTTCTTTCCTTCTGCTAAATGTGGGGTTTTTTGTTCTTCTTTCTCTAATTGCTTTAGGTGTAAGGTTAGGCTGTTTATTTGAGATGTTTCTTGTTTCTTGAGGTCGGATTGTATTGCTATATACTTCCCTCTTAGAACTGCTTTTGCTGCATCCCATAGGTTTTGGATCATCGTGTTTTCATTGTCATTTGTTTCTAGGTATTTTTTTGTTTCCTCTTTGATTTCTTCAATGATCTGTTGGTTATTTAGTAGTGTATTGTTTATCCTCCATATGTTTTTATTTTTACAGTTTTTTTCCTGTAATTGATATCTAGTCTCATAACGTTGTGGTCCAAAAAGATGCCTGATACAATATCAATTTTCTTAAATTTACCAAGGCTTGATTTGTGACCCAAGATATGATCTATCCTTGAGAATGTTTCAAGAGCACTTGAGAAGAAAGTGTATTCTGTTGTTTTGGGATGGAATGTCCTATAAATATCAGTTAAGCCCATCTGGTCTAATGTGTCAGTTAAAGCTTGGGTTTCCTTACTTATTTTCATTTTGGATGATCTGTCCATTGGTGAAAGTGGAGTGTTAAAGTCCCCTATTATTATTGTGTTACTGTCGATTTCCCCTTTTATGGCTGTTAGCATTTGCCTTATGTGTTGAGGTGCTCCTATGTTGGGTGCATAAATATTTACAATTGTTATATCTTCTTCTTGGATTGATCACTTGATCCATATGTAGTGTCCTTCTTTGTCCCTTGTAATAATCTTTATTTTAAAGTCTGTTTTGTCTGATATGAGAATTGCTACTCCAGCTTTCTTTTGATCTCCATTTGCATGGAATATCTTTTTCCATCCCTTCACTTTCAGTCTGTATGTGTTCCTAGGTCTGAAGTGGGTCTCTTATAGACAGCATATATACGTGTCTTGTATTTGTATCCATTCAGCCAGTCTAAGTCTTTTGGTTGGAGCATTTAATCCATTTACATTTAAGGTAATTATCAATATATATGTTCCTATTACCATTTTCTTAATTGCTTTTGTTTTGTTTTTGTAGGTCTTTTCCTTCTCTTGTGTTTCCTGCCTTGAGAAGTTCCTTTAGCATTTGTTGTAAAGCTGGTTTGGTGGTGCTGAATTCTCTTAACTTTTGCTTGACTGTAAAGGTTTTAATTTCTCCATCGAATCTGAGTGAGATCATTGCTGGGTAGAGTAATCTTTGTTGTAGTTTTTTCCCTTTCATCACTTTAAATATGTCCTGCCACTCCCTTCCTGCTTGCAGAGTTTCTGCTGAAAGATCAGCTGTTAACCTTATGGGGATTCCCTTGTACGTTACTTGTTGCTTTTCCCGTGCTGCTTTTACTATTTTTTCTTTGTATTTAATTTTTGATAGTTTGATTAATATGTGTCTTGGTGTGTTTCTACTGCATTTATCCTGTATGGGACCCTCTGCTTCCTGGACTTGACTATTTCCTTTCCCATATTAGGGAAGTTTTCAACTATAATGTCTTCAAATATTTTCTCAGACCCTTTCTTCTTCTCTTATTCTTCTGGGACCCTTATAATTCGAATGTTGGTGCATTTAGTGTTGTCCCAGTCATCTCTGAGACTGTCCTCAATTCTTTTCATTCTTTTTTCTTTGTTCTGCTCTGTGGTAGTTATTTCCACTATTTTATCTTCCAGGTCACTGATCCGTTCTTCTACCTCAGTTATTCTGCTATTGATTCCTTCTACAGAATTTTTAATTTCATTTATTTTGTTGTTCATCATCGTTTGTTTGCTCTTTAGTTCTAGGTCCTTGCTAAACGTTTCTTTTATTTTCTCCATTCTATTGCCAAGATTTTGGATCATCTTAACTATCATTACTCTGAATTCTTTTTCAGGTAGACTGCCTATTTTCTCTTCATTTTTTTGGTCTGCTTGGTTTTTACCTTGCTCCTTCATCTGCTGCATATTTCTCTGTCTTCTCATTTTGTTTAACTTTCTGTGTTTGGTGTCTTTTCTCAGGCTGCAGGTTCGTAGTTCTCATTGTTTTTGGTGTCTGCCCCCAGTGGGTGAGGTTGGTCCAGTGGCTTGTGTAGGCTTCCTAGTGGAGGGGAATGGTGTCTGTGTTCTCGTGGGTGGGGCTGGATCTTGTCTTTCTGGTGGGTAGAGCTGAGCCCGGTGGCGTATTTTGGGTTGTCTGTGAACTTAGTATGATTTTAGACAGCCTCACTGTTAATGGGTGGTGTTGTGTTTTTGTCTTGCTAGTTGTTTGGCATGAGGCATCCAGCACTGGAGCTTTCTGGCCATTGAGGTGAGTTGGGTCTTAGCATTGAGATGGAGATCGATCTCTGGGAGAACTCTTGCCGACTGATATTACATGCGGCCAGCAGGTCTCTGGTGGTCCAATATCCTGAACTCGGCTCTCCCACCTCAGAGCCTCAGGCCTGACATCAGGCTGGAGCACTAAGACCCTGTCTGCCACATGGTCTTATCACCCTCTTGGACATCAGCACAAGGTGGGAATCAGCTGTATTCTTTATTTATCCCTCTGATTTTTCTGGAACCTTTCCTTCAAGGAGAAATCTCTGGGCTCTGTGGGAACTGTGAGTGGTGACCATCAGGTAAATCTGAGACCAGACCAAGTTCAACCAAAGTTGTGATACTTATTTCCCTTGTCAGAGTCTACATGGTATTAAGAGGCACCATGGGAGGAGTATATTAGTAGCTACCATGTCTTGGGTCCTGTGGACAGTAACACTGAACCCATGTCTTGGGTTTAGTGGCATCACCTTCTGGCAGGTTCTGAGAAGACCAGACTCCTGTCAGAGAGAACTGGACCCCACAATGTCCCAAAGCTAATGTCCCAGTGGGTCCTGAGGAGACCCAGCTTCCATTAGTGTGGACTCTACCCCAGGCTGTCCTGAAGCCCCGGCCATCAGCATGGACTCAGCCCTGAGTGTCCCAGAAGCCAAAGTCCCAGCGGGTCCTAAGGAGACGGGGCTCCAGTCAGCTGTGTGTGGAGCCAAGTCTGCTGGCAAAACCAAAATAGGATTTTTAAGAGGTAAGGAGAGTGTGGGGTCAGTGTATTGATAAAAAGGCTAATAATTATTATAATCATAGCAAACATTTTCTAAATAGACAATATGCTAAAAACTTCCATGCATCACCTAGATTCCCCAAAATAGCACTGGTAAACACATTTCATTATCCTCATTTTACTGTTGAGGAAATGAGTCTAACTGAGAAAATATTTTCTCTGAAAGACTCAGAGAAAATTGGTCTGTCAGTGGTTTTTGACTGAGAGTGGTTTTGCGTCCCCCCCCCAACCCCCCCAGGGCACATCTGACAATGTCTGCAAACATTTCATCACAACTGAGGGGTTAGGGTCACATGTTGCTGACATTTTGTAACAGGAGGCCGTAGAAGCTACTAAACGTCCTAAAATGCACAGAACATTCCCCTCAACTGAGAATTATCTGGCCCCAAATGACAATAAGTAGCCCTAATGTAAATTATTCTGAGAAAGAATGGAAGAAATATGTGGTAAAAATGTATAAGAGCCTCAATGGCTGAATCTAGCCATGATACACTGTTACCCTATGGGTCATTCATAAATGTGGTGCTCAAAGAGGGAAATTGGCAACCAATAGCCAGAAGAAGATCTGAGAGAATATCATGCATTAATTTCAAGTGGCAAGATAAAGACATGGCAATAGATGGAAAGAAATGTTGGTATAGAGGGTAATTGAGAGAACGGAAGACTAGAATAAGGAAAATGTAATTCTGAGGATACAGTCAAACAGTTAAAAAAATCAAATTCATGAATGTTGGTCAAATGAGATCACCACACTTTAAAATAGAGAAAAAGATGTCGTATTGAGGGAGCAAAATTGAGGGAGTTCATGCTTGATCCTTTCTACTTCTTCAGGGAAAAAAGATTCTAGAATTCTGCAAAAATAAATGAAGAAAAGATTAGGTGGAGCCTAAAGGAGAAAAATGAAAATCAGGAACATCTACTGTAGGTAAAAGGAAAAGGAACAATTTTAGAATGAGTAAATTCTGATAAGCCAAACTTTGAGGGTTTAGTTGAGTATAAGTAGTTTAAGAATATGTAAAAAAAGGAGTTGTAGGATTTTTGCTATTGCCATTTGGAGTAACAAAGAACATACTTAACCTCATACCATAAACAACTAAGAGGTGGGGAAAATATGTGAAATAATTGTTTTCAGACACTGCACAATAAACAATGCTGACATATGATCCTAAGAGTACAAAAACAAATGAGTGAGCCTCAAAATCACTTTGGCTCTCTGTGTAGTGGAACATTCTTGATCCTGAAGCTGGGAAGAGAATCCTAAGCAGAGCACAGAAAGTTTGTGACTTTGAGGAAACAAAGATTAGAGTTTGGGGAGTACTAGTGGTGCAAGTTTATATGTTTAGGAATTGCTCGGAACGGGGGCAAGGGATTTGGGGATGATAGAACTGTTCTATACCTCAATTGTGGAAATAGTTACATGAATGTATACATTTGCCAAAACTCATCAAACTGTTTAACTAAAATGCATTTTTTTACTTATGTAAATTATACTCCATGAAAGTTGATTTTTAAAAGAAAGAGAGAGTTCAATTGTGTTGAAAATTAGAGGATGGCTCTGCCAATACAATCAGGATTCTACTAAAAGTTTCATCATGCATCCTCATTGTCAAGAATAGAAGCTATATCTAAGATGTTCAAGACATTTTAAAGGAGAAGCATGGGTGGAGAGAGAGTGGTAAAGACAAGCAGACATCATGTGCATACCGATGAAAGTACACAGTATCACCTATGAGGTGCTCTTGCCAACCAATCAATCAATCAATAAAATTAACTCAATCTGACAAAGTATCTAGATCTAATTAGCCATTGGTAGAAAATGCAATGGACAGAGAAGTCCCTTGATCAGACACCATGAGGACCCAGAGCAACATCCTAAGTGTGGGAAACTCCAAGACAAAAGACACAACTTTTAGAACTAGAGCAGGAAATAGATTAACAGACAATTCAAAGATGTATCAGGTAATCAAAATTATAAACTTTGGATCCCAATTTGGACAAATAAATTGTAAAAAAAAAAAAATCCCCTCTAAGACAACTGGTGAAATGCGAAACCTATTTGATGATATTAAGGAATTATTGTTAATTATTTAGCTGTGAAAATAGTATTTCAGCTAAGTTTAAAATATTATTTATCTTAAAAAGATAGATGCTTAAATATTTACACATGAAATTATGTGATGCCTGAAATTTGATTAAATATAAAGTTAGAGGGAAAACTGATGACCACCACAGCTCCAGGAAACAGGTTCCATGGAAGAGTGTGGCAGATCCACCTAGCTGCCTGGCCAATATCTATTAACCCTTTTCTTTAGTACTTTAATCAGAACAGAGAAGGTTATGTTGCAGTAACAGATCTGAAATCTCAGCTTAACAAAAGCTCATTTCTTGGTGATGCCATATGTCCCACATGGGTTGGCAAAGGAGACCAGGCTGTTGAAGACTCTGCCCTCTTGTAAGCTACTGTCTGAAACACAGAGCCTCTAGATGACCCCAGCACCTGAGACAAGACTGAAGAAACTTAAGTGGGCTTTTGACTTCCTCATTTAGAAGTGACATACAACACTTTGCTCACATTTCATTAGCCAGGACTGGTCACATTGCCTCATACAATAGAAAGGAGGCTGAGAAGTGCAGGCTTCATTGTACCAAGGAGGGCAGAAGAATCAGCTATGGTAAGCACTGGTAACATTTATCACATTTACCAACAGAATCACTATTTTTTCTGACTAGGAATGTGTCAGCTTTAAATTTCCAGACTTCCAGGTTTCTAGGATTGGCCATGTGACATGAATCTGGCAAATGAGATGTAAGTGGAAGTTTTCACCAGGAAAGCTTGATAAAGAAAGTAGATTCCACATGTTTCCTTTGCCCTCCACATCCTCCTATTCTTCCAACTAGGACATAGGCACAATGCCTGCAGACGCTGAACCATGAGGACAAGAGCCATCATGTACTAAACATGGTGGGAAAGGAGCTAGGAGGAGCTCTAACTCCTTGATGACTTTTTTTTTTTTTTAACATCTTTATTGGAGTATAATTGCTTTACATTGTTGTGTTAGTTTCTACTGTATAACAAAGTGAATCAGCTATATGTATACATATATCCCTATATCCCCTTCCTCTTGTGTCTCCCTCCCACCTTCCCTATCCCACCCCTCTAGGTGGTCACAAAGCACCGAGCTGGTCTCCCTGTGCTATGCGGCTGGGACAGCGTTACTCCTTGATGACTTTTTGAATAGCCAAACTATCCCTGAACTGATCACCTTCAAACTACTTTACAGACTTTTTGCTATAGATTGACAGATAGATACATACATAGATAAATAATAGATAGATATAAATATTGATTGATAGATGATACATACATATATATATATTCATACATACATACATACGTAGATACCTAGATAGATCCAGACTTTTGCTATGTTTGGTCAAACTCAATCTTAAATAATGCAAAGTTTCTTCTAGGTTCAAGAGAGGACATAAGAGAACAAAAGATTCTCACTGATTTCCCTTTTAATAAAATAATCGAGCAACTCTAGTGGAAAAAACGAGTTATCACAATTGAAGAAGAAATTAATAACACAAATATATGGAGGAAGATAACTCTATGGTCATTTGGGGGCAAGGTCTCTGGACCCTGATGAAGGGAGGGGTATAGGATGCACAGAACATTCTTCTTCCTGAGGGAATGACAGGACAATGGAGGCAGGCAGGTGATGAGAGTGTCACAAAGAGAACGCTTACACAGGGTTACTGTAACATTTCACTAACCACTGAAAGGTAGCAGGTTTTCATCACACTCTGGGCTGGTGAATGATGGCCTTGCATACGGGGCCCTCAGGGTACATAGCCTATTGACTAATGGGTATCCTGTTCAATATCTTCTGTGGTTTATCACCCTGATCAAGGCTGAGAGATGTTTATCAAGCTAAACAGATTGATTGCTGACCCTCCCAATATGAGTGCAATTTTCATATGTAATATTTATATATTCTGAACACAGGTAACTCACATTCTCATCAATATTCATTGATCTTGGGAAAATAATAGCCCTTACAAGGCAACTTAGTGGAGAGAGGAAGCCCAGAACACAATCTCAGGCTTTTTCCTTCATCCTCCCTTGACAACTAAAAACAATGAGGAACACATAAATTAATTTCAAAAGAAGACCCAGCTGTTTCTACATACTAGCAACAAACAAGTAGAAATTGAAATCAAGAAAATAATTATCTTCATAACAGCATCAAAGACAATAAAATATTGAGTAATACATTTAACAATGGAAATGTAAGACAGTGAGATGACATCTTTAACTACAAGAAGTTAAAGATGATCTAAATAAATGGAGAGACATTCCATGTTTATGTTGGAGACTTACTACTGGTAATATGTCAATTCTCCTCAAACTGATCTATAGATTCAATGCTATCCCTATCAAATTCCAAGTAGGCTTGTTTGTAGAAAGTTACAAGCAGACCCTAAAATGTATATGAAAATGCAAAGGACTTAGAATAGCCAAAAAAATTTTTAAATAGAACAAAATTGGAAGATTTAACCTACCCAATTTCAAACCTTACAATGAAGTCATCATTCAATTATAAATTAGATTTCATCAAAATTAAAAACACTCTTCCAAAGACAACAGGAAATTGAAATAATGAGCTACAGACTAGAATAAAATATTTGCATATCATATATCTAAAAAAGAACTTTAGATATCCAGAATATCTAAAGAACTCTTAACAACTTAAAAGAAAACAAATTATAAGTTACAAACAATGTAATTTTAAAATGGTCAATATATTTCACCAAAGAAGATATATTAACAACGAGACATTTATCCAAATAAGATATATAAATGAAAAATAAACACATGAGAAGATGTGCAACATTATTAGACATTAGGGAAATGAAAACTGAAACCACAATAAGAAGGCTAAAATAAAAATGACTGACAATTCTAAGGGTTGGCAAGGATATTGGAGAAACTGTAACACTCCTAACATTTGGTTGGATGTAGAATGAAACATGGCAAAATGGTAACATTTGTCAGATTCTTGAAAAATTAATCATATATCTACCATAAAATGCAGTAATTCTACTCCAAGATATATACCCAAGAGAAATGAAAATACATGTCCACACAGACTTGTACGTGAATGATCATAGAAGTATTATACAAAATAACCAAAAAGTGGAAATAATCCAAATGTCCATCAATAAGTGAATAGAGGGCTTCCCTGGTGGCGCAGTGGTTGAGAATCTGCCTGCTAATGCAGGAGACACGGGTTCGAGCCCTGGTCTGGGAGGATCCCACATGCCGCGGAGCGGCTGGGCCCGTGAGCCACGGCTGCTGAGCCTGCGCTTCTGGAGCCTGTGCCCCGCGACGGGAGGGGCCGCGATAGTGAAAGGCCCGCGCACCGCGATGAAGAGTGGCCCCCACTTGCCGCAACTGGAGAAAGCCCTCGCACGAACCAAAGACCCAGCACAGCCAAAAATAAATAAATAAATAAATAAATAAATAAATAAAATTTAAAAAAAAAAAAAAATCTGAGACTCAAATTTCAAAAAAAAAAAAAAAAAAATAAGTGAATAGATGAAAGGAATGTCAAGTATCTATACAATGGAATACTATTCACCATTAAAAAGTAAAAATCTATGAATACATACTACAACATGAATGAATCTCAAAAATATTATTCTAATTGAAAGAAGCCAGACACAAAAAACTTCATGTCACATGCTACCATTTGTATGAAATTTCTTGAAAGGCAAATCTACATAAAGAGAAAGTATATCAGTGATTGCCCAGGGCTGGGAACTGACTACAAACAAGCACAGGGAACTTTCCGTAGTATAGAAATATTCTAAAACTGGATTGTGATGATGATTACACAGCTCTAATGAATATCCCAAAACTTATTGTCCTGTATACTTAGAGTGGATAAATTTTATGGTATGTAAACTATATCTCAATAAAGCCATTTTAAAACAAGTATAAGGAGGAGGAGGAAGAAAAGGAGAAGAAAACATCAAGGGAAGACATATTGAAAGTTTGTGTGGAGTAGAACAAAATTTATTTTGTGTTGTCCCAGTTTTGAAGAATTAGAACTAATGAACAAAAGTGTAAAAAGGTAGATTTGATTTCATATAAGGAAAAATTTGCTTGTCACCCTCTTCAAAAAAAAAAGCCTGCATTATAAGATTGTTCTTCATCTCTGGAAGGTTAACTGCTCTCTGTAAAGACTATTATAAAATCAAGTTGGGAACAAAATTGAAGTAACCTATCACTATGACGCCTCCCAAAGTTATGATTTTATGTATCCAAACTTAATAAATAATGTACACACAATTCTTGATTTTCATATCCTAAAACTGCTATATATTTATATAAAAACTGATTTTAAATGGAACTTCCTATGCTTCAATGGATTGTCATAAATCTGGCTGCTACCCTGCCTTAATCCACCTTGACTTCAGACTAAACTGATCCTTTTTTAGAACAAGCTTGGCAATTCAGGTTTTATAGGTAAGGGAAGAAATGCCTCCACTGCTAAATCATGAGTGATGGTGATAGCCCATGGATCTTAAAAAGGGAAATCAGTTAAATAATTGATCTATAGCTATCCTTTCTATAAATTTCAAGGGAGAGTGAATTAATACTCATGAAGTAAATTTCTTGAGCACCTAGTATAAGAAAGTTCAGTTCTAAACATTGCAAGGGCCTCTCAAGAATCTCACAGCCTAGTGAAAAACAAAATATACAATTATAATGCAGAACAAATATGATTTTTGAAATGAGATTACAAGTTACAATTAAAATTTTAGGAGTTTAGCAGAAGAATCCTATCAATGAAAAGAAATAAAAGATCCAAGCAGCTCCAAAGTGAAGGAAATATTTTCAAATGTTTGTTCAATGAATGTGGATAAAATTCAGACTTACCAAGATAAAAATCAAAGTCCTCTAATCTCTAAAGAAATGAAGGAAACAATAGGAAACATGAATAAAATTAAAAGCTGGTTCTTTGAGAAGATATACAAAATTGATAAACATTAGCCAGACTCATCAAGAAAAAATGGAGAAGACTCAAATCAATAGAATTAGAAATGAAAAAGGAGAAGTAACAACTGACACTGCAGAAATACAAAGGATCATGAGAGATTACTACAAGCAACTCTAGGCCAATAAAATGGACAACCTGGAAGAAACGGACAAATTCATAAAACGGCACAACCTTCCAAGACCGAACCAGGTAGAAATAGAAAATATAAACAGAACAATCACAAGCACAGAAATTGAGAATGTGATTAAAAATCTTCCAGCAAACAAAAGCCCAGGACCAGAAGGCTTCACAGGCAAATTGTATCAAACATTTAGAGAAGAGCTAACACCTATCTTTCTCAAACTCTTCCAGAATATAGGAGAGGGAGAAACACTCTCAAACTCATTCTAAGAGGCCACCATCACTCTGATACCAAAACCAGAGAAAGTTGTCACAAAGAAAGAAAACTACAGGCCAATATCACTGATGAACATAGATGCAAAAATCCTCAACAAAATACTAGCAAACAGAAACCAACAGCATATTAAAAGGATCATACACCATGATCAAGTGGGGTTTATCCCAGGAATGCAAGGATTCTTTGATATACACAAATCAATCAATGTGATAAACCATATTAACAAACTGAAGGAGTAAAACAATATGATGATCTCAATAGATGCAGAAAAAGCTTTTGACAAAATTCAACACTCGTTTATGATAAAAACTCTCCAGAAAGTAGGCATAGAGGGAACTTACCTCAACATAATAAAGGCGCTGTATGACAATCCCACACCCAACATTGTTCTCAGTGGTGAAAAACTGAAACCATTTGCTCTAAGATCAGGAACAAGAAAAGGTTGTCCACTCTCACCACTATTATTCAACATAGTTTTGGAAGTTTTAGCCACAGCAATCAGAGAAGAAAAAGAAATAAAAGGAATCCAAATTGGAAAAGAAGAAGTAAAGCTGTCACTGTTTGCAGATGACATGATACTATACATACAGAATCCTAAAGATGCTACCAGAAAACTACTAGAGCTAATCAATGAATTTGATAAAGTAACAGGATACAAAATTAATGCACGGAAATCCTTTGCATTCCTATACACTAATGATGAAAAATCTGAAAGAGAAATGAAGGAAACACTCCCATTTACAATTGCAACAAAAAGAATACAATACCTAGGAATGAATCTACCTAAGGAGACAAAAGACCTGTATGCAGAAAACTATAAGACACTGAGGAAAGAAATTAAAAATGATACAAACAGATGGAGAGATATATGATGTTCCTGGATCAGAAGAATCAACATTGTGAAAATGACTATACTACCCAAAGCAATCCACAGATTCAATGCAATCCCTATCAAACTACCAATGACATTTTTTGCAGAAGTAGAACAAAAAAATTTCACAGTTTGTATGGAAACACAAAAGACCCTGAAAAGCCAAAGCAATCTTGAGAAAGAAAAATGGAGCTGGAGGAATCAGGCTCCCTGACTTCAGACTATACTACAAAGCTAAAGTAATCAAGACAGTATGGTACTGGCACAAAAACAGAAATATAGATCAATGGAACAGGATAGAAAGCCCAGAGATAAACCCATGCACATATGGTCACCTTATTTTTCATAAAGGAAGCAAGAATATACAATGGAGAAAAGGCAGCCTCTTCAATAAGTGGTTCTGGTAAAACTGGACAGCTACATGTAAAAAATGAAATTAGAATACTCCTTACACCACACACAAAAATAAACTCAAAATGGATTAAAGACCTAAATGTAAGGCTGGATACTGTAAAACTCTTATAGGAAAACACAGGCAGAACACTCTATGACATAAATTACAACAAGATCCTTTTTGACCCACCTCCTACAGAAATGGAAATAAAAACAAAACTAAACAAATGGGACCTAATGAAACTTAAAAGCTTTTGCACAACAAAGGAAACCATAAACAAGACGAAAAGACAACCCTCAGAATGGGAGAAAATACTTGCAAATGAAGCAACTGACAAAGGATTAATCTCCAAAATTTACAAGCAGCTCATGCAGCTCAATATCAAAAAAACAAACAACCCAATCCAAAAATGGGCCAAAGACCTAAACAGACATTTCTCCAAAGAAGATATACAGATTGCCAACAAACACATGAAAGGATGCTCAACATCACTAATCATTAGAGAAACGCAAATCAAGACTACAATGAGGTATCACCTCACACCGGTCAGAATGGCCATCATCAAAAAATCTACAAACAATAAATGCTGGAGAGGATGTGGAGAAAAGGGAACCCTCTTGCACTGTTGGTGGGAATGTAAATTGATACAGCCACTGTGGAGAACAGTATGGAGGTTCCTTAAAAAACTAAAAATAGAACTACCATATGACCCAGCAAGCCCACTACTGGGCGTATACCCTGAGAAAACCATAATTCAAAAAGAGTCATGTACCAAAATGTTCATTGCAGCTCTATTTACAATAGCCAGGACATGGAAGCAACCTAAGTGTCCATCGACAGATGAATACATAAAGAAGTTGTGGCACTTATGTACAATGGAATATTACTGATCCATAAAAAGAAATGAAATTGAGTTATTTGTAGTGAGGTGGATGGACCTAGACTCTGTCATACAGAGTGAAGTAAGTCAGGAAGACAAAAACATGTACCATATGCTAACACATATATATGGAATCTAAAAAAAAAAATTGTCATGAAGAACCTAGGGGCAGGACGGGAATAAAGACACAGACCTACTAGAGAATGGACTTGAGGACACAGGGAGGGGGAAGGGTAAGCTGGGACAAAGTGAGAGAGTGGCATGGACATATATACACTACCAAATGTAAAATAGATAGCTAGTGGGAAGCAGCCACATAGCACAGGGAGATCAGCTCGGTGCTTTGTGACCACCTAGAGGGGTGAGATAGGGAGGGTGGGAGGGAGACACAAGAGGGAGGAGACATGGGGATATATGTATATGTATAGCTGATTCACTTTGTTATAAAGCAGAAACTAACCACCATTATAAAGCAATTATACTCTAATAAACATGTAAAAAAAAAAGTCCTCTAAACTCACAGAACATTTATAATTAGAAGTTACACCATGAAATATTTAGTCGTTTCAAGTTCAAGTTAGAAGAAATGATTGGCGATTGAGTTTCTGGAACATAAACCACTCTGCTTTCTGGTGGGAAACATAAATGACTATGTAAGTTGAATATAAAATTCATGAACATCTGGAAGTCTGCTAAATGCAGACAGAATGTCACATAAAACAAGAAATCAAAGAACTTCTTTCTGGCTCCAATGTCTTTCAGAGGGAGAAATCACTTTCCCTGGCACAAGTACGCTGGCATAATGGACAAAATGTTGAGATGGCACATTTCACCATATGTGCTTCTTTGGATCTAATCAAGCCCCATGAATACTGGAGTCACAAACTCTACTTCTGGTCTAGGGCAGTATATGATAGACTTTTAAATCAGTGGCAATAAAAGAGGTAGTGCAGAAGTTTAAATACAGCAAACAGAGAGAAAACTGCCTTAGCCAATCGGGATGAAGTAAATTCGTGATAAAAAAAACTCAGATCTAAGTGCATTAGGGGGCAGGTCCCCAACATGCTGAGAGAAATATCAACTCCATTACAACAATGCTCAAACCACATCCAGTCTGTAGACCTGTTTTAATTGTCCAAGAAACAGTTTTCTCACCTAAATTTAAGCCAACATTTAAAACTGGGACATTTTCTGGAGAAATACTTATTTCTGCTTTCTCTTAGAAATAGGAAGATCCAATAATTCCTCCACAGCTACAGCCTGCTGGTGCACATAACAACTTCCCCTTTTTTTGGAGGAGGGGGACATGTGCTCTCCAGTTCACACCCTCCCCCACCCCACTTATCACCACCACTTCACAATGAACACGTGTATCCAGCACTGTGTTACTCTTTCTTTTCAACTACCTGGTCCTTGTGGGCATTTGAGATCATACTCCCTGCATCAGAAAAGCCGTCATAAGTCACAAGTCACCATTTTTATTCTGCTTTTGATGATCCAAATTTTTCTTGTCACTGAACGCCTGAAGCTCAGTGAAAGTCTTTCCCAGCTCACTGCACCCTATCACACCCACTACTCCTCCTGCATCAATTGGTGCTTCTCTATATCTGTTAGAGTTTGAGGATAAGAATCACTCTTGTGTCTGCAGTCTCCCTGAGTTGAAACATAGACTAGGGAGTCAGGGAAACAAATATAAAAATTCAACTTTATTATTGATAACACTGAACTGAAGAACATGGTTTGGATCAGTGACCAAATGGACTTCCAACACATTCACCTTCACCTTTGAACTTAACCCCATCCAAAATGGCAGACCTCTCTGCCTCAGGGACAGAATCTGCCCTGGTAAACTCTAATGTGTGCTCCAGGCTGCCTCCAAACGAAGGAAAACCCAGAAAGAGGAAAACTGGTCCTGCTCAGTACCTTTTCCCTAATTCATCACTTCCATGGGTCACCACTTGAACCTTGGTTAGGAGTAAGGGTGTGGGGAAAGAAATGATCCCTTATTTTCCCTCCTGGGGATTAGAATACATATTATTTCCCCTTTATAGAAATATAAGGAGTAGGGAATAAGCATCTCACACATGTATATACATTCCTCTGTTTTCTGTTCTTTTCACCTATTTGGTTTAACAATCAAGGAAATGATGGATGAGGGGTTTGCCTCATCCCTCAGGGAAGGAGATGAGCTTCAGGACAGTCCTCTCCCTTGTCCATAATACCAACCGTTGCTCTGCTGTGGCCAATTTGGCTTTCCCTCATGAGGAATATAAATTGGGTAAGAATACTACATTCAGTAAACATTCCTAAGTCCTATTGTACCGTAGGCTAAAACGTACTCCCTATTTTGTTTGCCATTCTAACTTGGGTCCAGTTCCACTGTCCACCATAGCACACTAGAGGTTACACAATGAAATCAAGTAGAAGAATCAGTCTTCTCCAATAATACAGTGTCAATAACATAAAGATGACCCAAATTTGAATGTAAATACTCTCTCATTGTGAAGTTCTCAGGAAGAAATTAAGGCCTCAGTGTTGTCATCCCACTTTTAACTAAAATCAATCAATCAATAAAAAATATTAGAATCAATTTTCCTCAAGAGCTTTCTGTATTCTCTAGAAACGGCCTGACTAGTTGAGTTGTAGTCTGAGTTGTATTCCGCGGGAATGAATATGATCCCTTCAAGACATCAGAAGTTAAATTCTTTTGCCCATGAGCCCCAGCACTAAGAAAGTACAAAGACTTAATAGGACATATAAAATTATTAGAATCCCGGTTTAAAAACAACCTAATCCTAGCTCCAAAGTGATTATCCCAGGAAAGTAATTCAAAAATAGTGTTCCCAGAAACCAGTAAGAAGCGTTCCCGAAGATGTTCAGTGCTATCTGAGGAAAGCAGAGTAAATGCAGAAAAATTTAATTTCTGTTACGCCAGACCCCCAGTTCGTCTGTCACTTGTCCATGGTCCAAAACCAGTGAATTGTGAAGTTTGCCATAAGGAGATTAATTACTTTTAACAAGGGTGGAGGGGAGGGGTATCCACTTTTGCATTCTCTATCCTTAATCAGAGAGTGAGGGAAACTTCTGGCAAAGCTTTGAAATTTGCAGTGGTCACAGACCCAGTCACCAGGTCTTACTGAAGTTCTTTCAATCCCATTCAGTACATCAAAAACTTTGTAATTTCAGTTACCTTTGAGTCTCAATTTTCTGTCCTCACCCCCAACCCAGGGCTGCATTTAAGGATGAGATTTGTCCAGCAGGCAGACCTGTTCCACAGGGACTATTGCCACTTGCTCTGGAATGTCCTAGGCCTTTGAGACTTGCCGGGTAAGGAAGCTTTCCATATTACTCCAACTCAGTTTCTGCTGGAGAATCACCATCCACAGGCCCTCTCTTTCCTCACCTTTTGAAGAGTCTAGACTTCAAGCAACACCTTTTCCTGCTACGTATTTTTCTGCAGCAGGGAGGAAGGCTCTAATGTTTTTCTTCCTATCTGCTTTCCTCCTACTCCCAGGAGGCTCAAACTAGCTTAGCCTGCTTCTTAAATTGATTCTTCTCCTTCCCTACCACATGTATGGCCATTCACAAGATCTGAGTTATCTGCTTTGCTTTTCATTTGTTTCTATTATTCAGCCCAATTATCTGCTTTTCTGACATAATTTTCTCCAGCTTTTGTCTTGTAAGGCATCCTGTCATGAGAGAAATATAATCAGTGAGTTCTGGTGCTGCCATAAACATCCCCTGTTCAAACAAATCTTGTCCACCCTCACCTCCTCAGTTAAATCATTCTAATCACTGTCTCATCATACAGGTGTCCAAACTAGCCTGGATTAGATCTATTATTATCTTTGCTTTTCAAGGTATATTATCTCTCAGGTACTTTCCCTTCAAGCCCGTATTTAATAAGTTTATTTCCCTTGAGAGAGAGGCAACATCTTTTACCCCCACGTACAATAATCATCATCTTCTCAGTACTTCTTTTTTTTTTTAAGCTGATTTTTCAGTAATTCCCTTTCAAATCTGTCCAAGTATTCTTTTCCCATATGGTTAGTTCTCATTAAGGACTCCCTATTTAAAACTTTAAGAGGACATCTTTCAAGAGTTTGTTGGATCTGGGATCCTTTAGTGTAATAATTTTAATACACTCTCAGTGATCCTGTTACTGTGCTACAGCTATATTTCTTTAGGCCCCAATCATCCTATCTAATCCCAGAATGACTGAAAAAATTCTCTCTTTTATAGTTCTACTTTCAAGAACAATTAAATTGGAGCTTACTTTTTTCAATTTGTCATATCTAGCTAGTCAGACCTCTGAGATTTCAATTATACTTCTAAGAATATGTCTCTCTCCCTCCAATTTAACTTGCCTGTTCTGCTTTATTTTTCCTTTTTTCCATTCTTCCCAAAATTCCTGTTCTAATAATAAAACAAAAGCATACTTTTAAATCAAGACATTCTTCTTGAATTCCAAATGAAGACATTCCAGAAAGAGAGTATATAAGGTACACATTATTTGAATTTCCTCTTTAGGCTTAGGATTCACAGTAATTTTGTTGCTTTTTTGCACTATTCCCTGTATAGTAAGAGTATCTTTTTTGTTCTTCAGTAAATTTCTCCAGTCTTCTAAGGGTAAAACCAGGATCTAGGTCTATGAAATAAAAACTATTGTCAGAGTTGTTATAATTAGCATTTTCAGAGCCCATATGAATCCATGAAGTGAGATGGGAGTAGACAATTCTCAGTGCACAATCCACGTGAGTCTAAGCATTTAGCTCCTCCACAGTTCTTTCCCTTGGTGATGAATGCAGTTCACATAAATAGGAATGGAATTTGGGGCAGCTTATCAAGCACTACATTTGTATTCCAGGCATAAAATTCATGCTAGTTATTTGTAGCCAACATGGACTTAGCTGCCTTTGCAAACCATCTACAGACCTTACTGAGAAATACACTAAAAGCAGCACAATTATTCCACCCACCAATGCCTATTAAGCATGTATGCTGAAGGTCTGCCTGTTTTGATGCAGGCCTTAACAAAGAGTAAAATTTCTCCTTTTCTTAGATAGGAATAAACAATGGACCTGAGATCGTTGGAATGTTACCCTTCTGTTCAACCAGCTTAGCAATAAGTACCTGAGAAGATTTATGGGTTTGTTTATACCTATTTTTGGAAACATCAGAATGAAAGTGAATTTGCAGAGAAAGATATACTGGTTGTTCACAACCCTCTAATATCCAAGTGATAGATGATTTTCACCCAATAAGCCAGACAAATTATCCCTTTGTAAAAGTAAATTCCATATCTTATAAGGATTATCTTAAAATAAGAATTTTTTATCAAATGACGTCTTAAGAAAGTGAAAATATTAGCTATACATTGGGGAAAAAACATTTTTAAATGTAAAACTCAAATACTAGTGTCAAAAATACATATTAAAACTCAAACACACTACTCTGTAATAGCCTATATGGGAGAAGAATCTAAAAAAGAGTGGATATATGTATATGTATAACTGATTCACTTTGCTGTACACCTGAAACTAACACTACATTGTAAATCAACTATACTCCAATAAAAATTAAAAAAAAAAAACTCAAACAAAACAAAAAGAAAAGTGAAAATATCCCAATGAGCAAAAAGCAGACAAAGGACATGAATAGGGATTCCACAGAAGAGGAAACACATATGGTCAATGAACTGAAGAGTTGCCCAATCTCATTAATAATCACAGATTGCAAATCTAAGCCAGAGTAAGGTATCATTTTGTATCTACTCAGTAAGCAAAAATCAAGAAATCTAACAAAACAATTATTAGAGAGTATGGGAATCAGTAAGATTTCTTATGGAGTAATGTCAGCAACATGGCAGAATAGGAGGACCCAGCACACATCCTACCACAGGAACAAATATTTGGCAGGTATCCCATGGACAAAAGTGCCTTGATGGGAGCTTTGGGACCCAAATAAGAGGTTGTGAAACCCTGATGGAGCCCACAACTGAAGAGGGTCACCTGAAGAAGCCAGGTCCACACATAGGCAGCAGACCCAGTGACCCTGGCCCTAGCCGGAGACCAGAAACAGGCCCACTCTGCCGCAGACTCGGCTCTAGCCTCACTTGTCCACCGTCCTACTACCAGTCCCTCTTTCAAGGGACCTAGGAGGAACCACACCCATCTGCACCACTGGTAATAGGCCTGCTGGCCTAGGACCCAACAGCTGTCCCTGAAGCAGCTCTGTGATCTGGCTCCAGCCCTGTTCTACTGTGGTCCAGAGGCCAGCCTGCCCACACAGGGACCAACCCAGTGACCCAACACGCATACACTTAGGAACCCAGTAGAAGCCACACCTACCTGGCCTGCCAAATACAGTCATATTTTTTAAATATGAACATTTACACACTATAAATCCAGAAATTTTACTTCTCTGAATATAACCAATGAAGATCTTGTAAATATATAGAAGGTAAGGGATCAAGAATTTTCACAGCAGAATTGTTCATTATATTAAAAAACACAAACACATTAAATATTCATAACAGGTGAATATCTAAGTTATGGTAAATCACAGTGAAATATTATGTAGTAGTGAGAACAGGTGACCTCCAACTCATGTGAAAATAAAAATATTAGTAGAATAATACTAAGTGAAATGAGTCCCAGAGGACTATAGATGGCATACTTTCAAGAGGACAAGGCTCTGGAAAAAAAATTTTAATACGAAAATTAAGCAATATATTGTTTAGGCATATATGGTAAACATAAGCCTAGGAAAGTGGTTATATCAAGAGGAGAAAAAGACAGGATTGGGGATTAATAAAAAGATATATAGGAGTTATGGTTAATGTTCTAATTTTCACGTCAGATGGTCGTTTTATGTATGTTGATTTACTATAAATAACTAACCTAATAATAAAGCAAATAAAAGTGGGTCATGATAAGTCAATAATAAAAGTGAGGCATGCACTAAGGATTCTGAGTAACTCAACTTTGTATATCTAAAATACAGTAAAGGAAATATATACCTATATATGTACATGTAATGTTTAGATGCACTAATAAATTATTTACAATAGCAGATATCTTTTGCTTTCATTTGTAATTTTCTGAAAACTGGAAATGAGATGTTCTAATTATGTAAAATTTGATTCTTAATAGGCTTTCAGTTAACATTGTACAGTATTCAACAGTATGTTAGCAACAGAGAAACTCTATAATTGCCAATTATGTTCCACAATACAATTCTTTTTAATTGAAGTATAGTTGATTTACAATATTGTGCTAGTTTCAGGTGTACAGAAAAGTGATTCAAATATATATACATATTCTTTTTCAGACTCTTTTCCCTTATAGGTTATTACAAAATATTGGGTATAGTTCCCTGTGCTATACAGTAGGTCCTTGTTGGTTATCCATTTTATATATAGTAGTGTGTATGTGTTAATCCCAAACTCCTAATTTATCCCTCCTCCCCCTTTCCCCTTTGGTAACCATAAGTTTGTTTTCTATGTCTGTGGGTCTATTTCTGTTTTGTATATAAGTTCATTTGTATCATTTTTTTAGATTCCACATATAAGTGGTATCATATGATATTTGTCTTTCTCTGTCTGACTTACTTCACTTAGTATGGTAATCTCTAGGTCCATCCATGTTGCTGCAAATGGCATTATTTCATTCTTTTTTATGGCTGAGTAATATTCCGTTGTATATATGTGCCACATCTTCTTTAACCATGTATCTGTCAATGGGCATTTAGGTTGCTTCCATGTCTTGGCTATTGTAAACAGTGCTGCAACGAACATAGGGGTGCATGTATCTTTTCAAATTATGGTTTTTTCTGGATATATGCCCAGGAGTGGGATTGCAGGATTATATGGTAGCTCTATTTTTAGTTTTTTAAAGAACCTTAATACAAATATTCAATCAGGAAATAAAAATGATACCACTGGAAATTCCAGAAGAAACACATGTGATATCAGCTGAAACAATCAAGGTATTAAATGAATCATTGAAAAGATGTAGCATACTATATTTCCCTCACTCCCAAGAAATTCTACTGAATTTCTATCTGCAAACCTTGAAAGGAACATATTTAAAATATAGTTAAAATTTTTTTGTTATGCTGTAGCTCTGTATCACTGGTTTAAAAAAAAAAAAAAAGTTAAAAGAAAGAAACCACTCCCCAAAAGTCTTGATGCTAGAAAAATTAAAACTTCACAAGTATTACATAGAAGTAGGACAACTTTCAAAGACAAATTTTGGAGTTTCACTACCAATAATGGAAGACCAGATAATCTGGACTAGTTTTCTTGCTGAAAGAAAATGGAAACTTTGGACAAAATTAAACAAAATCTGTGTAATGGCATCAAAGAACTCATAGGCAGTGAAGACCTATGGGGACAGATCTCAGAAGAGAAGAAAACCCAGATTGGGTTTCTTGGATTTTGAGAGCTGCTTGTGTCCTAAGGATGTTTGCCCATCTTAATAGAAAAGTCTGAGATGCTGAGCAAAACTTTTACTACATTCATGAGGCTAAGAGGACAAAAATTGGAAATCAAGGATCAACCAAGGGCAGAGAGGGGAGGGTCATCTGGCACACCATCCAGACCTTGGCTGGGACTGAAAAGTCTGACATCCTAGGAATAGTTAGGAATTACAAATAAAACAATTTTCATACAGACTGAAGGCCAGCTTTTAATTATTTCAACCCTGAGTGTATAAACATTACCTGGAATTTCTAGTGTCCCTAACTACAGGCCAAACACAAATATAAATTCTCTCTTATAGAAGATAAAATTATCATAATCCTTAAATTATATCCATAATTTTGGTATGTAATATCCAGAACTTAATGAAAATTATCAGGCAAAACAGGAGATACTATGTGTCTAAACAACTTTAGACAACATGGTATGTCTAAAATGCAGGAGAAACAATATATTATAGAAATAGTCAGAAAGGGGATCCGGAAGCAAGTGCATTAAGATAAATAGGTCTATATAATTAAGTAAATAGAATAGAGCAAATAACTAAAACCATAACAAAAATAAAGCAAATAGAAATCTGGAATCAGTATACTGGCTCCAACAATACTAAATATGGCTATAGAGAGAATTATTGACCTAGAAGAAGGGTACAAACAAAATATCCAAGCTATGATCTGGGGGGAGAAAAGATGGAAGATACAGAAACAAATGTGTAAATAGCAAATGGTATACAGTGGAAAGGTTTTACATACATGTATTTGGGGGCCAGAAGGAGAAAGAGAAAACAAAATAGAAACAATATTTGAAGATTTGAAGATATATTGACTGAGAGGTGTCCAAAACTGATAAAAAAAATATTGTAACAGATTAAAAAAGCACTAGGAACACTAAGCAGGATAATTACAAAGGCAATCACATGTGGGCACATACAAGTAAATCTGCTGAAACCTACAAGCAGTGAGAAAATCTTAAAAATAGCCAGAGAAAAAAAGAATACAGTCTTTTCAAGTACATAACATTATTGACCCAAACTGACCACTGATAAGTAGCACTTGATCAATTTTTTTGCTGCCTTGATAAAGGTCAGAGTGTAAATACCCCTCTACCAGTTGTAGATATTCACTATGTGAGTCTACTTGACAACACCAGTCAAGAGTCTGATGTTCCCACAGACAAGCCAGGTAAGAATACCATCTTAGTCAGGGTTTGTCTGTGTAACATTTTATAATATGAATGCACAAGAGAAAGCCTAATCTTCGGCTTCTCCCTTATACCTTATTTTCACTTTGTTTCCAGCCAAAGCTTACCCATTTTCACAATTTTGACTATCAAAATCTACTTGGATTATTATAGTATTTCTTTATACTGAATAGTCTTTTATTCCTTAGTGTATCATCAAGGCCTTTTGAGAATCCCTATATGTTTCTCAAAAAAAAAATCTTTTTTATTTTTTATATTCTTTTCTTCCTTCCCACAAGGAATGACTTAAACACCATCCAAGATGATATATGGAGTTGACATTTCAGTTGAAGATCAGTGGTGCTAATGGTTGGGAAAGAATCATAGGATAGGAGTGGTAACCCAAGTTCTTTAAGCCAATGATATCATAGAAATGGTACTGAACTAGGAATCAGGAAACCAGGTTCTATTTCTGGCTTTGATCCTAAGGAACTTTAGTCAAGTTTCTTAGCCTTTCTTGGCATATTTTCTTACCCGTTGAAGGATCTCTTCAGTCCCCACAAATCCAAATAGTCTATGACATAATGCAAACCAATACATGCTTTTTAGCAAAAATATGTCATATATATTTCAGGATATCTTCCTCCAAACTTTACAGTCAAGGTTATAGCCTTCAATTCTAAAAGATAAATTTAAAATAGATAGCGACTAAGTGCTAAAGATAGGAGTCAGTGACTATCTTAGTCTCCAACTAGTATTTTCTAATGTGGTTGCCTGAACACATAAATAATATACACTTTCTATTTAATGGTACTTCTACTAAGTTTCTAAAGTCTTTGAAATTTATACCTTCAAAGGTAATCATTGCCTTTTTTCTCTCCCTCAGATACTCTGTCAACATGGAAATAAAGGAAATTTTCGTCTATTAATTCTTCTAAGAACCTATGTCATTTGCATCTTAAAGATTTTGTTAAAATGTAATGGGTTTAATATGAGAATCAGACATCATGTTATTTTTTGATCTCCTCCTGGTTAGGCTTTTGCACTGTATTAGTGACATCTAATTATTTAAACTTAAAATTCAAAAATGTCTGTATTTGACAGATATTTCCAGAGTTATACCATTACACAGACTGCTTATAAATTGTACGCTTAAATTGAATTGCTTGTAAATTATAATTTCACACAATCTGGGAAAAAATAGAAATATCATTTTGAAAGATTTTCCCCAAAGAGACATTCTTTTATGTAACAGTCCCAGTGTGTTTCCTTGACAACACTGTTGCCAAGAATGTCTCTTTGAGGCAATAAAGAATTTGTGGTAAATGATTGATGTCTATTTTAAAAATAGAAAATGTGAATATGTCATATGTAGTTAAGCATGTTACTATAATCATACAACCAAGTATAGGTTGCCAACATACCAGTTAAAGCTATATTAAATGTTGTTTATTTAAAAAAATTAAATTCAACAAATATAAAACTTAAAAAATTAGATAAAATGATAAACTCCAGAATAAGCAGATGAACTAATGTCACAGGTACTTTAAGAATAATTGATGTAGATGCCAACCTTTTCCAAATGGCGACAAAATTTTCTTAAACTGAATTTGTCATTCATTGAGGCACTCATTCATTGTTGAGCTATGAACTATACTAAGTGCTGAATTTTAATTGGTAAAGACCTCCTTGGAAAGTAATAACTGAATAGAGAAAGCAGCATCTACTCTGTGTGGTAAATAGAGAGAATCGACATTCTGTCTTCATCTCACACTTAACATATTAAGACAGAGACACTTCAAAAGGTTACTTAGGCCCTTCTGCCATAGGGTGAGGCAATCAATCTTCTAGATTATTTCCCAAGAAGCATTGTTCTATAACCTAATATTTAATCTAATATATGCGGTTGATGTTCCATTTTGGAGTCATGAAAAATAAAACACAGCTGAACTTTCCAATTGTAGGAAGAAATGTAGGAATAATACATTTTGTCTTTAGTTTTTTTTTAAGCACATGCATTCTTAATCCACTACAGCTGGATGTTAACACCAAAATGACTACCCTTTAGCACACTTTCCCACCACTAAGACTGATCGCCTGATCCAACAAGTACAATGTGCAGTGACCGTCACCCCAAATTAGAAAGTAGAACTTCTGAAGTGCATATAAAATGGGATAAGAGAAGATGACTCTGGCCTAAAATCACAGCTCTAAAATCACCTCAAACTGTAAACTGGTCAAGATGATGCAGCAACGTCACACTTCATTAAATCTTTCTACTCCAAAGAGATAGATAATTGGTAAAATATAACAAGAGAAAGGATGTGGATTTAAATATGTTAAAGACATATTTATCAACTTAAAAGGAAACAAAAGTCTGGTTAATAAGCAGGAGTCAAAGCAGATTTTCTGTGTCCCAAATCTTGAAGCCAAAAATAGATGCTGGGAGTAAGAAGAATTTTTAAAATCCTCCACACAAAAATAAAGTGCTGAATCTCTAGCCCTAACTTTCACCCAGTTGTGAGAGAGAGCTATAAAAATTTGCTACCAAATGTTGCCAGGAGCTACAGCTCATGCTGTGCTCTAGGCTTAGTGTAGCTGAACCCAATCTTTCAATGGCTTTTCAATCGACAACTAAAGAACTTGGTTTGAAATGGACTCAAAAGAACTGTTCAAGGTAACTGTAAGTCCTCTAAACAAGAAGACTGAGTCCAGAAGGCCATTCATCAGCATCCATGAAACTGTGGCTAATGTGTCAGCTTGAAGGTGGAGTAAAATTGCAGTCTCTCCACAGTTTTAAAAAGTCACCTCTTTATTTAGCTTATATTCCACAATCTTGATTTATACTTACTAACATGTCACTTCCTAGTGTCCTTCAACTGAAACATCAATAAATTTTTCTATTTTCCCCCAATTGCTGTCTATTATATCACAAGAACTCTATCTTTTTTAAAATAAGTAATACTATTACTTATTATTTTAGTTAAATCACTTCTAAAATGTTTACAGTGTACCTGGCACTCTTTTTACAACTTTATAAATATTCACTTATTTAAGTAATAAGGACCCTAATGTAAGACGTAGGCATCACAGGGAACATCCTGGGCATAAGCCAGAGTAGGACACACAAAAGAACACCAGGTATTTGGAAGGTGGATCATTGACGGTTTCTACAAGTGTTTGTTAAGCATCTGCTATGTGCCAAGCACCCTATCAGGAAGTGGCCAAAACTATTTATCTGCATGGATAAAGAGTTACCACCAGAACCAGAGAGAGAAGGAACTCCAATCTGATGCTAGAACTCTCTACATATTTTTATATTTTCATCTATAATGAACCGAGCATTGTTCTCATTATTGGCTCAGTCATCTTCAAAAAAATCTTGTCAAAGTACTGAGTTCAAGAATCTTTCTAGGCATGGATGGATAGACAGGGGAGAGCAAGCTATATAGACATAGATATAGATAGAGGTATACAGATGTAGAGACTAGATAGCTAGATATAGATATATAGATATATAAAATATAGATTTTTTTATATAGAGAGATTTTTATACAGAGATGGATGGTTTCAACCTAACCTTTACATCAAGATGCTTACTCATGGGAAAAACAATGCAAGAGACCATCTTACAGAAGACTGACAAAATTAAGCTTATTTTTGTCAGGTTTGCCTCATGTTATAAAATTTGCATTCCACTTGTAAAACAAGATGTGACTCTGATAACTATGAGAATTCCATGATAGAAGGCACTGTGTGGCAACATGAAAAAATGGTTTAGTTTTATCCTAAGTAACACTGTGCTTTTTAACGTTTTATGCTTTTCTGAAGGATGAAATCTCAAGTTACATAGAGAATAAATCATTGTCATTAGTTTTATAAGGAAATCTTCAATAGGAATTGTTTTACATAGTAATTTCCCCTTGATCATTAAAATATATTATCAACTAACACAACTCTTCATAAATACGTCCATTTCACAAAGCACTTGAACACAAACCATCTCAAGAATCTTTTCATCAATCTGTACTTGACACAAATAGGAATAAAGTTTTCTTCAGCTCAACCTATTGTGGATAAGTTATACTCTATTGCCGTGCCTAGTTTTTCCCTTCCTCTGTCTATTATGGTTGGCCAGACCTTATATTTTACAACTGCATAGCATATTACGTGATGCTGAGCCTTTAGCAAGTACATTCAATAATTGTTTCCATTACATATATGATCTACTAAACAATACTAGTCAGCAGTTTGTCATTATTTCTTATTCAACCGTCAGATAACAAGTATTTATTGAGCACATAGTATGTCCCAGGTTATGAAGAGCCATAGATAAACAAAACAGTCATGGCCCCTGTCCTCACTGAGTTTGCAGACTAGCTCTTAGGAAGAACAACGTCCCAAGGTAAATCTGTGATTCATTTCCTTGAATTAGTCCATTTCATCAAACAGCTAAAATTCCAAATTATTTTCCCATAATACTTATGTTCTCTTCAAAAACAAAACTACACAATCATTAATAACAGTTGCTTTCATGGTTCAGGAGAAAACAAGTAATAAACATTACAAAACTGCCATATTGTTACAAAAATAAATCTTCAAAGTATATATATATAGACCCTGTTGAGTACTTCAGGAGCCCAATAATGTTTTTGAAATCTTTTGATTACAATATATCTCCACTGTCATTAAAACTGAGAAATAATTGCCAAAATCTCCTGAGAGTTAAGATGAGTTATCATGACAACTTAATAAAACATGCCATTGTTTGACAAGTTTTATGATAATCCCAAGACTTTGCCATGGTTGTAACTTTTACCTGAAAATAAAATAAAATAAATCTTTTCTTCCCTGACAGAAAAGATTTTTTTGCTTGAAGCTACCAGCAGAAACTAAGGGAAGGATGACATTGCATTCACTCTATGGTGTGGCTCTCAGAATACAATAGAAAGATCAGATCAAAACTTGAAGTTTCAATTAGTGACCTTCTTCCTGGTAGAGCCAATGACCTCTATAAACTCCTTGTTAGTGTATAGGCTGAGGGTACAAAACCCCCCAGCAGCACTTGCTCTTGCAGAGTAGCTAAGGGGAACCACACACATTCTAATTCAAAAATCATGGTCAAAAAATACATTGACATTGTTGAAATGATCACTCTCAGTTGTGGAAGAGGATAAAAAGAAAGGAAGACATAGATGTTTAAAACCTTACAGACTGCCCCTGCCTAAAAAATACAAATTGGTCTTTAGAAATAAATTCAGTTTTGAATACTTGACGTGTGCATTTCCCTTCAAACTTTTAAATCTGAGTGTTCTTCCTAATCATATGTTCATGAACAGTATCAAATTCCTCCAAAGTCTTTTTTTGTTGCTAACAACCTATGCTGTATCTCCCTTTAACTACTGTTCAACCCTCAGTGTGAGTCATGCCAAAAAACAGATGGCATCTCCTTCTATGAAGCAAGCAGTTGGCCACACAGCAAGAAAGTGCCAATTTCTTAAGTTTGACAGGTACCCTTCAGTCTGGTTGCATCTCTGTATCATAATTTGTTAAGCACATAACATCTTTTAGGCCATTTTGTCAGATTTCAGCCTGCCCCTCACCTGCAACCAGCACCATCTCATACATACAGAAATATACTTCAAGAATTAAGAAATTCCAGCACTTTTAGTTTCAAAAAATCATATTCATATAATATTTTATATGTTTAACATCAAAATTAATAAAATCCAATATAAGCCAAAGAAACCATTTCTAAGATTCAAATACAAAGAAATGTCATTTAAAGTTTATTCTCTGCTTTCTATCTTGCAAGCCTTTAACCTTGGAAAGTACGTTGTAAATTCATTTTCCACTATTATTCTTTTCTGTATTACCATGAACCATTTTTTCTTGGGTCAATGTGAAATATCACTGTTCCTAGGGATTATCTTTTGAGGTGATCATCAATAGCATTAGTCACAGTCACCAGGACATATTATAGTAGAAAGTTAAAAAGTATTTGATGTACTTTGTCATTTTCTAATATAGCAAGGGCAGCAATTGAATGTAATCATGTTATAACAAGGTGTATATATTGGACAACAGAACATTCTAATGGAATTAAATTTCCATTTTGTAAAGGCAATATATGAGATGAGTTGGGATAGATGAATGTTTAGAAACCATAAATAATCCTTTCAAACCATGACAGGTAATTTTACTTGCACACAAATGGATGATTTTTAAATGAACAGAGATTCACTTTTTGGCAAGTACTTTACAAAAGATCTAGTTTATACCATCAAAAACTATTCAATTGAATATAGAAATGGCCTTTACATTTTCCCATCCTAGGAAAGTCTTCCCAATCAATGAGAATACTTTTTATCAAGCAAAGCTTCTATATTTCAATTCTCACAATTAACTATTTCCTATAAGTATACTTTCACATCAAAACCCTAGCCCATGAAGGAAATGCAAAATAGGGAATAGAAAGGCTCAAAGAAGCAATACTACTAGGTACTCTTAATCTCACTCTCTCTAATATCTCCAGTCCCAATTCAGTAGACAGAGAAGGCACTCATCCTCACCAGGAAGAACAATGGCTAGATAACAAAGAAGACAAAGATCATTTGTATTTTGCTTGTTCATATCTCCCAACCGTCCCACTGTTCCAACACTCAACTTCATTGCCTTCCTTTGTTCTTCATTTATTCCAGACCTACTTATTAAGCACCTAGTATGTGTCAAGGATTTTCCTACAAAATGAGGACTCAAATATAACAAAAGCAAACATGGTCTGGGTACCCCTCATGGAATATCATCTAGCAGAGGAGATAGACCTAAACTAATAAACATACAAATAGAGGTGAAATTATTACCATGATTAAGTGCCATGAAGGGAAGAGATGTGGTGTCATATCAGCTCATCACAGGAGGGCTTGCTGTGATCAGGGAGGAAAGGTAAGTTTTCTCTGAGGCATCAAGCTCTAAGTGGACATTTGAATTTGTTGGGAGTCGACAAATGTGGAAGGATGGGAGGGAGGACAGATGAAGCATCTCAGGCAGACAGAACAGTATGTACTGAAGGAGAACAATCAGGGCACAGTTTAGTGAAAAAGCAGGCAGAGCTGGGGAGTGGGATGAGGTCTTACTGGGAAGAGGTGGGGTCTGATCATGTAGGGTCTTAAAGTTTATGTTAAGGGTTTGGATCTTTATCCTAAGAGCAATGAGAAGTCATCAAAAGATTTTCAAACAAGGGGTTGGGGTGGTAATATTTGAAATGAATACTTTCACTAGAGCGTGAGCAACAGAAAGGGGGAAAGTGAGTAAAGAGAGAAGAAAAGTAGGGAGTAGGTCACATAGATGCCATTGGAGTGGTTCAGGAAAGAAGATGGTAGCTTCAACAGGACAATGGAAGTAATAATGATCCAGAGGTAGGGATATCTGTGGGAAATATTTAAGAGGAAAAATTTACAAATTTGGGGGATGGAGTAAATATAGCATGTAAGGGCTATAAGAGGTATTAAGGTTTCTGGCTTTGGTAATGTGTGGAATATGGCATTATTTACTGAGAAAGATAATAGGAGGGAAGGACTAGGTTTGATGAGGGATTCAGGAAATAGGAAGAAGGACAATTTAAGAGTTGATCTGGACACAAATTTCAGGTGTCACTGAGGTGAAATTGTCAAGAAGACAATTGGGGAGATGCGTCTGGAGTCTAGGGAAGAGGTTTGGCTGAAACTGCTAATTTGCAAGTCTTCTGCACACAGGTGAGAATTGAGCCTTGAATGTGGATTAGATTGCCCAAGGCAAGAGTCCCGAGGGGGAAAAAGTGAGCCTAGAAACCAGCGTTGAGAAAACTCAAGATTTAGTAGGTTGACAGATCAGAATCAGCCTGCAAAAGTGACTTTTCTCTCTTTGGCTGCCTTCTTGAAACCGTATGACTTAAAAGGCCAAACAGTAGGAGCCTAGGGAAAAGAGTATTTAAGGAATGGTGGAGAGATAATACACAATGAAAGCTAGTGAAAGGTCAAGGAAGATAAGTGTTGACAAATGACTCCTGGGGAAGGTCATTTTTGAATATGTGACAGCTGTATTGGTGGAGTAATATGGAAGCCAAACCAGAGTACACAGAAGGATGAATCGGAGATAAACAAAGAGGCTCTTGAAAAGTCTGCTGTTACTAGCCTTCTGGACTCAAACTTGGGCCAGCCCCTCACAGCCCTGGTCTTCCTGAAGCTGCACAGGGCTCTAACAAGGCTCCACCTTCACCTTAGTCCAGAAGTTCTCCACCACAGCACTCAGGAGTCCCAGCAAACCTGCTGATTCAGACTCTCTAGCTGCACACATTTGGCCGTGTTTGATGTGCTGCTAGAATTTAGAAGCCAGCTCTAACTTTACACTGTAATCCAGTGTCCCTCAAATTTTAGGCATTCATATACAACTGCCACAATTACTGTCATGTGCATGTACCTCCTATGCTATCATTTACTTAGAATGTTTCTTTAAATTAGGCCACTTTAAAACATAAATTAATTTATCATTAAAGGATAATATATGCTAAGACCACAGGAAAAACTGTCATTTATCATAAATGGATGGTTACTGTAAATAAATTTTAAAAACAGAGAAAACAAAATGTTAAGTTCTAGCTAGATACTTCAGCTCATTGAAGACTCTGAACCTGACATATAAATGAACAAAAGGTGAGAGGTGCTGCTTAGCAAGAGAGATGTTAAAAATATACCCACCCCAAAACATAGTTGAATGTTTTTATTAGGTGATGGGATTATTCCTTGCACAAGTTCTAAAACTGTGGTGTTTTCAGTGCACAAATTCAGAGGTATAGAAAAAAAAAAATGTGACCTTCTGTCCCAGCTTGATTTTTATTGTCTTGTCTCATAATTATCATGAGAACTACTTAGAAGCTTCTCCTTGTAAGGTTACTCATAGAATTAATATTTGCCACAGCCTGCAGTTAGTTATCCTTAGGGTCAAATCTAAAGAACTTAACATCATAATAGAAAGTGCCAATTCATTCAAGAAACATTTAGTGAGCCATGTACTGCCCCAGGTGCTGGGATTCAGGCATGAATAAAACAAAGTGTCTATCATCCAGGAGTTTAATACCAAGAGGGGAGATGCACATGTAAACAAGTCATAATTTAGAATCAAAAGCACAACAATGAAGTTTACAAAAGGAAGTGGTTAACTAACTATCTGGGCTGGGTGGGAGGAGGGAGATGGGCAGGTCATCAGGAAAGTCTTTCTGGAAGAGATTCACCCACACACTTCAGACTATCTTTGCTTATTATGTACTGAGAATTTTTAACTGAGTCTGTGCCTACAGCTACTGGATCTATTTTTCATAAATTTCTTATTTATTACTTATATGAGGTTTACTTTATTCAAGTTTAAAGGATATTTCACATTAATTAGTAGTTTAATTTTTCTCCTGTGGGAGGTGGAGTTTTCAATTATCAAGGAAGCATGACCTGGTTAAAAGAGCACCACGTCGCAAGTCAGGAACCCCATGAGCTCAGTTCATCCTGCTTGTTATCCCTGTAACCTTGGAAAACCACAATTTCTGAGCTTTAGTTTCTTCTTTCATAAAGTAAGGATAATAAAACTGAACCTCTTTGATTTACAGTAGGCTAGAATTTCTATTTTTGTACAAACCACTGTGAAAGAGAAAAATATTTTAGAGGGATAATTTAATTAAAAGTAAGTTGATTCTAAATTAAATGATATCAGATAATTATGAAATGATATCAGACATATGACATCCAATATATCTGGCTTGAGGAAAGAATTCAACCCAAATTTATTTCAGTTAATTCTGGGGGAGAAATTTCTTTAACTATGACAAGAGATTAAAAACATATTATTTAATAGTCTTTCCGAAAAGCAAGCTACATAAATAATACATGGAACCTGATTCCATTTATTGTAAAATAAAACAAACCTTTATAACTACATTTGATTCAAAATGCATTGAAAAAGTCCACTAAGCTATATTCCAAACTATTGACAGTGGTTCTATATAAGGAGGTCAGTGGGTAGGAAAGGGAGGATTGCATATGGCAAAGGTCAGCTGATGAGGAGGAAGTGAAGATAAAGTGGGCAAGAGATAAAGGCAGTGTTAACTTTTTGTTCTATATAATTCTGTGTTGCTTGAATTTTTATAGTGAGAATTATTTATGTCTCATTTAGTTAAAGAAGACACATTGTAAATAATGAGGATTCTGGATTCAAGGAGACAGACTAAGCTTCCACATTTCATTGAAGAAATAACATCATAAACATAGTAAATGGGCTAGAGAGGCACAGATGGCAGAGTAGGAAGACCCTGAGCTCCCCTCATCTCAAAGGAGCACCTAAGTTACAGCTATTTACAGAGCAACTGTTGATGAGAAAGACTGGACAACTAGCAAAAAAGATCTTCTACAGCTAAAGGTTTAAAGAAGGAACCACAATCAAGACAGATAGGAGGGGTGGAGTCATGGTATAGCCAAGACCCATACCCCAGGTGGGTGACCCACAAAGGAGAAGATAATCATAATTGTAGAGGTTCTCCCCAAGGAGCAAGGGGTCCGAGCCCCATATCAGGTTCCCCAACTCAGGGGTCCTGCACCAGGAAGACAAGCCCCCAGAATGTTTGGCTTTGAAGCTCAAAGGGGCTTACTTTTGGGAGAGGCAGAGGGCTGTGAGAAATAGAGGTTCCACTCTTAAAGGGCGCGCACAAAATCTCACATGCTCCCAAACCCAGGGAAGAAGCAGTAATTTGAAAGAAGCCTAGGTCAGACCTACCTGCCGATCTTACAGAGCCTCCCAGAGAGGCAAGAGGCCAGTGGAGTTCACACTGGGGACATAAACACTGGCAGCAGCTATTTTTGGAAGCTTGTTCTACCACAAGGACACTGTTGATGGCAAGAGCCATCTTGGAATCCTTTCCTCTAGCTTATTAATGAAGGGACCTGACCTTGCACACCAGCCTGTTGGCACCAGTACTGGGATGTCTCAGGCCAGGCAGCTAGCTGGGCATGGACACAGCCCCACCCCCCAGCAGACTGACTTCCTTAAGACTCCCTGAGCCCACAGCCAACCCAAGACCTGGTTCTGTCCACCAGAGGGCCTAGGACCTGGCCCCACACACCAGGGTGCCAGCACTAGACCCAGGAGCCCCCATTGCCCCACAGCCAGCTGTTGAGACCTGGTCCCACCCACCAGCAGGCCAAAAGCAACTCCTGGATCCCCAGGAACCCAGAGCCAGAGACCCCAGGACCCAGCTTGGCCCACCAGTGAGAAGGCACCAGCCCAAGGACAATCTGGGACCCAGCCGTACCCACCAGGTGGCCAACACCAGCTCCAGGATCCCCAGGTCCTGCAGCCAGAGACACCCGGACTTAACTCCACCCACCATTGGGCAGGCATCAGCCCCAGGACCACCCCAACCCCACAGCCTCCCATGTCAGTACCCAGCCCTTCCCACCAGCAGGCCAACACCAGCTTTAGGACACTTTGGGCCCCTCAGCCACCCCCATAGGATCAAGACCCATCATGAGCGGGTCAACACCAGCTTCAGAACATCCCAAACCCTACAGCCAGCCAGGTCAGGAACCAGCTGCACCTACCAGGGTGACACTAGATTCAGGACACCCAACCCTGCTATCACCCACCCCAAAAGTGGCTCCCACCACTGGGCCAAAACTAGTCCCACAATCCCCCAGTGATCCACAGCCAGCTGCCTCATGACTCAGCCCCACCCAATAGTGATGGGCAGCCTGCACACAAGGCAGGGCCTGGCAATCAACCAAACCAGGGGACAGACACACCTTCCAGACTGCCCACAGTAGTCAGCCTGCCACAACAGAAGGACTCATGCAGCCCACATAGGGAGCACCCCTAGAGCACACATAGCTTTGTTGACCAAAGGGGAGTGTGCTGTTGGGACACATAGGACATCTCCTATGAAAGGCCACTTCTCCAAGGTCGAGAAATACAAACAACCTACCAAATACATAGAAATAAAAACAGCAAATTAGGCAAAATGAGGTGACAAAGGAATATGTTCCAAATGAAGGAACAAGATAAAAGCCCAGAAGAAGATAAACACACACACACCACACCACACACACAAACACACACACACACACACACACACACACACTAGAATATTACTAAGCTATTAAAAAAATAAAATCCTGTCATATGCAACAACATGCATTATCCTAGAGGGTATTATGCTACATGAAATAAGTCAGAGAAAAACAAATACTGTATGATTTCACTTATATGTGGAATCTACAAAGTAAAACAAATGAACAAACATAACAAAACAAAACAAGAGTTATAGATACAGAGAATAAACAGGTGGTTCCCAGAAGGTGAGGGTAGAGGAAGAAAAGAAATAGGTGAGGGAGACTAAGAGGTACAAACTTCCAGTTGCAAAATAAACAAGTCACAGGTATGAAATGTACAGTGTGAGGAATAAAATAAATAATTATGTAATATCTTTGTATGGTGATAGATCATAACTAGACTTATAGTGGTGATCATTTTGAAATATGCAGACATACCAAATCACTCTATTGTGTGACAAGAACTAACATAGTGTTTTAGGTCAATTATACTTCAAAAACAAATACACATAGAAAAAGAGATCAGATTTGTGGTTACCAGAGGTGGGGGTGGGGAGAGGGGAATTGGAGGAAGGAGGTCAAAAGGTACAACGTGATAAGTATAGTTAACACTGCTGTATGTTATGTATGAAAGTTGTTGAAGAGAGTAAATCCTAAGAGCTATCATCACACGAAAAAGGTTTTTTTCTATTTCTTTAATTTTGTATCTATATGAGACAAGGGGTGTTCACTAAACTTAATGTGATAATTATTTCATGATAGTGAAGTCATTATGTGGTACACTTTAAACTTATACAGTGCTGTATGTCAATTCTATCTCAATAAGAAAATAAAGCAATAGATAGGTAGATGCTAAACGAATAGAACAATAACAATGCAAAGAATGGGGCATGGTTATCACTCAACAAGGATTTCAGCAAATTTCTGGGAGACAAAGTAGATTCAAGTAAGTTGATAGTATAAGTCCAAGTCTGAAGACAGAAGAAGACCAAAGTCCCAGCTCAAAGACAGTCAGGTAGAGAGAAATAATTCTTTCCTACTCAACCTTTTATTCTATTCAGGCCTTTAGTGGATTGGATGAGGCCTACCCACACTGGGGAGGGCAATGTGCTTCACCGTCGACAGATTCAAATGCTAATCTCACTTGGAAACACCCTCACAGACACATTTAGAAATAATGTTTTACCAAATATTTGGGCATTTCATGTCCCAGTCAAGTTGACACATAAAATTAACAATCACACTATTTAAGGAATGTCCAGGAAAACCCAAAGACAATAGGGGAGACAAAAACAAGGATACCAGAGGAAATTTTAGCCTCTGACACCACAGTCACAGTGAACAGCAAACACAGCCTAACTTCCAGCCAGATAAGCATAAAATATTCCACTAAAGGCCTATATACCTAAGTTCTTTTACCCAGTACATCATGTCTGGCTTTCAACCAAAAATTATAAAGCACACTAAAAGGCAAAAATAAACAAACAAAAAACCACCATAGCTTGAAGAAATGGAGCAAACATCAGAACCAGAATCAGATATGGCAGAGATTTTGGAATTATCAGACCAGGAATTTAGAATAACTATGATTAGTATAGCAGGTTCTAGTGGAAAAAAATGGGAAACATGCAAGAACAGGTGGGTAATGTAAGCAGAGATGGAAACACTAAGAAAAGAAAATGATAGAAATAAACAACACTGTAACAGAAATGAATATCTTTGGATGGGTTCATCAGTAGATTGGACACAGACAAGGAAAAAAATTAGTGAACTTTAAGATATGTCAGTAGAAACTTTCAAACTTGAGTGTAAATTAAAATTTAAAAAAAGAATTTAAAAGATGGAACAGAATGTTCCAGAACTGTGTCACAATTACAAAAGGTGTCACATACGTATAGTAGGAATTTCAGAAGGAAAAGAAAAGGTAAAAGAAACAGAAGAAATAGTTGAAGTGATAATGGCTAAGAATTTTCCAAAACAGGCACCAAACCACATATCCAACTCAGAGAACACCAAGCAGGATAAATGCCAAAAAAAAAAAAAGTACACCTAGGAATCTCATATCCAAACTGCATACAAAGACAAAAAGAAAATCTTAGAGAAAGGATAACAAATGAAAAAAAATCTAGGAAAATAAAACCTATACAGATGAAACATAACTTCAAAGCATAGGAAACTAAAATGTGCATGATTTTGAGAGATTGCTAAGGTATAAGAAAAAAATACTCCACTTGGCCTTGATGCTACATTCACTCTCAAGTGTCACAGGGTAATGGCATTTGACCCACAGAGAAGGAAATGGAAACATATTAACATAGCCATAACAATGAAGACTTTTCACTGATTTTCAGATTCAAGAATTAACCTATAGAAATGAACAAGATTAATTATGGTTACAGTATAAATTGTAAATGTTTTCAATATGAAAAAATGTAAAAGTAGAGGTATAGCTGTCAGAAATTGACGATGGAAAGAGCAATATGTAAAAAATTACCAGCACAAAAACATCTATCTTACAGGGCAGGGATTCAAAGGAGACTATTGAAAGAGGATACATAAAAAATATAGAGATGCATAAAACAATAGGTAGGTAGATGGATAGATAGATGCTAGACAGATAGATAGATGATAGATAGATAGATAGATATGATTGGAAGTTAGAGGAACTAATAGAATGTTTTTATGTATGATTACTTAGAAGAAATGGAAAGAAGAGAAAGGAGCAAAGAGGCAGGAGTTGTACAAGAGAGATAAATTCTTACCCTTAGGAATGTAGATAATGTCAGTAACTATTCTCAGTCATAAATCAAAAAGTAAAGGAAGAAGCATATTATTTAGAATTATGGAGGCAATGACTAGGAGAACTAAAAACAAAAACAATTAAAATAAGGTAGTTACCTCTGGTGAGTAGGACTGGGGATAGCGTAGAGTAAGGGCAAAAAAACTTATTATGAACTATTCTGCCTTTTTTATTTTTTAACATAGACCATATACTTCTCTGATAAAAGTAAAACTTTAATGACTTTAAAAAGAAAGGTTTAAAATAAAATTTAAACCTTTAATAGCATAAAAATCCTTTCATGAGAAACCCAGTCAAGGTGCTTTTAAATGGACTTCATTCATCTCAGCTAGCAGCATAGAACCCTACCAGAGAGGGTGATGCTTCTAGGTAGTTGGTCTTTTTACTGGAACTTCAAATGCCCAAAGAAGGTAAAATAAACTTGACATATCCCTTAGCACAGTATGTTCACTACTGAAAGAAAGAAAAGAAAAGCTGCCTGTAAAGTAGTGAGAGAAGATGTCCCACAGTGAAAACACTTCTCAACAAAGGACACTAAGAGAGGAAAGATTAACACTGGATTTTGCCGATTGGGATGAATAAAAACTAAGGAGGGAAAAAGAAACCTAGAGATATGCAGTATAGGATTGGATTGTGGATTGTGCTACAACTGAAGCAGATATTCAGGCGTCAAGAATGGGAACATAATCATCATGCCTTAAGTTCTTAAAACCTGAAGATTGTTATAAATTTATAATTATCAGTGAGTTGTTGTAAGGAGACAAGTTCAAATGCCAAATGTAGTGAGCATTCAGGTTTGCCAAGAAAAAAGAAAAGGAAAAAGGATTTAGAGTTCAAGGACCCAGATTCAAGTCTGTGCTTTGCAACTTACTAAGTATGGGACATTAGCAAAATCATGTAACTTTTCTGAAACGTAGTTCCCTTTTCTGTCTGTATCTCTATTTCTATCTTTATTAGGGATAATAAATAATAACAAGAGTAAGAGCAGCAGTAACAATAACAACAACAACAAAAACCAACCATCCCAACATATCTGCTAGGTCTATTCTCATGATAATATGGTTTCATGGTTAATTTTATGTGTCAACTTGACTGGCCACAATGCATCCAGATTAAACATTATTTGTGGGTGTCTGTAGGACTGTTTCCAGATGAGCTTAGCATTTGAATTGAATAGACTCAGTAAAGTAGATTGCCCACCATGGGTGCATTATCCCGTCATTTCAGGGCCTGAATAGAATAAAAGGCAGAGTAAGGACAAATTTGCCCCATTTTTCCTGCCTCATTGATTGAGCTGGAACATCTCATTTCATCTTCTCTGGCCTTCAGACTGGGATTTACACTATCACCTCCCCTGCTTCTCAGGGCTTTGGACCGAATTACACCACTAGCTGTCCTGGAGACCCAGGAGATTGGCAGATGGCGAATCTTGGGACTACTCAGCGTCCATAATCACATGAACCAATTCCTCAAAATAAATCTCCTTTTTTCCTACTGGATATGTTTCTCCAGAGCCCTGACTAATACATATGAGATATAGACTTAAAACTTTCAAAAGTTATGTAAGTATCAGTTACGATAATTGTCATCCGGGAGCAGATTCCTTCTTCCCATGCTGTGGTTGACTACTGTGTGTCTGTCCCTGCTGGGAGCTGAATAACTGAGGCGTGGAGGACAACGAATGGAAGGAGGTCATGACAACAGCAGCCAGCTTGAAATACCACCAGATTAACTAATCAACATCTATTAGTAAATTCTGACCTATTGAATGTAAATCTTGCCTATAATTTGCTGCTTATACCTGCAGGGTACCATGAGAATTACTAAGAAACATAAATGATATAACTAATCTATCACAATAGTCCAGAAACAGAGTTGACAAAACATTTTCTCATGTGTGCTTGAGGAATTTATAATTTTAGGGATGGGGAGATAATTTTGATTAAAAGAGAAATCTATTGCAGAGAAGGAAGAAATAAATAACTTGTGGGGCTTCCTTGGTGGCGCAGTGGTTGGGAATCCGCCTGCCAATGCAGGGGACACGGGTTCGAGCCCTGGTCTGGGAAGATCCCACGTGCCACGGAGCAACTGGGCCCGTGAGCCACAACTACTGAGCCTGCGCATCTGGAGCCTGTGCTCCGCAACAAGAGAAGCCGCGATAGTGAGAGGCCCACGCACCGCGATGAAGAGTGGCCCCCACTTGCCGCAACTAGAGGAAGCCCTTGAGCAGAAACGAAGACCCAACACAGCCAAAAATTAATAATAATAATAATAATTAATAAATAAATAAATAAAATTTTAAAAAAACAGTTGTGAAAAAATGTTTTTAACATGGAGTTGGTAACAGGTTTTGCAGAAGAAAAGTTATAATTGAAACTTTTTGGTTTATATTTATTTAGCAGAAATAAAATGTGTTGTGCATGATTTCTAGCAAACATGTACCATTCAGCAAGGCACTGGGAACACAAACAAGATATAGAAACAAATCCTATGCAGAGGATTTATATTCCTGTGTCCTTAAATACTAGGTGAGTCAAGAATACAAGTACAAGTTTAACTAATTAGGGCAGAAGTTTCAGTGTAATGGTTAAGGATATGCTGCAGGAATGAGTAAGTCCTACAACCTCAGTGGTATAACGTGATAAAGGCTTATTTCTCACATAAAGTCTGCTGTGGTTCCAGGTAAATTTCCAAGACACTGTCTTTCCTGTGGGAGCTCAGCAATTAGACTACTTTCATCTTGTGTCTCCATGATCAACATGCCAGAGAGAAAGAGAGCTGAGGACTCTTGCTTAGACAATCCAATGTTTTGACCCAAAAGCAAATCAAATCACCTCCACTCATAACCCCTTTGCCATAATTAATCATATGACCCTGCCCAACCTAAAGGAAGCTGAGAAGGCCACTTTCCAAGGTGTCTGGAAGAACAAAAGAACAGATATTCATGAATACTAGTAAAGCTTAAATGAACAGGCACCATCCCCTACTGTTCTGCTTAGTGACTACTTTCTCCCATTAATGATATTATTATGCAAATGAAGTAAATAGAAATTAGTAGCAAAACACAAGGTCTAACTAGTTCAGTTTGGAGGGAAGATCTGGAAAAGAGTCTGGATTAGAGAACCCAATGGATTAAGGGAATCTTGAATAATGAAGATATATTGAACTTTCACTGAGATAACTATGATCAGTGTAGATAAATCAAAAGTTCCTGAACCCATGTTGTACCTCCTCTTTATCACTACCTTGACAGAACTCATTCATGAGTTGTTGACAAGCAAGGAAGCTTATGCTTGGAACACTCACTCAGCACCTTGCTTCCGCCAAGGACAATCTAGGCCACCCAGAGGGAACGAGAAGCCATCACTTAAGAGTCATAAAAGGAAAAAGCAAACAGGACAAAATGAGAAGTTGAAATAGAGGATGATGTTACTTTGTACAAGCAAATTTTCGAGGGCAAGATGATTCACTATACCAAAAAAATGAAAATAAACAAGAGTTTATAGAATTTTGTCAACTGCATTACTTGCTGTCTGTGACCAGTTGCCTCTAGGCTCCAGCACAAATCTCTCTGGATGACATTTCAAGGAAAAAATTCAAATAATTTAGGTAACTGGACTCGGTTTGTGTTTGTTTGTTTTTGGACATATGGCTAGGAGTTTGCCTCAGTTTGTGTAGCTGATAAAAAAAGAGGGTTTGGGGTTTGTGTTGGGTATTTTCTGTGCTGTGCTGGTAAATGTTTCATTTATGTGCTGGTAGCTTTTATGGTAGCTTTTGATTCAAGGTCATTTATTTATACTGACATCAGTAGCATTTTTGAGCTATGGGGGTATACAAAAAAAGGTTACAGATTACACCACTAAATTCCCTTCTAACTCCTAAGGCATAAACATGTCCCTTTTAGGCTTGGTTTTTAGTATCTTTTGCAAAGGCAGGAATTCCTTTTTTAAAAGCCCTTTCTTTAAATGAAAAATAGCAATTTTCATAGAAGTGGGTTTTTTAAGTACAGAGGGCTATTTCGCTCATGATCCGAAAGCCATTCATTGGCCCCGAGGGAAATTCTGTTATGGAAGGATTGACAAAACTTGACGCGATGGAGAGCAACTTAGTGAAACATGAAAAATCATCCCAGTCATAGCCCCACTGAAACACCTTTTTTTTATATTCAGTAGGGAAGTAGAAGTTACAGATTGATTCCTATCATATTCTGCCTTCTACCTGTTTTATAGTTAAGAAATTTACTTGACTTTTAATAGGCCTCAATTCCCTTACCAGTGTATTAAGACCAATGAATAAGATGTTCTCTGTGGCTGCTTACCGTAGCAAAAATCTAGGTAGCAAAATTCATGATGTGGGACCGCCAAAAGAAACATGTGGATTAGTTGCTAACATCCTCCCTTTCTTGTTAGTCAATATAAACTACCACGTCAAGATGAGACCCTTAGACTCTTAGCATGATAATCATGCTTATGGGATCTGGGGAGGCATGATGCTATTGGGAAGTCTGGTGTCTTGCCTGAGTCTAGTAGATGACATCTAGGTTGGCCCTGGAAGAAGCAGAAAGAGAGTACTGGGAAGGCACCTGGACCCAAGAAAGGTTAAGGCCATTGGAACTTCAGAACATCTGATACTTTCGAGGAACTCTCAATCCTCTCCATCTTTCTGAAGGCAACACTCAGATCTCAGACAGAGGCAACAATTGAGGCTCCTATCACATCCACCATGCTTGGTATTTATTCCCTCATTCTACTTTTTTCCTTCTATTTACTATCATCAAACATGACTTTCCAAAGGCTTTCCTGCCCATTTATCCCCCAAACTAGATCATCTCAGTGGATATCTATAGGTCCTGCCACGTTAGGATTCAAAAAATTGTAAGACACGTAAGTCATGCTCTGTTTATCCTTAAACCCATTCTGGAGGCTCAAGAAGGTTATGACTCTCAATTTAAAAACGGCTGTGACTAACAACTCCAAATCTTTTACTATATTCAGCAAGAGTTCATTAACAAGTAAACTCAAGGCCTGACAGGTTATTGCTTTTATACAAATGAGCTTATTAACCAGCACAGTTAACAATATATTTGGTAGGCACTGAGCATTTCCTTAAGGAAGCTCCTAAATAACCTAATCATCAAAATTAATAGATTTCTATTGAACTGTTTACATGTTATTACTGGTAAATCTCATTAGCCAGTCAATGAACATGTTAAATTATCAAAACAAATAACCTGAACTAAACATAATAATTGTATGTTGCATAGACGCTCTCTTCATTTTAACTGGGTACTTTCAGTTAATAAAAATATTTTCAATCCTATGTCTTGCTAATCTGTAACAAGTTGCTTCTTTATTTTCTATACTGTATTTGCACATTCACAAAATGCCCTCCAGATACTCTTGCTTTTGCTTTATTATTCCTTAAAAAATACACTGGTATTAACTTTGGCATTTTGTTACTTCATTCCTTCAGCCAACATTTATCAAGCACTTCTTTGGGCTGAGCACTGGGTATCTCTTCCCTGAACAACTGTAGTCATCTCCTCACTTGTTCACCCACAATAACCTTGAATCTTCCAAACTATTTTCCACACTGAAGCCTGAGGCTAAGCCTTCCCAAGGCTCTTAGGACAAGACCAGAATGCTTCTTTTGGCCGCAAGGCTCTTCATGGTCTGGCCTCTACCTGTCTTTCCAGCATCATTTAGAACCACATTTTCCCTCACTCTCCGTATTTCAATCATGACCGTATTCTTTCAAATCCTCACACTTGCCAGGTATTCTCCTACTCCCTGGTCTGTGAAGATGTTATCTGCTTTGCGTCCAACACCCTTCCATTACCCTTCATGAATCAACTGCTAATCATCTTTCAAAATTCAGGTCAAGTGCCACCTCATTAGCAAACTCTCAGCTGACCTTTCTGAGTGGGTCAATTATCCCCAGTATGTGCTCTCAATACACCCTCTGTCTAAATGATCACATTTGTAATGCCAAATTTATTGCTGTGATAATTTAATGTCTGTCTCCCCTACTAGACTCAGAACTCCAGAAGTCAAGATCACCATTTTATCTCCATTTAAAAGTGTAACAATGGGCACAATCAACTCTCAACAAATATGTACTGAATTAATAAACAATAAATATCAGGATATTTGAAATTTATGTATGATCAAAGAAAACAAAAACAAAGCTCTGCACAAAATGGCAGACTGGGTATGGTGGAAATCTGTCATTTGTGGCAGCCCAAACACCTCCGGACACCCTCCATTGTAATAGTTCTCCATATTGCTGATCCTCACGTTTCTCAAGTTGAATCCAAAATCTCTATTTCCCAGAATCCCATTCTTTTAGCAGGTAGACTTAAAACTAGGTTCCATCAAACAGATGTACCAACGAGAGACTTGGAAGGCAGATTTGAAGATAATGAGGCACCGGGCTCTTCTGGCAAAAACAATTGCAGAGGCATTTGATATTCCACACCATACATAATGGGTGTTCTGATACTGGACCCTGGCTTTGTTGGTTTTGAGGAACAGGGAGAGGCAGCAGTGGGATTTCTATAAGGCTGAGCTGAGAGGAGTTTGGGCATTTCTCTTAGCTGTGTTACTTCTGACTGTACAGGCTTCACTAAAGATGGTTTACTGGCACTCTTAGAAACTGCATGAGCTAACTAATTCCTTTCAGCTTCAGCTAGCCGGAATAGATTCTTTTGTCTAGCCAGAAACCCTAAACTGATACCCCTGAAGAAAATATTTGCAATGTGTCCATAGCAAACAAAAGATTTCCACAAAAAAAGCTCACACAAATCTAATTTATAAGCAACTCAAAAGAATATGAATAGGCAATTCACAGAAGCACACTGGCCAATAAACAAATGAAAACATGCTCAGCCATATGTATGATCAGGGAAATACAAATTAAATAAGTCATGGATATTGTTTTTTATCTATGAGACTGAGAAATACAAATAAAGATTAAAATATCCATCATAAAAAGGGATACAGAGAAATGGGTACTTTCATTAATTATGTGGAAGGAGGGAGGGTGTATAGTCATATATTTAAGCATTCTCATTAAGGTACAAACAAGAAAGTTACACACTATCGTCAATATATTTAAAATTGTTCTGGAAGTTCTAGACAATGTGATAAGACTAGAAAAAAGAGTAAGAAGTATCAATGTTGAACACCAATAATTTTGATGTTTCACTTGCATATGATATAATTTTCTACATAGAAGAGTCAGGACAATCAAGTATTCTAATTATTTAGTGAGGTAGCCATATATAAGGTAAAAAATGCAAAAAACAAAAATCAGCCTTTTTTATAATTCAGAAATAATTAGAAACTATAATGAAAAAAACTCCATATCCAAAAGCAATGGAAGTCACTATAACACACAGAAAAGATTGTGAGAAAAAAGTATACAAAGCCTCATGAAAAACAAACTATAAAAATGTACTATAGGCATTAAGAAGAAAATTTAGATTTATAACACAAAGGCAAAGGTATGCTTTTGGATGTTTATTGTATCAATGTTCATGTAACCAAAAAATAAAGGAAACAAATGTCCATCTATAGGAAATACAATTGGCATTGTGATACATCAATACAATGAATCCTCTCCAAAAGAAAACAAAACAAAAAACAAAACAAAACAAACAAAAACCTGTTAAAAAGAATGAGATAGAAACTCAAAGAAACAGAGAGTAGAGTGGTGGTTACCAAGGGCTAGGGAGTGAGGAGTGGGGTAAAATAGGAGATGTTGGTCAAAAGGTACAAACTTCCAATCATGAGAGTAGTAAGTTTTACGGATCTATTGTACAACATAGTGACTATAACTAATAATACGGTATTGTATACTTGAAAGTTGCTAAGTAAGTATATCTAAATGTTCTCACCACAAAAAAGATATGGTAATTATGTGACTTGATGGAGGTGTTAGCTAATACTATAGTGGCAATCATTCTGCAATATATAAGTGTATCAAATCAATGCAGTGTACACCTTAAACTTACATAATGTTATATGTCAATTATATCTGAAGGGGGAAAAAAGAATAAGGTAGTTCTATAAGTACTGGCATGAAAACTCACCAGCCAAATTTTGGTTATTTTTTTAAGATGTAGAACAAAATGTGATCCAGTTTTTTGTTTAAAAAATATGCTTGATTGTATATATAAAAAATACAGACACAATTCCATAAAGATATTGTATCGGACACCTCTTCTGCATACCTTCAATCATCCCATCACCTACAAGCTCTTCCTATAGCCCCTGATGCTTCCACACAGGTTTTGACCAGCCTTACACAGGTACAAGGTGACCAGACCTCATTATAGTCCACATCAGGTACACCTAAGCTTCCTGCCCAAGGGTGAATTCTAAGAAGCATTTCCTATGGCTCCTTAGAATCTCAGGGAGCAAAGGGAACAAGAGAGAAACTTTCACTTTTTGCTTTGCACACTGTGTATGATTTAAATTTATTATCTTTTAAAAAAGCATTCACTTTTTTTTTTAACATCTTTATTGGAGTATAATTGCTTTACAATGGTGTGTTAGTTTCTGCTGTATAACAAAGTGAATCAGCTATATGCATACGTATATCCCCACATCTCCTCCCTCTTGCGTCTCCCTCCCACCTTCCTTATGCCACCCCTCTAGGTGGTCGCAAATCACCAAGCTTAAAAAGCATTCACTTTTACATCTCACCCCTCCCCCTCCCCATATCCTCAAGTCCATTCTCTAGTAGGTCTGTGGTGAGATGTGACAGGGTGAGAGAGTGGCATGGACATATATACACTACCAAATGTAAGATAGATAGCTAGTGGGAAGCAGCCGCATAGCACAGGGAGATCAGCTCAGTGCTTTGTGACCACCTAGAAGGGTGGGAGGGAGGGAGATGCAAGAGGGAAGAGATATGGGAACATATGAATACGTATAACTGATTCCCTTTGTTATAAAGCAGAAACTAACACACCATTATAAAGCAATTATACTCCAATAAAGATGTTAAAAAGTAAAAAAAAAAAAAAAAGATAAAAAAAAAGCATTCACTTTTGTAACTGATGAAAGTGTAGAGAATCAATAGGAAAATTACAAATTCAATAAAAGGTGTGAAAAAGGGAAGGATCTAGCCAGAGGGATGGCCAGGATGAACAGAAATTTTGTGGAGTTATTTATAAAGACTGAAAACACAAGAGTAGCAGGATTAGCAGGGACGATGAAGTTCAATTTTAAACATAGTGAGTTTGAGACAACAACATCCAGCTAATAATGCAATAGTATGAAGATTATTTTTCCATGATCTAGCCATATAAAAGAAGGACTTAGTGTATTTAATCATACATAGACTAGGTGTTAATTCTGTTCAAACAAGATATGGTCAAAATATGAGTTTTTAAGCAATAAGCAAAGTTAATTACATCATAAGAGCTTTGAAGGTAAAATTTATAAAACTAAAAAATACAATTTGTTCTACTTTTACAATTCTGATCTTCTGGAAGGAGGTTTATCATTTAATTCTTAAGCATGATTGTCACTTGATATAGTATCTGAAACCACTGCACTATATTGTATGGTTTAAATACAGCGAAGTTATTCTACTCAGTTGTTGAGGCAAGGCTTCCAAGGCTGGACTTTGAGTATTTATCCACTCAGTTTGACCCCAAACACCTATTCCCTTTACTCCAGTTACCCAGATGTTATCGTTTTCTATGTGTGCCATGAAGTGAAAAGTTCGAACTCACTGGATTAAAATAGTTACAATAAATAAATAAATAAATATTATTTATTGTTTTATGAACCCACTCAAAATATTTTTCCATTAGTTTGAATAGCATATCAAAAATGTTATTTAGGTACCAAATAAAATATGAGGCATATATCCCACCCCACACCTACTACTTTTTTATCTATTATTTTGTAGAAGAAAATATAAACATATATTTTTCCACAGGATCATGGGACAGGGACGATGGTATGCAAAAGATCCCCCTTGCTGGTCTTTCCTTTGTCACCCTTTATTTCAGCTAAACTAAAATTAATTTTTCCTTTCCCATCTACTTAACAGTACCACCTTGCTTTGGTGTGTCAAAGAAAAACTTATCATAATTAAAATTCATGTTGACATGACTAAATGCTTGGCATGTATTAAAGTCGTTTGGGCCAAAATAGTTCTTTGTAAATGGTGAAGAGGGTCAAGCATAGTTTTAGTTCTTCCTGTCCTACAAACTAGGCCATCACCACCACCTCCTTTCTAGATACCTAGTGAACCTCAAATTCTTTCTGCTCCATCCCATCAAAATAAATCCTCAAGACATTACCTAATAAACTCCTTTAAAACAAGATATAAACTTGTGATAATCTCAATAACTATCTCTCCCAAGTAGATATATTTTTTATAAGAGGAAAACCTTTAAAAATGTTTCAGATATTAGTATCAGGTTGATCAAGTATTCTAGGCAGGAGAAATCTTTTCAAATCCTCGAGTTTATACTAGTTAGGCAGCTAGCTGACTCATGCATTATTCCTACAACCGTCTATGTGTAGTTTAAGACTTGGAGAGCAAAAATACAACGTGATGGAAGAAGGAACTATTATTTCCTTCAAAGGGAAAATGAATTTGTGCCTAACTAGCTGTTCCTCTTGAATTAGCTAGCCTCCTATCATTCCTGGTCTGGTTACTTTTCCCCATGTCCCAAAACCCCAATCCTAAACTCAACAACATCACCCAGAATTGGACATTGGGTACTTTTTTAACATAGAAATAAAACAGTAAGTAGGACCACTAGTCACCATGTCTGCAAGAGAACTGAAAAACTAATATATACTTCCTTGTTCCACAGCTTGACCACCACTGCTTTCCAAAAAAGGATTATAAATATTCTATTTTTCACATTTGACAACTGTGAAAATCAAGATACACATTTAGTGCTATTTCTCTCTGAAATATACCACTCTTTACATAGAGCTGTGCATAGAGGAGTGAGACATATAAAGTTTCTGTCCCTTGCACACAGGTTAGCAGAAGACAGAGATGAGTTTTTGACTCATGGCCATTGAACAGCAATTGTTACGGGTGACTGAGAAATCAGAAAAGACAGGCGAACAGCTAAATTTACTAACTCAAATCCTAACCCAATTTGTATTCAACCCAGATAGAATATTTTTCAAGAAAAAAGGTAATATATCGTACAAACTGTTCAAATACCAAGTTTAGGATTGTGAGCTCTGTTTCCCCTATAACTGTGAACTGCCTTCAATAGTCTTTACATTGAGGGAGACAGGGAGACGCTTGACTTTCCACGACTTGGGCTTCTACTGGGTGAGTGAGTCCTCCACTCCACATCCCTCCACCCAGAAGAAACAGTCAGAGTAACAAGTTTTGCTCCAGCCCCTTATTGCTTCCTCCATATGAGGAGCTTTCCACACAAGGAGGTGACAAGATCTAGACTTGGAAATGAGGAGAAAAGTAGTAGGAGTCACATTTTGCCTTTGGATCCAAGCTGCATGTTCCCATCCAATTTGAACTCTAATAAAGTTGCTGTTCTTTCATTCTCTCTTGGATAAGAGATGAATAATTATGTTCTCCAACACACTTCTAAACTGGAGTAAATAAAAGACAATTCAAGCTTTCAGGTTTACACTTTTGATTCACCAATCATTACAATTTTTTTTGGAAAAAACACCTTCTAAAGATCATCAAATATTTTAAGCTATAAAAATAAGTCCAGAGTTCCCAATTTTCTGACCAAACTTATTCAAGATGCAAGACAATCTGCTCAGCTAGGAGGCTGCCTTCCTCTAAGCTCAGCGATGATGCAAAACACATCTGCGGTCACTAAAACCACTTTCAAATTGAACTGCCTGATGTTTGTAAAGAGCAATGCCTTTAAAATGTCATAAGAGCTATAAAAAAACTGGAGAAAACTGTTTATTCCAAACAAATATTTTCACTTCGTCCACAGCAAAGGTTTCTGCTTAATTCAAAGACCCTGAATTAGAACAGTGCACAGGCCAAGGTTACCGCTCATGTAATAAAATGTTAGACTGAAAAAAAGAGGTAACCAGGGAGCTTCGTGTGAACTTGGATTCCATAAATCAGTCACTGGATTCAACAACCTCACTGCAGTTTAGTGGAAACTAAAGGCAGGTAATCTCCTGAAACCAAAAATAAGAAATAAGGGGAAAAGCATGTCAAGTCTCAAGGCCCCCAGCACCCTCCCCATCACCCCCGGCCCTCCCCACTGTGGCCCCCTCTTTCCCACCACCATCCTAACCCTCATACTGAGACCCTCTCTTCCTCATCTTTAGCCTCAGATTCCACTCAGGCACACAAAGGGAATTCTTCACAGGGTTTACCCTCTGCTTTCTCTTTCTTTCAGATCATTTAGTTGACCTAAAATTCACAGTTGGTGAGAACATTTGAAAAACTCCTTATCGGGTAAAGTACTACTGACCTAATTCTGGTTAATAATAAAACATTTTTAATATCAGGCTGATTTAACACAGTAAATGGTCTGCATATTGAAAGAATGAATAAGCAATTCTCTCTGAATTAAAATAGGCAAGCATTTCTCCCCAAGGTTCTTGTAATAAAAGCAAAGTATTAACTAATACGAAAGGTTGTCTGTAGTCATCTCATTTATTTTCCAAGATGCACCATTAAAGAAGTATCATATTATCACTTATATGTGGAATCTAAAAAAAAAAAAAATGATACAAATGAACTTATTTACAAAGCAGAAATAGACTCACAGACATAGAAAATAAACTTATGGTTACCAGAAGGGAAAGGTTGGGGGGGGGATAAATTAGTAATTTGGGAATAACATAATATACACACTACTATATATAAAATAAACAACAAGGACCTACTGTATAGCACAGGAAACTATGCTCAATATTTTGTAATAGCCTATTCTTTTTCAGATTCTTTTCCCATATAGGTTATCACAAAATATATCACAAGATCTTCCCTGCAATTGCCAATTTTTAAAATATATAAAATCTTAGTTTTACCATCAACTGTTGTTAGAATAAACTTCTCTGTACTTCAGCAACTAATCTGCAAAATGGGGATAGACCTTGTCCAGGTGAAGCATTTCAGGTGCATGTATAAGGACACACATAAAAATAAGAGGCTTAATTCTTCCTACTGCAAATAAGAAATTTCCTTTCCCTCCTTTTCTCTCTGAGCATTTAATTTAGAAAACTTGTTATTGTAAGTACTTTCTTCTCTGTTTGAAGTGTATACAAATCCTCTTGAAAACTAGATAGGCTTTTTGTCAGCTTTGTGACCTAGGAATACCTTTCTCTAGGACCTGGGAGCCATCTCTTTGAAATGCAAACATCAAGAGAGATAGCACCCCTATACCCCAGTTTCAGTGACAGAGTAGAAGTCTAATTTTGGTGGGCCTCTTGCTCCAAGTGCAAAACTATCTCCTGTAATAAAGATATGAGAAGTTTGGTTTTCCTCCGGATAAAGCTAATTAGCTAACACAGATGGTCACCTCAATTACCAGGTGAAGTAAGGATGATCTATGTGTGACAAGTGGCTGTGTCAAGTCCTCTTACTTGAGGACTAGTTATAGTTTATCTTGAAAAAATGCACGTAGTGGGTTGTCTTCGCTTGACTACAAAAAGGGTGAGATTTCTTTCCGTCCTTTCTAATCTGTTAGTGGATTACCTGTGATATGTCTCACATTCTGGTTTAATAAAAGTGTTTCTTTCTCTACAACCTTTGTGGAAAGGATTTCCAGGTTGGGAGAAGATTTTGGTTTAAATTCTGTTTCCCCAACACATGGAAAGAGCCATGAACAAACCCTCCAAGTGGCATATGGTTATGGCCAGCGTGGGGTCCCAAAAAGAGTGAAATAACACACATGAGCAACTGAATTGACCATTTTGGCTTCATTGCCTCATTTGAATAATTAACCCAACCAAATATTAGATGCATGTTCAATACTCAGTAAAGTCCTATTGATTGTTGAGACATGCTATTTTAAGAGTGCCACTATTCCTAAATTTACTGGCTTTTGTTTTATTTAGCTCTAATTAACCAGTCATCCCCTATAATGGCTCTCCATTAATTTCATATGTCTATCCTTAATGGAGGTCATAAACTAGTTAGGTCATAAACATTGACTAATACAAATTCACAGAAGTATTTCATTTACCTCCACTATGTGTGAAAAGGATTTGAACTTGAATGCCTTTGGGTTTTGACCCCTGCTCTAGAACATCATCCTCCTCGTCATGGTCATCAAGATATTAGCTAATACTGCTTATGCCTGCTTCATAATGGGCACTCTTAGTACTTCTCCTGCATTAATTTCCTTAATTCTCACAACTACCCTTGGATAGATCTTATTAGAACCTCCAATTTACAGATGAGTTGCTGAGGCACAGAAAAGTTAGTAACCTAAGGTCATAAAATTTGTAAAATATGGAGCCAGAATTCAAACCCTATCTGACGATCTGGCTCTGAACCAATGACTTCAACAATTCCATAATGCTCCTTATGAACAAAAACCCTAACTTTATCATGCCACCTAAGGGATGCACAATTTTCCTAATTGTTTCTGGTTTATCTAAGTCTGATTCTGTTCCTATAAGGTAAACTGGCACAGAGTTCCCCTTTAGTATATTTCTGGTTTCTAAATACTAACATAGGCTCAGATTTTGAGCCCTTAGAATACTCATTGCAGTCCTGGAAGTGATGAAGGAAGTACAAAGTCAGAGAAGCCTGTGAATAACTGTCCTGTGCTTTAGCATCTTGTTGCCCGGATATAAATTTCTTATGCAGCCACTGAGATCCCACACTGGTTTAGAACAACAGAATGATCACCTATCTAGTGCAGTTAAAAAAGATGTGATATTTTATTCATAATATTTCAAAGGATAAAATAATAAATCTCCATTGCACGGTAGCACTTCTTTCTAACAATCCTTTTACCAAAATACTCAGGAAGATTCTGGAGATTAAACCAAGTGGTCACTAGGGACTGAGTGTTAACATCCATGAAGGGCAGAATGAAGAGATGGGGCATGAAGAGAAATGTTACAATTCATACCACAGCTGTAAGCCAGGACTCACCGAGAACTATCACCACCCTGAAAGGGGGGAATAGAAAAACTCCAAAAAAGAAGACTATAAAGAGAGCTTTTCTCTGGGAAAGAAAAAGCAAGACCTTGGTGGGAAAGCCCAAGCCTGTACCTCTCATGGGTTTAGAACCAAAACATACAGTTCCTTAAAGGTGCGGAAAACTCTTGAGCTAAAAATTTAATGTAAACCTGGCACTACCCCTGAGGTGTCTGTCAGAAGCAAATGTAGGGCCATTCTGCAGTGAAGCTCCCAAAATCCAAGCCACAAGGAATTTTCACAGAAAAAAACAATCCACACTAAAAATAATCTCACATTTTAAAATTATAAAGCTCATAAGGAAACAATTTCCCAAGACACATGAATCTTGAGACTAAGCATTAAAAATCTTTGGAGACAATTATCACTATAGAAAAAAATTATTTCGAAATCTGATCTCTTTGATGAAAGCTTAAAAAAATGCCTAATGGAAAAAAGTTGGAGTATCCCTCCCTGTGTTATCCTTACCCAACCCTAGAACTAATTCAAGTTGAACTTGAAGCTCATTCATTATTACTTAGAAATGTCTGACTCTAATCAAAGTAGGGTGTTCAGTTTCAGTTGGCACTTAGGTCAACACGATATGAAATGGAAAGTCATAAATGTTAGGCCAGAGAAAATCCCCTTTGTCTTTTTCTCTGAGAAAGTTGGCATAGAATTATTTTATTTCTAATAGTACTCTTTTGTTGAAGTCTTCTCAGCTTAGGCACTAAAATTTGCCATTCTTACAAATATTTTTATAAAAGTCCATGCTGTGTTTACCTTTATGTTCACTCAGTAAATACTCAGTGAAAGTTTACTGTGTATTTGTTCTAGATGCTGTAGACCAGCTGCTCAAGTTAGAGGGCAAGACTGAAAATAATTATTAGGAGTTAAACTCAGCAAAGAAATAACACCCAAAGTCAAGTCTATCACTAAATTCTCCAAAGGGTGAGTATATACAGGGAAGAGCAGAGTCCTGAGGCATAAAGCAGTGATTAAAGTTCAGGAGCAGTAGGAAAAATCTAAGCTGAAGAGAAAGAGTCACATTTCAAAGAGGAAAATGAACATAAGTTATTAAAAGATTCAAGAAAGTACAAAATTCAATGTCAGAACAATGGGAAACCAGGGCCATTGAACTTGGTGATTGGGAGATCACTGGAGATACTCATTAAACAGCAAAAATTAAGACCTTTACAAACAGGAAAAAATGAGTGGTAAGGAAATGGTGACAATTAGTAGAAAGCATTCATTCCAGAAATTCAGCAGTAAATAAAGATGATGACAGCTGTAGGGACAGCAACAGGTTATAAAAAGTTGCCTTTGAAGGAATGGAGTAAAATTAAATCAGTAAAAACTGATGACACTAATTCAAGAGGAGGTAACTAAAGTAACTTCCTTCAGGTATTAGAGTCAAAGATGGAGGCAGAGTACAGATGAACTGGTTTGCAAGACAGAAACAGAGACACAGATGTAGAGAACAAATGTATGGACCCCAAGGGGGGAAAGCGGGGTGGGAGGGGGTGGGATGAATTGGGAGATTGAGATTGGGATTGACATGTATACACTAATATGTATAAAATAGATAACTAATAAGAACCTGCCATATAGCACAGGGAACTCTACTTCACTTTGCTGTACAGTACAAACTAACACAACATTGTAAAACAACTATACCCCAATGAAAAAAAAAAAGATGGAGGTAGAGGATTAACAATGAGGAAAAGAGACAGCTCTTCATTGGGCAAGCTCTCACAGATGTTAAGACATCATATGAAGCAATACAGAATCTCCTGTGAGAGGGACTCAATCAGCACTGCAGTTCATAGTCCTCTGTGGTGGAGGAGTGGATGAGGGAAAAGCTGTGGGGAGGCCGTAAGGCTGCACGGAAGAGAGACAACAATCTGTGCGGTAGACCACAGCTGGAGGACCTTGGCTGTCCCTGAGATACTTATGAATGAATGAACGAACGAATAAATAAATAAATAAAACTAAAATTAAAAATAAAGCACCACTAAGAGGGAGTGAATCAGGTCCACTAAGTTGGCTAGCAGGGTGCTCTCCCAAAATTAACTTGAGCAACTGAAAATGAGGCCTCTCATTATTTACAAAGCAAGAAAAGCTAACACAGAGCTAAGTGAGCTGGAGCTACTCCCACCCAAACAAACAAATAAACACACAAACAAAAAAACAAGAAAACAATTTCTAAAAAGTAATTATATAACACTTCAGTAAACAAAATATTTCTTTTTTGTATATTCTTTGGAAAGTATTATCATAAGCAGTTTTACCTTTTCTTTTGCGTAGAAGAAAGACCCTTAGCTAAAAAGACTTCTACAAAATTTGGATGTCAGTGAAAAGGTGAGGAAGAGGGAGCACGAGAGTATGTGCTTGGGTAAGAAAACTAAACCTACAAGAATGACGTGAGGCCCAAGGAAAGGCACTTCACACATGGCCCTGAGTGAGAGCAAAACTCAGAGTCTATTAGCACTGAGGATTCACTTGCAATAATTAGTAGAACATGCAAAGGGTCATCAATGATTAATATAATGATTTTTCGTAAGACAATTATGATGAAGCTCGTTGTGTGTAAATATGACTATAATGCAGATTTTTAAAACTAAAGTATATCAAATCTTTATCCTTGCCCATTTTTAAAAATTCTAACTCAGGCTAATTTTTCCTACACACTGAGTCATTTCTGAGCCATTAGTTGCAAATGTCAAGTCTTTTAACGTAGACAAAAGAACCCTGTCTATTACTGATATCTAGACAATATTATTTTGTGCCAGGGCACGTATGTTTATTTGTTTGATTTGCTTTGTTTTGTTGTGGTTGTTTTGAAATACAAAGGCAGGTTTCTCAAGAAATACTCACCAGAGAACAAACCAATGCTTCCTAAAAATGACAAAAACCTGGATTGCTCTCTACAGGCAGTGACTTATTTATTTTATCCACATTTGCCAGCTTGAAGCTGAATATTTTATATCCACCTGCTCAGGTGAAAAATCAGCAACACTTATTCCACTGAGACTCAGAGATAAAAAGCAATTTGATAAGTTTACCGTATATTCAATCACCAGCTTTTAGCTCTGTTTGGTATTATTTTGAAAAGTCTGATATGCTTGTTAGCAAAGCACAACACAGATTCAACAATTCCCCAGATTGTCTTTATGATTTTTTGTTCTCTATTTATTTATTTAATGGCTTTTTATAACTGTGCCCATTCTTGAAGCTTTGAGGCACACACAGATATGTATGTATACACACACACACAAATTTTCAGCAAATAACTGCAATGACATCAAAGAGAAAAATTAACAAGATTTAAAAAAAAAATCATTCTTGCATTACCTTCCCATCTACATAGGCGCTATAGAAAAAGCAGTATTTCAAGTTCAACTGGAATCCCATGGACACAGCCTTAGGATACTATTATTGCATAAAAAAGACAGGTCATCTCTAAAAAGACGGAAACATAGACTCAAGGATTCCCTCTTCGGTGAAAACTTTCCTAACCACATTGCAACAACTAACCGTTAGAACTTGCATAATTACCAAGGATAATCTCCTTTGGGGAGACTCTTTTTTTAGTTTAACAATCCTTGGCATTTCATTTAAGTTTCTATAAGTCATTAAAATACTGATTTTTATCTTGGTTTTACTGTTATTACTAGTATAGAAATTCTAGGAAATATTAAAAGGTCATTTTTCCTATTTTTCCTGGTGTAGGGGTCCCCAAGACCACACCCAGCTTCAAAGATTCACTAGGAAGTCTCCCAGGACTCAGCATACCGCTGTGTTCATGACTAATGCTTATTAAAGCAAAAGGTTACAAAACAAAACCAACAAAGGGAAAAAGCCCATGTAACAAAGTCCAAAGGAAACCAGGTACAATCTTCTAAGAGTTCTGTCCCAGTGGAGTCATACAGGACTTAATTCCACTAGCATCAAATTATGACAACACATATGCAGTGTTGTCCACCAGAGAAGTTCCTGAGACTCCATGCCCAAGGCTTTATGGGAGACTGGTCGCACGCTCCCAGAAGTAAAGCAGGTGTTCCACATAAACCATACTGTTTGCACAAACAGATTGGGCACAGAGAGCCACTCTTTCATTAGGTAGGGAATAATGGGAACATTCCAGAAATCCAAGTTCCCAAATACCAGCCAAGAGACAACCCTGTAAACAGTCCTTTCTAAGGACTGTAGCCTCAGGCCTGCTATGTTAACGCTTTTCTGCCCATACCCTTAGAGATGGGATGGCCACAGTTTTGTGTCTAAAGCTGGAACCCTGCAGAAAACTTCAAGCTTTGAGGTGGCGGGGGGAAGATGTAGATTCATGGAAGAGTATTAAACTAGATTTTCTTTGAGGAAGAAGAGACGACAGTATTGAATGAAAAAGGAACAACAGCCCAGTGTGTCTTCTCTGAGATGAAGAAAAAAATGAGGATGGCCTTTTAGCAAGTAGCAGGGTCCAACGTTCATCTCCAACACAGGATTGAGTGTGGTAGCATTTTTCTTGAGGGCAGGTGATACATATGGATACCTTGCAATCTAAATATTTACTTAGAACTTAACTTTAAAAACCAAATCAAAAGAAACTTGAGCATATCCTTGGCAAAAAAGAGCAGAAATACCTCATGCTCTTGTGGACTTGAAATTCAAAGACCCAAGTGACAGACCTGATATACTGAAGACCCATGTCCAGGTTTTCTGAGTTGTATTATTTTTCTGGGGTTCTTATATGACTCCCAGGAAAAAGAATCCTCCCCTTCATACCATCAACCCCACCAAAACATTTTTAAAAGAAAAGGAAATTGATATTGGCCATCTAGCCAGAGTTAATTTTTATATGAATTTAAGAAATACAATTATGTGATTCTCTTTGAATCTCCTTTGGTAGAACAAAATCATTCCAGTTAAACACGTAATTACATGGAAACTTCATGAGGAAGTACTACCAACTTATTTACTGCTGAAGAAACTGAGGCTTAGAAAGATTGAGCAACTTGCTTGAGGTCCTAGAACTAGGTATTAGTAGATCCAGAGCTCAACCCCATTCTTGTTGCCTTCAGAAGCTATTCATGTGACAGCAGTACTACAGTACAGTACACTTTTTTTTAACATACACCCTAAGAGAATTTAGAAAAAATGGGCATGCCTCATACATACATTTAAGATGACATCTATTTTTCACTACAATTCAAGTAATTATAAGGGATGAAATGCCCTATGTATTATATTGACACCACATATATGATTGTATTATTCTTTAAAATATACCCAATGGAATATAAATGTGACTGAAATTTGATCATCATCATCTGTTTGAAGAATTAATGAATACTTTTTTAACAGTTGGAAGTTTTGAATCACTCCTCTTTTTCTTTGACATGTATTCCATTCAACGTCACCAACAGACTTTTATCCTAACGTAATAATTTTTATGCTTAAACATCTTTCATGGATCATTTTATCCTACTGCATAATAAAAATATAAGGTTCTAGTAATGGATAGTTGTTACCTCCGTGGAATGCTAGGAAGTAAAAAAAAAACTTTTTTCCTGAATGGCCAGTTTGTTGTTTAGAATGACTTTTCTCAGATAAAACTGTTGCTTTTTTAAGGAAACATTACCATTACACTCATTTTCTCAGCACCAACGCCAAGATTTCAAATCGCCCTTTTGCTTGGAAGCCTAAGGGTTTCTGCACCCAGAACAAAGCAACACTTTAAGGTTGCAGTGGGTGAGAGGTTTATGTTTCTCTACAGTGAAAGAAAAGTCTATTGTGAAACGTACAGAAGATGAGAGGCCACAGCCCCAAGCACACACCTTGACCACAATCACACCACTTTAAGGCAGACCAATTGAAGAATAAAATACAAAAGAGAGTTGAGAAGTTAACAGTGAATTGTCTTAAAATAATCTGAGGGCCCAAATGCCCCCGGGAAAATCTTCACAACCCTCTGGGAGTACATGTACCCTTGTTTGAAGAAACATCCTACCTATATGCTAGCTTTTAATATTGAGATATTACGTTGTGGTTCTTGGGCTAATTATATTTCCTCCACCTTCAGTGTAAAATGGTTCAGGCAGAAGTTGTGTCTTCTTTATCTTCTTTAGCAATGTCCTATAGTACCTAACATGGCATTTACTACGTAGTACATGCTAATTAAATATTTGTTGGATGGATAAATGCATGCTGTTACAAAGTAAACAAAACGTAGCTGAATGTCATACATTAATGAGTTAAAGCAGATTACAAATAGTATTTTTAGTAGGATGTCACTTTGGTCAAAAGATGTACAAATATGTGTACATCTGTATTGGCAGATATTTCTAGGTGGCTGAATTTTTGGCCACTTTTTTTTGGTAATCTCTATTTTCTGGTTTATCTACAACCGACTTACTTAAGCTTTATAACATTTCATAAAATGCACAAACAAACAAAGCGATAAGTAGAAAAGATAGAACATCTGTTTAGGGAGTAATGTCCTGGAAACAGATGCACGCTGTCCTCAGCCCCAACAAAGGAAAACTGTTAGTTAACAAAGAATATTATGTCCTCTCTCCCTGAGTTTCAGACAAACCATCTTGGCCTTGAGAGGGGTCTGGGCATTTAGTTAAATGACAACCCACACTCAAACGCACAGAAACTCTGGCACGCATTTTACCCATGTTCAAGAAGTAGCTTTTTTAAAGAATAGCTGCCTTATTGGTTAAAACACTGAGGAAATTTGTATTTCTCAGATACAAAAATCCAGTAAATTTTCCACAACCACTTGGCTATAACAAGGAAAACACTTTAAGTTAGAAATGCTCCTAGCATATTGATCAGGAAAGAAAATGGATTTATCCTTAGGTGCGCAAAGACCAAACATTCTCAATTTCACATTATTGTATTCTGTTTAATAAAGTGAATTTGTTAAACATATAACTAAACATTGTTTACTGTTGATGAGTTTGAAGGATTTTTCATATAAATAAATTCACAAATCAAAAAAATTTAATTGAATCAATAATAGTCACGTATTAAGGTAAATATGACATTAATATTTATCTCATTTCAAACTACTTCTGAATTTATATTATTTTAGACATTTAGGAAATTAACAGAAAAATATTCTGACATAGCTCAAAATTGATTGGTTTTTTTGTTGCCACCATTGTTTTAATATTTTCCAGTTTGAGCAGATAGATTCTGCAACAAACTGAATGTTTATGACCCCCCAAAATTCATATGTTGAAATTTAACCCTCAGTGTTATTATAACAAAGAATATGACATCTTCTAACCTCCCCTCAATTCACAAAGTAAGAAATAGAACATAAAAATAGGAAAATAAAGCATAAAGAATGGAAACTACAGAAGGGTGTCATTACATGTCAAATCTTTCTAAACTTTCAACTAAAATTTCTACTAGATACATCACAGGTGGGACTATGGACGAAGGGCTGAATCACATCCTCTCTCATGCCCTGGAGAAAGAAGACTGAGAAGCCCAGGAGGTGAGTGAACAAGACCCTAGAATGAACATACCACTGCTCCTATAAGGAGAGGGGAAGCAGCTGAGATGAAAAACATAACTAGAGTTTGTCAGAAGCCACGGAAGACCTTCCTGGCCTTAGGGCTGAACTGAGAGAGGCATCTGAGCCACACCATCTCCTGGCGTATAGGTGACTACACGTTCCTAACTGTGGTTGCCAAACTAAACATGAAAAGAAACTCTTCTAGACAGAGAAAGGCTCTCCACTGCAACTCCATCTGAGTAACTCTGAGACAGGCCTGGGACCTGGGACCCTTTGCTGCAGTGCTGTAATGCTTGCACTCAGACACACCTCTCCTCAAGCCACAAAAGACAAAGAAACTGCATGGGACTCAAAATACCTGCATGCATGCACAGTTGGGGCAAATTCTGGACCAAAAGATACAAAAAGACAAAAAAACCAACTGCCGTTTCTGAAGAGCCGGGAGCAAAAATAACTGGGTGTCAGGAGCAAAAGCAGGGTACTGCTCATGCCCCCCTGCACTCAACACCACAAAGGGGTGGGCAAACCACCTCAGCCACCCCTCCGGCCTGACCCCTGGTCACTCCCCTACCCTCACCCCAAATAAGGAATGAGCTTGCCCCACCTTGGGGAGCAAGCAAGGGAACCTGTTACTTGTTTTCGCCCCCTCCTGCAGCCGGCACAGGGGCCCCCATAAAGCCTTGCCTGAATTTCTTGTCTGACCTCGAGTCAATTTCTATTGATTGGGGAAGGCCAAGAACCCTGGTCGGTATCACTTTGATCAATGCCTTATCTCCCTGCATCCCACCACCACACAGGAACCTTGGCTTCTGGATTTCTGATCTAGAAAATTAATTGACAATGTGAAATTTCATCTTCATTTTCATCTAGGCATGCAGTACACAGAAATGGACATGGATTTCTTACCAAACTCACTTCATCTGCCACTATGAACAAATGTAGACTTCCTTCTGTAAGGATAAATAAAGAAATAAAAGAATCTTAAGTTATGTGAAGCAGTTCAAATGAGAGATGACTCTGCAGAATCAGAATTAATAATTTCCTGATTAATAAATGCAAGAAACTACTAATTTAGTATAATAACATATTTTTTATTGGTTATCCATATAGCACAGGGAACTCTGGTCAATATTATGTAACAACCAAAATGGGAAAAGAATTTGAAAAAGAATAGATACATGTATATGTATAACTGAATCATTTTACTGTACACCTGAACCTAACACAACACTGTTAATCAACTATACTCTGATATAAAATAAAAAGTTAAAAATAAATAAATAATAAAATTAGAATTAAAAAAACATATTTTTTAAATGTTTTGAGTTTTCAACAAGTTTCAAGAGAACATTGCATCCATGAAACTAGATCAGATAGCCACCACAAGAAATACACATATATCTGAAATCATGTAAAACTGTACATAAATGGAAACTTTTAGTGGAAAATTTAAGACTGCATGAAAGCAAAAAATATATAATTAGCTACCATAAAGACAGCAAATTAGTGAGGTAAGAAACAAGTTCAAAGTTTTCTTAAAAGTTTAAAAAAGATGAGAACAAAATAATGAAAGAAAAATAAGAGTTATGGAGAATAAAGTTGCTAAGTGAAAGATCTTAAAAGTTTTCACCACACACACACAAAGTTGTAACTATGTGCGGTGATGGATGTGTTAACTAACTTATTGTGGTAATCATTTAACAATATACATGTATTTCAAATCATCAAGTTTACAAATTAAATTCACACAATGTTATATGTCAACTTTATCTCAATAAACCTACAAAAAATAACAACAAAAGACTACCTGTTAATCCATCGTTTAACTATATTGTAGTTTATTTTACTTTCTTCCTCTTTTCAGGAGATTTTACATTTTTTTTCAGACTCTCACTATTGCTAATAACTCTGTAATAAATAATCTTGTATATAAATCTCTGTATGTACCTCTGATTATTTTATTAATGTAAATTCCTGCCTGAGTCAGAAAAACATTTTAATTAATTTAAAATTTAAAAATAAATTTAAAAATTGTTTTCCAGAAAGACTAACTTTTTATGTTTAATCTTTGTGAATAATTTTATGTGTGTGAGATGTATATACATATATATATATATGTGTGTGTGTATATATATATATATATGTGTGTGTGTGTGTATCTAGTTGGGTGGGCTTGCTGGCTGAGTTCCATGTTTAAGTGGGGCTCTGGATAGGCTCCCTGGTCAGGCAGGACTGCTGACTTTGTTCTGCAGTCAGGTGGGGCCACTGGCTGGACGCCGCAATCACCCCTGGTTGGACCGGGCTGCCTACTCTGTTCACTGGCAGGGTGGTACCATTGGTTGGACTCTGTGATTGGGCAGGGCTATGAACTGGGCCCCACAATCCCTCCCGATCAGGTGGGTTACCAGGCTGTGTTTCCTAACCAAATGGTGCTGCAGATGCAGGTGGGCCCACAGGCAGGACACTGTGGTTGGACAGGACCTCAGGTTGTGCTGTGCAATCAGGTGAGGCTACAGGCTGTGTCCTGAAGTTGGACAGGGCCACAGACTGGGCTTAGAGATGCTATAGGCCACTGGCTGTGCTCCGCTGTTGGGCATTGTCTCTGGCCTGGCTCGCTGGTCAGAAGGTCCTCCAGCAGTATCTCGCTGTTGTGTATATACCACAGCCAGTAGAGCCCATTGACTGGGGATCAAATCTGGCAGAACTGCCAACTGAACAAACTGACCAGATGGGGCCACTGACTTGGCTCTGCAAATGGGTAGAGTCACTGGCTGGGATTTCTGCTCAGGCATGACTACAAGCAGGGATGTGTTCAGCCAAGATTTGAGTGCTGGTTGTTGTAAGCCCTGCCCCCCTTCTCTGTCTATATCTGATCCCCAGGGGGAGAACCCCACAGGTTTTTCCGGTGATCTTCTTGAGGCAAAACCAGAGTGAGCCTTCTGGGATGCATCTCTCAACACTGGAGAAGCTGGATGTTTACCTTGGGCCCTCTTTTCCAACTGGAGAAACTGTAGACCTTGGGCGGGGGGAGTGCACTGCACAGGTCTGGGGGAGGGACCGTGCAGTCAGAGTGTAGCCTCCACTGATCCTTTCAATGTGGCCCTTTTGGTCTCTGGTCCAGGGGCTGCTTCAGCCTCACTCCCAGGTTCTGGGATTTTCACAGTGGTGTCTGTGGATAGTTGCTTGTTGCTCATCTTGTGAGGAGAAGTGAAATCAGGAACAACCTATGTCACAATCTTGATGACGTCATCTCGAGACCTTAGGTAGTCATTTAAAATAATGTTTTTGAACTATATTTATGACATTTGAAAATGCCACCATATAATGTTAAATGGAAAAGATTTTTAAACTGAAAAAATTGACGCGGATATGCACTAAAATGTTAGCAGCACTTATCTCTGGATATTGAATTTGAGGTGTTTTTTATCTTCTTATACTAGTCACTCGGTGTTTTTCAAATTTTCCATGAAATTTGAAAAGAACTTTTTTATAATCCAAATAATTTATATACATATAAAATTTGTATAAGCATAAAATGTCTTTTCAACACAGAGCAACTTCTGATTGTGTCTGTCATATTCAAAACTTCTCTCATAGAGCATCTTTAAAATATTAAATGCTCTTTTTTCCCTATACCTATACGTAGAACATATTGTATATTTGTAAATATTTTGTGCTCTTTTTATATATACTCGGTAAGCTCTAAGAATAAAATAGTGTTTGAGCTGCATGATTCATCTTAAAGGACAAAGAAAAATATCTTACAAGTTTAGGTACACTGAAGGGTACGTAGTGGACAAAGATTACATCATGCTATGAATCTGGTGAGTTGAACATGGGATAAATTACAGAATTTTCTTTCTGCACAAAGCAATTTTTCCCAACCCTAGCTTTTATTAATGTTCATACTGTTCTTATTTTCTGTTCATTTAATGGTAAATTACCAGGTTATCTGAAAGCAATAATAAACTAACTTCTCTTTTGATTCTTCTTAAGACAATTTATTTTAAATTACAGTGGGAAAATAAATGGAAAAGAATGCCCCTCTGCCTCTCTGAAGTACTTTTTATGTTATTGCTTTCCCTCTTCTCATTCCCCCCATCAAAACAGTGTCCCCGTCTTTCCATTAACCCTCATCACTTTAACAGCATCTCCTTTATTTCTATGAATGCAGTGGGCAGCAACTACAGTGAGACGTCAGTGAACAACAGAAACATTAAGCCTTTAACCCACTATGTTAGAAAAGTCACTTACTGTCAAAAATATGATACATTTCAAATTGGAAGGCAGCCCTCTCCAGCTCTACAACCCCTTAACTGCTCAGGATCCTGCTTGAACTTAGAATCAGCTTCACAACTGAGATGTACCTGATTCTGATATATAACAAGCCAAACTCTCAAAAAGAGATTAAAGATATGAGAAGGCGTGTGTACACCACAATCAAACAACTATTTCACAAAGCTGTTGAGCAGACAGAATTGACTTTTTTAAAAAGAGGCCTGCGGACATCCAGGTAGGGCTTCTGTAGGTACCCACCTGCGCCAGGGATACTGCAGGATCAGGATGAAAGGTCAATGAAAGTAATTTTCTTAGGATCCATTGATGTTAACCAATATATTAAGGAGAATATCCACTTGTCAGTCTGTGGCTAGAAACCTAGCAGCCTAGCACATGTCTACTGATCAGCTCTTCTCTCCAACAAGAATATCTACACTGGGAAACAACAGCTACAATGAGAACATTCGCGGTGAACATACAGTCAGTGCAACGGGAAGTAGGTGGATTGGATGATCACTGGGGCACGAGAATCATCAGTCTGTGATGATCTCCACTATGAGAAACAGCCACAAAGTCAACTAGTGAATGATCTCTTTCTGTGGGATCTCAGCTAAAGGAAAATTTGAGTACTTCTTGCCCATTGGAGTTAATTTTGTTAATTGAGCTTTAATTTACAAACAATGAATTGTATTTAAGTGTACAGCTCGATAAGTTTTGATAACTTTATAAGCCCATATAAACTCCACTTTAATCAAGAGAACTATTCCACTATATATGAAATAAACAACAAGGACCTACTATACAGAACTATATTCAATATCTTATAATAACCTATAATGGAAAAGAATCTGACAAAGCATTTCTATACATACACACACATGCACACACATATATATAACTGAATCACTTTGCTGTACACCTGAAACATTGTAAATCAACTATACTTCAATATTTTTTTTAAAATATATAACAATTCTATCATTGCTAGAAGTTTTCTCATACCCTTTCCAGTTTATTGTCCTTCCCACACAGAGGCAACAATTATTCTGATTTCTGTCACCACAGATTTGCTTTGCCAGGCCTTGAACTTCACATATATAGAATCATACTTATGTCTTCTTTGTGTCTGACTTCTTTTGATCAACTTAATGTTTTCAAGATTCATCCAGTGTGTTGCTTTTATCAGTAGTTTATTTCCTTTTACTGCTAAATAATATTCTATTTTATGGACATATATCACAATTTGTTTATCCATTTTCCTGTTGATGAATATTGGCTTTGGTGCCAATTTTTGGTTAGTATGAATAAAGCTTCTAAGAATATTCTTGTACAGGTCTTTTTGTAGACAAATGATTTTGTTCCTCTTGAGTAATTCTTAGGAACAGAATTGCTGGATCATAGTAGAAGTGTATATTTAACTTTATAAGCAACTGCCAGTTTTCCAAAATAGTTGTACAATTTTACATTCCTACCAGCCATGTATGAGAGTTTCAGTAGTCCCTTATCTTTGCCAATATTTGGCATTATCAGTCATTTTAATTTTAGCCATTCCAGTGGGTATATTATGGTATCTTACTGTGGTTATAATTTGCATTTCTGTGATGACTACTGACGTAGAGCCCATTTTAAGGGGAGTATTAGCCATTCCTATATCTTCTTTTAAGAAGTATCCAAGTCCTTTGCCCATTGTTTATTGGGTTGGTTTCTTTCTCACTACTGAGTTGTAGCAATTGTCAGACATGTATTGTGGTTTCTCCCAGTCTATGGCTTGCCTTTTTATTTTACTACCAATTTTTGTTTTAATAAGAATGACAATAATGTTTTAATTTTTATGAAGATCCTGTTTACTACTTTTTTATTTTATAGGTAGTGCTTTTTGTGTCCCATATGTATCCTTTTATTTTTTAATAAACATATCATAAGACTATTCCCAGTTTATTAAAATATGATTGTTAATAGCTACATAGTAGTTCAGCAAAAAAAGTATTTTGTGGAAATATCAGTCATTTCAATTTTTCATCAATATAAATAATTATAAATATTTTTTCACAGATTTCTCTGCATGCATCTCTGATTATTTGCTTTAGACAAAATGCTATTATTGTAGATATTGGATCAAAGGGTACATATTTTGATACCTATTGCTAAATTGGGTTTACCAATTTGTACTCCTACCAGCAGTATAGAAGAGTGCTTACTCTCAAGTTTCAAATATATGAAAATAAACATTTTCAAATATATGAAAATAAACATATATTTGAAATATATTTTTATATTTCTTTTATGAATCAATTTTGCCTGTCTTTTGAACATTTGGTTCAGGGGGGAGATTCATTAACATTATTAACCTTTTGATTTTCCTATATTGTAATTTTTTAGATTCATCATTGATACTGACTTGAAGAGTTTTAAGTTTTTGTGTACACAGGGATATCAGAATTTTCCTTTATGTTTTCCATATTAGAGTCTGTCTTTTAAAAGACATTTCCCAGAATGAAATCAGGTATACTTATGAATATGAGTGGGTCTCTTACTACCAATGGTCAATGATGTCACCAAAGTAATGTAAAAACAGATACATACATACATACACACATACATACATACATTGATTCAACAGGAAACAACTCATATGCACTGAAACTCTTTCCAGTCACTTTACTGGATAGCTCCAATGAGACTCTCACCTGCAGTCCCTGACTTCCCAAATCAATGGGGGCCATATTAGGTTCTCACAGAGCTATCTCCCTGTACTCTGTGTTGGTCACTTGGCTGCTCCCAGGCCTCTGTGACTGCCCTAGCTCTATTTCTCCCCCGGAAAACATCCCCACACTCTATGAGTAGTTTACTCAAGTCCTCTACTCATTCAGCTTGAAATGAGCAAAAGTACAGCTTCAATAACCCTCTCTTTATAGACTGAATTGTGTCCCCCCCTAGAATTCATGATTTGAGGCCATAACCCCCAATTTGATGATATTTGGAGATAAAGCCTCTGGGAAGGTAGTTAAACTTAAATGAGGTCATAAAGGTGGGGCCTGAATCCAATAAGCTTGGTGAAGAGGAAGAAACGCCAGACAGCTCTCCATATTCACAGACAGGAAAGGCCATGTGAAAACACAGCAAGAAGGCAGTGATCTACAAGCCAGGAAGAGAGACGTCACCAAAAACCAAACCTGCCGGCACCTTTATCTTGGACCTTTAGCCTCCAGAACCGTGAGAAAATAAATTCCTGCTGTTTAAGCCACACAGTCTGTGGTATATTGTTATGGTAGCACTAGAAGACGAATACACTCTCCAATACAATCTTCTCTCTGAGAGTACCCTTATTTCTTCTTATATACTCTTGATGTGGGTAATGGACTCAGAGTCACCAGATTTGTTCTGAATATCAATCATTTGAAGTTCTTCATAGATGATCCACAACCTTTCTTTAGAATGCATCGTCCCTGAACACTCTTTGTACTCAGTGTCACAATTACAATTATGAAACTCATGAAAAAAATAGTACTTAGCCTTCTACTATACCTCAATTCGATTCTTGGACTAATCAAAATTCACCCCTGGTGCTGAGAAGGGCCACCCTTTTCAAAAGCCCTTGGCCACCAATACTGGATCAAAATGAGAGTCTGTTAGCAAGGTAGAAGGATGGGAATGATGTTGGGTAGGCAACCAGGAGTGCCCACCACAAGGAAGGTATTTACAGGTGGCTTTAAAAGAAAATTTTCCTCTAATCAAACTGAGCTAAAATACAGAACTCTGAAGCCAATTCTTAATCATATGTAATAGTCAAACTGTAAATAGCCTTAGTCATGTTTAGAATCAGCTTTTTGTGCACAGACATAGAAAGAAGCTTGATATTCTATGCATCTCTTCCTATCTTTCGGACTTCTGCTTTTTTCCCTTTAAATTCTCTTAACACTCCATAGCTTAAGACGGAGAAGGAAAAGTAAAGGAAAATGGAAAGGGAGAAGCTTCTGACAAGTCTGTAGTACCTTTGAAATGCCCATTCTTATCTATTAGAGCTCATAAAAAGCAAGAAGCCACTGTCTAAGTAGCACAAGCAAGAGTAAAGCAACATCTTCTTATCAAAAGTCAGGAGTAGAAAAGAGAAGAGGAAGCCAGGAAGTCAAGCATGATGGGTATCCCCTTCTGCCCTTCTAGACATACTCTCCACCCTCTTTACCCTGCCTTTTTTCCCAGCAAGCTGACCTCTACAGACGGTACCACCTGGGCCCCTTGCGCTCTGGCTTCCACATTGGTTTGCTACTGGTTGGCACTGGTAGGAGGTGGAGGGTGGGAGAAGGGAGAGGTAAGGGAATTTACCCCCCTGTATCCCTCCCTGGTGATGCTTGGCTGTGGCTACATTCTTGTCCCCAAGGTGGCAACTCCTATCACATGGACTCCCTCCCCTGACTGCAACTCTCCCCACCTTTTCATAATTACCACCTCCTTTTGTCCATTCAGGTGTAGGTGTAGCATGCTTCACCAAAGAATGCTTCACCATTCTTCGTCAGTTCCCTTAAGCCTACTGACACCATTGCAAATTGCCCCTTTGTTAAGCTGCTTTTTTACTTACCACTTTGAACTTGCCATTGGTTTGCTGCATGGACTCTGATACCTCAGATTACAAGTTCAGAAGAAGCACGTATCTAAGTCAAGGTAGATGAAAATCCTGAAATGCAAGGCAAAAAATAAATCAAGTTACCAGCAATCTGAGCGCCAAACTAAAAACCTGATTCTGATACAAGATTGCATTAAATAAGGAAACTCTTCTATGCTTATTCTAAGACAAACTGAAGCCAACAAACTGATGGGAGAGAAAGGTAGTAAATTGTGACAGAAACACCAGTAGAAGGGATTGGTCACAGGGTCAGAGACGGAGTACAGAAAAACTGACCTCCACTGATCTACAGACCACCTCTCACTCTTCTTTCTTCCAAGTCTTCCAGTCTCTATCCCCAGATTGTCCTCCATTGTATAATTTTATATCCATTCTTCTTAAGCCTTCAACTATCACTTCCAAACAGAATAATGCAAAAGTCTTTTTCTAACCTAAACTTTACTCTTCAGTTACAGCCCTAACTGCTTGGATATCCCCTGCCACTCAAAATTAACTCATCCCAAATTTATCATATCTTCATCCTCTCACAGTAACTGGCCATTCCTCTTGACCTGCCTTTATACTGGTGGCATCAACTGTCTCCCATTCCACCATGCTCGCGAGTTCAGGCATCTTTTTACTACCTTCTCTCACAAACCCCAGGTCTAAGTCTGTTGCCAAACAGAGAATCCAGATGGCGAATCACTGTATATATTCTCCTGTGGGTTTCAGTCTTCCTCTCCAGCCTCGTCTCTCACCTCTTCTCTTCATTATCGTCATCCTATTCTTTTTTTTTTTTTTTTATGTATTTATTTATGGCTGTGTTGGGTCTTCGTTTCTGTGCGAGGGCTTTCTCTAATTGTGGCAAGTGGGGGCCACTCTTCATTGCGGTGCGCGGGCCTCTCACTATCGCAGCCTCTCTTGTTGTGGAGCACAGGCTCCAGACGCGCAGGCTCAGTAATTGTGGCTCACGGGCCTAGTTGCTCCACGGCACGTGGGATCTTCCCAGACCAGGGCTCGAACCCGTGTCCCCTGCATTGGCAGGCAGATTCTCAACCACTGCGCCACCAGGGAAGCCCTGTCATCCTATTCTTGTACTATAATGCATGCCTTGCCTCTACATTATTTACTCTAATAGAAAAACCTTTGCCAAATAATCCTATCTGACACATGGCAAGTGCACTTCCTTCAAAAACTCTTCCCTCTTTTCTTTCCCCAGCCAAATGTCCTCCTCTTCTGAATATTTGACTTACACAACTCTTATAGACTTGTTCTTTAGTATGTATTACAATCATGTATTATGCATTATAGTCATGTACTACTATTATGTATTATACTATTTTGTATAATAACTATTTTATATCATAATAATGTATTATATATTATACTCCTGATTATAAAATACAGAAATATTTTCTATGCTAAATTTCAATTGCTTGAAAGTAGGAAAGGTCCTATTTGCTTTATCCTCCGCAGCATCTGTCTTCAGTAAATAATGTCTGAACTGCATTGTGTTGCATTGAGTTTTCTGATATGCATATCAAATTTTCAGGGAAAATTATTTCTAAAATTAAACAAAGACTGTCTAAAATCCAAAAGCCGTGCCGTGTATACCTTCTATATCTTGGCACAAATTTTCATTTTTTAAAACATTAGAAAATAATTAAAGAAAACTAGATTAATTTCACAAACAATATTTAACTTTGAAATGTTAACCCAGTCCCTGTAACAGTGACAAGTTTGTGTCTATAGTTCACCTTAAGGGATTTGGTAACAATACATTTTTCTCTCCCAGACAAATTAAGTTATTCTAGACAAGCATGCAGTATTTTGTTAGCAAAATGTAGCCACTTGTATCTGCATTGCAATTTTACTAATTGGCACATATATGACGTAGAGACTGAAAAACAAATGTTGTTTTGCAAGGAGGTTTTCTGTTTTCACAAAAACACCCACTCTTGCTGAGAATGAATAATTTGGACATAAAAGTTTCCCCCAGAAAACTTTGAAAAAATCCTTTAGTTTGATCAATCTTCCTCCATGTTTTTCTGATTATTTCGGACAGCTGCATGAAAATATGTTCTTTGATTTAGCTATTTATTTTCTTAATAACCATAACTGAGTATTAGCATTATAATTTCTTGAATAATGTTCATTAGATTCTCCTCTAATGACATCAACGCCTGTTTTGTATTTTTCCTGAAGCTCTCACTCCCCAAGGACCATTCTCCATCGTGATATTGTTTGTAACCATATGCAGTGGACCTTTTGTTTGTTTGCTTTTCAGTTTTGCTTTGTTCGCCTATCTTCTTCATAGCCCATTCTTTTGTTTTCTTTTGGGGAAACTCCCTTCCCCACACCCTCAGTCCTTGTGGTCTGGGTTCATGGAGGTGACTCTACCCTAAGCACCAAAAAATGGGCACGTTCCAGCCTGTGAAGTCAGATCATTTTATCTCCTGACTACAGTGTTTAGTTCACAAAGGAATAATGAATCAAGTTGAATTCACAAGAATCAGGGCAGAGACTTGTGGGAATCTTTAGAAAAGGTACTCTCTTTCCATTTGGGTTACTAAACAGGAAGGATATAGCTTAGACATTTCTTGGTGGCGGGGCTGGGGGGGACCTGAAGAGGAAACCAATACAGGAAAGCAGAACAAGAGGTGGAGAAAGATTTCTGATATAACTACTTGTGCACTTGGATTCACGACTTCTCTGGATTTTAAATTATGTAAGCCAGTTTTTTTTTAATTAAGCCAGTTTGTAAGTTAATAAATTCCCTCTTTTTTATATTTAAATTACTTGGAACTGATTTTCTCTCCCTTGCAAATGAAAAGATTCATACCTAGTATACCAAGGAGCACCAAATGCTCTTCGACCGCCTTCCTCTCTAACCAAAGACCAGTGTCAGCCTGGCCTCCTCCTCTGCTCTGCAGCTGTCATTATCATGCCTCTTTCCAGGGCCTGATATATAACCTTCATCTGCAAAGTCCAGAAACACCTTTGGGCTTTATTCTAATTATCCTCAACTTCTCTCTATCTACCAGTGCACTGTGCAATGTCATTTTTCAAATGTTGATTCATCTCTGAACAAATTTTAAGTCCATCTGCTTCTTTCATATTTCCCAAAATATGCTTTAAATTTTTAAATTATTTTAAATAGAGACACAATAAAACATATAGAAATAATTCACAGCAAACATATAAATTAATAAGGTCACTGATGGGGGCTTTGAGATCCATATTCTGCAAATTGGTGATTCTAAAATAGGCAGAGCAAGTAGCTAGTATAGGTTGAGGAGCACTTAGAAGGCCCCCACTTGACCTCTTAACTGTACCACCTCATTTCTATCCTAGCGCCTGTGAAACCACCATTAATAATTTTACCATTTGATATATATATATCTACATATATCTAGATATAGATATAGATATACACAATGGAATATCACTCATCTATAAAAAAGAATGAAATAATACCATTTGCAGCAACATGGATGGACCTAGAGATTATCATACTAAGCAAAGTAAGTCAGAGAAAGACAAATATCATATGATATCACTTATATATGGAATCTAAAAAATGATACAAATGAACTTATTTACAAACAGAAACAAACTCACAGACATAGAAAACAAACTTATGGTTACCAAAGGGGAAAGGAGGAGGGGGAGGGATAAATTAGGAGTCTGGGATTAACATATACACAATACTATATATAACATAGATAAACAACAAGGTTCTACTGTATAGCACAGGGAACTATATTCAATATCTTATAATAAACAATAATGAAAAAATATGAAAAAGAATATATATATATATATATGTATAACTGAATCACTTGGCTGTATACCAGAAACTAATACAACATTGTAAATCAATATACTTCAATTTTTACAAATTAAAATAAAGTAATAATAATCTTGCCATCTGATTTTTAAAAAGTGAGCTGGACAGTAAGCACATTGCCCAAGTTTTGCACACTAAAATTCCAAATTTATGGCATGACATCCATGACAGTGTATGACAGTGTAAGAAAATCCTAGAAAATCCACTCCTCATGGGCTCCGAAAGACACCGCCATTCAGTTTCATGTTGCACGTGAATAAAATTTTCATTAGGTCAGACTGATACACCTATAGAAGATCCTGATTTTCTACAAAAGATTGTAAAATACTGGAATAGGAGTTGAAATAAACTGCTCTGCCATGCTCAAAAAAAAATTGACATGTGTAAATTTTCCAAGCTTCATTTTCTTCATCAAGCCTGTTGACAAGGGACATTATATTATTTGACTTGTATCTCACTATTCAGAAAGGATGATCGAAGCAGCTTTAATAACAGATCAGTTTCATTAATAAAACCTCTGCTCTACTCCAATTTACATGAGCTTCATTATGAAAAGTAACTGGCCACACTGAATTTACTGTAGGAGTCAGCTAATGCTGAATATAAAAGCACAGAGAGATTTAAGAGGAAGACCTGATTCAAGGTCATACATGTTGTAAAGAAAGCTGAGTGATCCTTAGAGGGGGAAAAAAAAGTCGGGTCTACTTAAAAAGCACTCAACCTGAAATTAAGCTTTAAATTTTGAATAAATAAATGTCTTGCTGGACAGAAAAATCTAGTGCCCCAAACCCAATGGACACAAGAAAATGGTTTTGTGACCTTGTCACTGTCAGACATCAATGTCATAATAATTGAAACCTGGTTACTGGCTGATTTTGTCATCCCTCCTCTTGAACATCTTATTCCAATAACTCATCTAACATAACTATCAGAGCTGGGGAGTGATGACAAGGGCCCCCATCATAAATCTGTGATACACAGTTAAATTTAAAAGGTTCTTATTTCACATGCAATACTGAACAGACTTTTTAAGTGAATAAGGTCACTGGAGCTCTCAATTCCAATACAATGTTTCTGACAGCTAGTTCAAAATGCATGTGGGTGAGGGGCTTGGGCTATATATTTTGAAAGAGCAAATTATAAGGTTATAAGATAATACTAGTACTTCTTCTTCCCCAATCGCATTATGGAAAAGTGATAGTGAACAACCTTTAGAATTCCCTCTAGTTGAGAGTGTACAAATCAGAAAAGTGAATGTATTCCCTTGCTTGTATTTAGTAGTAAGGCTCAATGATGTATGTTTTGCCCTCATCATGGAGACTGGAAATTATATATACAACATATAAAATACCTGAAATGTGTAAATTTTTAATATATTATATATTTAATATATAATATGTGTAATACCTGAAATATGCAAAAATTTAATATATTATATATATATATTAGGACAGATTCTGAAGGTATTAAGAAGGTTTAGGAATTCAGAGGGTTTCACAGGTACATATGTGTCTGTTTTACACAGATTATTCAAATCTGACCAAAAATAACACTTTGTAGAAGGCTCTCTCCTCCAACAATCGAAATTCTATCCAATCCTGAATCCCTGTTCAAGGTCTACCTTCTCTGTGATCTTCCCTAATAAATCCAGCCCACATCCTCCCTTCTCTCTCAAATGTGATTTCTACTTCACCACCACCGTCACACATTTATTGAGTACTTACTGAAATGCAGAACCTTATTCCTGAAGTCACCAGGCTGTTCCTAAGCTTGAAACAGTTTAAAGTTAGCAGTGAAGACAGATGCAGACACACAAAAAAGTATAAACAATCGCCCACAGTAGTTGTAGATCACAGGGTAAGTGAACACAGGAATGTGGAGGAGGATGGGGTCGCAAAGGCTGCGTTAGTCAGAGGGAGGAAGGGTTTATGGAGGAGGTAGACTTCAAGTTTGTCCTGGAAGAAGGGCCCCCTCTCATACAGCCAGAATGGAAGAGAAAGGCCTGGCAGCGTGAACAAGATGTAGAGGTCGAGACAGACCAACATAGGACCGATGGGAAGGTTTGGGGAACTCACACGTTCTCTTCATCTGTGGATTTATCCATCACTAAAAGTGATCTCACCTGTGCTTGAGGGAAAACTCGCTAACCAAAGAGTGAAAGAAATGCAACAGCACGTACTTCTAAAATAATTTAGTTTAGGTAGCACTTAGCAAGACAGCAAAAGGATGCCAAACTACCACTGGGGGCCACACTGACTAGGGTCCATTTTTACTGGTTGTCTAAATTTGGGCCACAAGCTCAATAACTGAGAACGAGTCCAGTTCACTCTCACATTTGAGGTAGGAGCCTTTCACTTATGAACCATAATGTAAATAGTAAAAAAGGGACTTTCCTTAAAAGTCACAATTGAATTTGAAATCCCCGGTGTGGGGCTGGAAAGCAACATAAAAAAATTAATAGGACTTACTCCCAAGTGCTTACTCCCTACTGCCCTTTAACCTCTATGGAAAACATACAGAGGTTCAGAGATTTATGCTTTGCTCAGAGCTATTCCGCAGAAACCCAAGTTTCCCTCCCAACAGCCCAGTGAGTCTCAATCTTGGTGGCATATTAAAGGCACCTGAAGAGCTGTTAAAACCCACTAAACACAGTATCTACCTGGTCCACTAACTCAGAATTTTCAAGGGTGGAGCCCAGACAGGCTATCTTCCCGTGCAGCAGAGTTAAGAACGACTGACATCTCCCTTCTTACAACCACCAATGGCATTCCCAGTTTAGGAAGGGCTCAACCATCCGCCCATTTACCATCATTCTGTGAAAACAGGGGGACACAGCACAGCATATATAAACTTTTAAAATTAAATAAACTTTTGTCTTAACTATCAATACTGGGCATAGTTGACTAAGCAATTAGTAAAAGAATCAGAAAAAAATCAAGCAATGTAGGCACAGGTTTTAAGGAAAGTGGTGAAAGAAAACAAGAGAGACAAGAAAAATAAGAGTAATGAAACATTTTTAGAAATAAAATGTCCTGAAATGTACACGTGTAGCCAATATTAACTCAGTTAATATTTAGGATGACATAGGTATTAACCACTATGACAACAGTAATACCTACCAGTTTTTAATTCTTGCTAGAGATCACTCAGAGTATTAAGTGTTTTGTATATTAAACTCAATCTTACAACAGTTCTGTGACAGAGAATACCCTATTTTATAGATGAAGAAATAAGGATCATAATAATTAAGTGATTTTGCCTGATGTAACCTAGCTAGTGCCTGAACTAGTTTTCACACAGATTTACTGATTCCTAAAGTGTCACAAAAGCAATTTGATTCAGTTATCATACACCAGTAGCATCCAAGGACTCAGCTTACAGCCCTGAGCTGTAGCTGGGAGGGGAGGTGGGGGGATGGGGTGGATATGAATTGCTATAAATGACTTTTGAGTCTAGTTAGTCCTAACTTAGGGCAGAAATCACTTAATTTGCAATTTGTTGATCCGGGGTTAATTTCTGACTTATTGGGTGGGCTGTTTAAATGTCATTCCTGTTTGAACGTCATTCTGACTTATTGGGTGGGCTGTTTCAAACTTCTCTTCCTATAGGCAGCTTTCACTCATGGCCCCAGTTTGCCAAGAATTCCCAATATTTTTGGAGCAAGAAAGACTGTAACTTGTTTTTGGAGCCAATTCTTTTCGTGGTACTAGTCTTTAAAACATTGTTCTTTTTCAAAATAGGTGGATACTGGTAACGAGCCAGACTTAAGGTAAAGGATAACACTTTAAAGTTTCATGTAATCACTTCAATAAGTTCTTGAAAGTGTTTTTAGTTTAACAAAGCTCTGTATATGAGTGAGTGCATTCTGTTTATAGAATGGAGAATTAAGGAGCACACTCCAGCCTAACTCATCCACAAAGGGCCAAAGCAGAGAATAAAAACAACTCCCTATGCATAACACTAGGCCCCCATCCTGAAAGTACTCTGCTATCTAATTTAAAGCCTGCCTCACTCTAGTTACCAAGAGGAAACATGCCACAATTCCAGCTAAAGATTAGAATGTGTTTCCCAGAGACCGAAAGAAAACCCGCTCCCACACTGAAGATAGACCCTTGAAAACCCTAATTTACTTTCCTTATTTGTTGCTTGACATGTCATCCTGCTTCTCATAATTTATCCCAGCTGTTTCTACGGAAAGTATAGTATTTGCTCAAAAAGGACAAAGAAATGGTAAATTAGCAAACACTGATCACCAAGTCAAAGGAATGGATATTTCTTTTACTAGGGGAAGACACAAAAAAGATTATTAGGTATTTGTAGTTATAAATAACAGATGAAGCTTTCCCTTTTATGCATAAAAACCTGGCAATGTCATGATTATATACTCAAAATGTATTACACATCTAAGTATTAAAATGTGAAGGATATAATCTCAGGATATGTTGTTTTCTGAATATGCTAATCTTAATTGCCATGAAATTTGCATTTCATATCATTTGAAGTCTGAATATGAGCATACTTGATATGAATCCAATATCACTCACAATTTTTCTTTATTTTGTTACTCTTGTCCTTGATTTAAAAACAACACAGAAATCTCTAATGCTGAAATCATAATTCTAAAATTAAAATCATTAATTACCATTCTATCAGCTTGCTAACCTTTCAGGCTTAAGAATAGAATAGATTAGCAACATTTTAGCAATATAGGGTTAAAATACAATTAAGGTTGAACTTTGTATTTTTTCCACTTAAATGTCCACTTTCTTTACATGCTTATAGGTTAACTCATTTCTACCTCTTTATTTTTTTAAATTTCTACCTCTTTTTAAAGTAAAAAAAGAGAGATGAGAGAGAGAACGAGAAAGAAAAACTGACAGTGCTTTCAGCATTACTGATGCAATGAAAATAACAGAAATAGTGAGAGAAAAATAAAACAATTTCATGTACATGTTTCAGGCTAATTTCTTTTCCAAGAAAAACATTAAAAAAAAAAAAAAAGAATAAGCCACAGATTGCCCACTCAGTGTATCTTCTCTATTAAAATAACTGCAAAAAAAAAAAGGAAGAGAGGGCTAATGGATCATGACAAAATAAAGTTGTCCCTAGTCACATTAAAGTCTGCCAAAACATTTTTAAAAGTCCATTCTTCATTCTTCTCTCTCCCCATTTACCTTGGTTCTTGAAATCACTGATAGAGCAGGATCATCGAGAAAATAACAGTGCCTGAAACTGTGATAGTATCCACATAAACAAATGAACTCTTTATAGGATTGATGGATACATCAGACCAAAAATGTCAAATTAGTTCAAATTTTAAATTATTTTACTTAATTTCTTTGGATATTGACCTCTAAAACTTGTTTGTCTGTATAGACACAACCTGTATCGTTGCTGAGTTAGAAACCAGTAGCTGACAGCATATCATAACCACAGCAGCCCAGTTCAACTCACCAACTTAAAAAGGGAGCAAACTCCACCATCTCCTAGTCTAAGAATCAGCCTCGAAGCTCTACCAACTGGTAGAGAAGGCAAAACAACAAGGAAATAGATTTGCAACAGCCTAAGACATCCTCAAAAAGGCACACTTAGTTTTATAAATTTATATAAAACCAAAGCCCCTCCCTTCCTTGTTCCCTTCTTTGACTTTATCCTTGTTCTCTGGGACTACCTCCCTTAGGGTGTAACCGAGAGGACCCTATGGGGCTCTCCCAGAACAGGACTCTTCACCATGTCTTCCACCTGCCTTTTGTCTGTACAAAAACTTTAGTCAAAGAATAAATTTAATCAGAGAAGTGAGAAAATGCAGAAAGAAAGGAAAACAGTCAAGAAAGACAAAAAAAAATAATAGTTTAGCCATTAAAGTCAAGGACCTTTAATTCCTCCCTAAGGGCTCTAGATAATATTCTGAGCCAGGTCCTTCGAGCTGTTTTGCAGATACTGAAACCCCCACCAGGTGGAAGAAGTTAACTGTATGTTGCCCACAAGCACGTAGACCACAGACTGGTTGGAACCAGAATGTTCATGATGTTGACTCCCAATTACCTCACCGACAACGAGTCAGAATAATGTCCACAAGCTGACTCCCTTCCTCACCCTGTCTTTAAAAACCTTTCCTTGAAAGCCTTCAGGGAGCTCAGGTCTTTCAAGCACTAGCTGCCTGGACTCCTTGCTTGGCGCCCTGCATTAAATGCATCACTTTCCTTCACCACAGCCCTGTGTCAGTAGATTGGCTTTACTGTGCACAGGCAAGTGGACCCAGGTTTGATTCAGTAACAAGGGTAGTGATGCCAGCCCCTTATTTCCATGAGCAAATTTGCTTTACACATCCACCTTTTGTACTATCATGCCCCTGTCGATGGAAGTAGTTTGGTGCTTGGCTTACCATGTTTGCTGACTGACTTGTCCTTCCAGATCAGTAACCCTAGGCTAACTGGTTTTCTCCCAATAACATGAAAACAAATTATGCTTCCAGTATAATTGTGGAAAGAATTGATGGTACTTCCTGATATATCTTACAGACACCACCTGCTGTCAAATAAATCTTTCTGACTTATCACTATGCTTGTATTTTTGGGTATGTTTCCTAGGATGAGTCTATTTTTCATTAGAGCATTGTAAAGGGATAGATGAGGTTGAAAAAAAATACTCTTTACATATGAAGATAAGGAACAGCCTCCTATTTAGAAAGATACTTAAGCTGAGCTCTAAAAGGAGGAAGAAAGCACACTGAACAGATACATGGGGGAAAAAATTACAGACATGGGAAGAGGCAGTGTAAAGGCCCTGAGGGACAAATGAGTGTGCTTGATGTGCAAGGAATAGCAAGGAGGCCAGTGTGATGGAGTAGAGTGGAGTGGAGTAGAGTGGAGTAGTGTAAGGGGAGATGGTAGAAGATGAGGACACAATGGTAGCAGGAGTAGAAGAGGAATGGGAAGCAGATCATATTAGGAATGGTAGACCAGAGCAAGAATTTTTAAAATGTGAAACCATCTTAAAGTTTTGAAAAAAGAACTGACAACACCTGTCTCTCATTTTTAATGCTCTATGGAAAAGAGGTTATAAGGGCACGGTTAGAGCACAGAGATGCATTAAAATGCTATTGCACTTCTAAGCAATAGATGAGATGGACCACCATAGTAGTGGTGGAGGTAGTGAAAAATAGTTTGATTCAAGAAATAATTTGAAAGGAGAAAGAAGAAGGTTGTGGATAGATTGTTGAATGTGGGGTATGAGAGAAAGAGAGGTAAGGATGACTCCAGATTTTTTACGTGATCAACTGGAAGAATGGAATTGCAGATACTAAGAAAGAGAAGAAAATAAAGGAACAAATGTAGAGAAAGAAATTAAGAATTTGATTTTACAGTATGGAATTAAAAATAGAACCATCATACAATCCAGCATTTCCACTTCTAGGTATATATCCAAAGGAGATGAAATCACCATCTCAAAGAGATATCTGCAGTCCCATGTTCATTGTAGCATTATTTACAGTAGCCAAGACATGGAAATGACTTCAGTGTCTGTTGACGGATGAATGGATAAAGGAAATGTGATATATATATAAATAATGGAATATTATTCAGCCATAAAAAAGAAGGAAATCCTCCCATTGTGACAACATGAATGAATTCTAAGGGTATTATGCTAAGTGAAATAAGTCACACAGAGGAAGATAAATACTGTATGATATCACTTATATGTGAACTTGGTGGTTTCCAGGGGCTGAGGGATGGGGAAAACAGGGAGATGTTGGTCAAAGGGTATAAATTTTCAATATAAGATTAATAAGTTCTGAGGATCTAATTACAGCATGGTGAGTACATTTAATAATATTGTATTATATACTTGAAAGTTGCTATGAGAATAGAGCTTTAATGTTCTCACCATACAACAAAAACAAAATGGTAATTATGGGAGATGAAGGATGTGTTAACTAACCTTATTGTGGTAAATATATCACAATATATATGTATATCAAATCATCACACTGTACACCTTAAACTTACACAGTGTTAATGTCAATTATATCTCAATAAAGCAGGACATTTTTTAATTTAAAAACATAATTTGGTTTTGGACAAATAAAATTGGGATTCCCATTAGTCACTCAAGAGGAGATGTCAAATAGGCAGTTGCCTATGCAAGTCTGGCATTTGGTAGGAGAAATCTGGGCTAGAAACACATATTTGGCAATATCAGTATATAGATGGCATCTGGTTGGGATAGAGTACATGACTGTTGGTAAGGGATTATAAAGAAGACTGCTTTGAAGACCCTTGTTTTTCCACATCCAAAAGGTGAGGGAGAAGACTCAATTTCAAATCATTCAGACAGTCATGCTTCTTAATGTCAGAGGTCTCTTTTGTAGCTATATGCAATTGGTAGTTATCATTAAGTAGTATCATTTTCAGAGGAATCAGTGCTAGTGAAGTTCACATCTTATTTATTTGCTGCTAAGCACCAGCTAGTAGTCTCAGCTGATCTGAATCTGGGCAAAATTAGTTCAAGTAACGGCAGAGTTGGACTTCCCTAAAGAGCATTGTGCCTTTAAATAATGTCCTTTAAGATAACCCAAAGGCTCTGCCCAGCCACCTGGTGTTTGAGAAATTGGTAGGGCTGCTCTAGAGTATTTTGATTCTGACAAAGGGTCTTCAAGGAAGCCACAAGCTTGGGTTCATATTATTCAGCCTAATAGACATCCACCCTTAAAATAAAGACAAATATTTATTTATTTTTATCCCAGTGTAGTAGCCTAGATAGACCCAATGATTCCAGACTCCAGACCTTTGTAGTCCCATCTCACATTGAATAGGGCTGACCTGTATAACCAATAGGATATTGTGGAAATGATGGTGTATGACTTCAAAGGCCAGGTCATGGAGACATCAGAGCTTCCACCTTGCTCTCTCTTGAATTACTTGCTTGGGGGAAGCCAGCTGCCATGTTTCAAGGACACTTAAGCAGCTCTAGAGAGAAAAGCTCTTGGCAAGTTGCTAACACCTCCTGCCAACAGCTAGCAAAGAGCAGAGGCCTCCTATCAACAGCCATGTGACTAGGCATCTTAAAAGAAGATTCACCAGCTCCATTCAAGCTTTCAGATGACTACCGCCTTGGCCAATAGCTTGACTGCAGCTGCATGAGGCCCTTAGCCACAACCACCAGCTAAGTTGTTCCCAGACTCCTAATCCACAGAAATGAGAATAAGAAAGGTTGTTGCTCTAAGCTGTTAAATTAGGGAGTAATCTGTTACGTAGCAATAGATAATGAATACCTCCATAGTCTTTTCTTTCCTATGCCTTCTTTCCCCTTGTCTACACGTTTGATTTGGGGTTTGCTTCACTCATAGGAGGACAAAAGTTGGAATAGTGGTTCTCAACTGTGACTGCATACTGGAATTTATTTGGGAAGCTTTAAAAACACTCACACTTGGTTCCCAACCCCAGAGATTCTGATCTAATTGGTGTGGGATACAGCCTGGACATCAGGATTGAGTAAAAATTGTTATGTTCAAACAATACACCACCTGATTTCACATGAGATATAGAGCCAATTTGACCTGCCAAACTTCCTTCCAAAAGTGAAAGGTAGGGTAAGTGTTTTATGGGTCAGAGTCTTCTAGATATGGACTCTGCAAAAAGAGTCAGCAATTAAGGTATGTCTCCCATCATTTGGGATCCATACAGAGCAAATAAAGCCACAGCAGAAGGTACAGAGGAAACACCAGGTAGATGTGGGCTGCTTTCCACCTGTACCCACTTAACACATGCTGCTGTGTACCTACAGTTTCATAAAGGGTGACTTGAACTATTTTCACCCAAACTTTTACCACATTCAGTCCTCCTCATGCTCCATACACACCACATCCACATCAGTTAAGACACTTTTAACATGTAAAAAAAAAAAAACCCAATCAGCTTAAAAATAAAAATGTATTCTTTACATGTAGCTGATTCACTTTGTTATTCAGCAGAAACTAACACAACAATGTAAAGCAATTATACTCCAATGAAGATGTTAAAAAAAAATATATCCATTGACAGAAAAAAAAATGTATTCTTTCGAATGATACAAAACTCAGAGATAAGACAGTCCAGAGTTGGTTAATTGAGTAGCTCATTGGCATCAGGCACCCAGGTTCATTCCCTCTCTGCTATACTCAGGTGTTCCTCGATGGACACAGTTTCCTCAACTCCAGGAAGAAAGAGAGAAGAGCAAAAGAACAGAGAACGTCTCTTCCAACGTATCCTCTTTTACCAGGAAAGGAAAAAAACTCACTCACACACACATACACACACAAGATTTCCCATACATCTCATTAATGTGAAAACTAAGTTATATGCTCATTTCAACCAAAACAGGAAAAAGAATAGGAAAACATGATTGCTAAGGCTGGACATGATCTACCTCACAGGGCTAAGGATAGGGTTATACACACATGCTTCCCTCATACCATCAACATCCATATATTCCATTGATTAGAATACTTTCAATTGCAAATAGCAGATACGTATCAGTTAGCTACTGTGTGCTACAAAACATACAAACACAAAATCTCAGTGGCATAAAACAAAAATCATGTATTTCTCAGAGAGCTGCAGGTTAACATAAGATATTTGGTTCTATTAATCTCCGCTGGACCCACTCACACATCTGTGTTTCTTTTGACAGGCAGCTAAGCCAGGCTGGGCTTGGCTAGGTGGTGCTGCTTCAAAGTTCAGCTGGACTTTGCTCCTCACTGCAGGTTGGGCTGAGGTCTATCCAATATGCATTCATTCTGAGGCACAGGCTAAAGGAGCACAAGGTATCCAAAGAAGCTTTCTCAGTCAATAGCAGAAACCCAAGAAGGCAGGCAGAAAGGTGATACCTGCTAAGGTCTAACGCAGAACTGACACAGTATCACTTCCACCCACATTCTATTGGACAAAACTAGTTCGTGCCCAGCCCAAAGTCAAGACATGAGGAAATGCACACCATTTCTAATGGAGAGGACTGCAAAGTCACATTGGCAAGGAGCTTGAATATAAAGAGAGGTTAAGGACCAAGGTTGGTATTTCTATCTACCACAGATACTAAATCTGGTTCTATTTACCAAAAATAAAATTATTAGAAATGTACTGAGGACTCACACAATTGATGGAAACTTAATAATCAGGCTCATAAAATAAACATCTCTGAAACCCAAGGAGCTGGAAGCACAACAATCATTTTTAGCAGTAATAATCTGCCAGGATACTGCCACCACTGGACACTCTATGTCACTGCCACTCCGGTGAACCCAGCTGTCCTTTCTTGTATTTACTAATTTAAGATTTTAAATCCCTGGCAGGAGCATCCAGTCAGCTGAGTATAGGTCATGCCCAAGCAGTATTATCAAGATAAGGACCTAACCTTTTGCATTTCCATATTGGGAAGTGGACACTGCCTCCACCAAGACTACTCATAATTAGAGATTCTCTCAAGATATGACGGGACTTAGAAGTCAGAGAGAAAAAGACACAGTGTTAAGTGGCTTCACTAAACTGGAAAATGATAGGGATTCTGTGAATGGATAAAAGATATTCCATTATAACATCAAATCATCCCTTACAAAGGGAGGTATTTCATGCCTAACAACAGGAGGGTGAATCTTTAGATCATTCATGTTAAATCATCTGAGGCCTAGCTAGCATTTACTAGTAATACATATTCAAACAACAGTTTCTTTTAGATCAAAGAGGAGAGAGATCCATTAGCCTTGCAAAACTCTAATTGCTTTGAGCCCCTGAATATACTTAAGGAAATTAAATATGTTCTCAATTTTATACTCAGCATTTAAATAATCTAATATACATGCTGATATTTGGTTACTTCCTATTCAAACATGCTGAGGAAAAACTGTTGAGCCTTGCCATTTGCAGCAACATGGATGGACCTAGAGAATATTATGCTTATGGAAATAAGTCAGACAGAAAAAGACAAATACTAAATGAAATCTAAAAAATAATGCAAATGAATGTGTATACAAAACAGAAACAGACTCGCAGATACAGAAAACAAAATTGTGGTTGCCAAAGAGAAGAGGGAAAGGGGAAGGGTCAAATTAGGGGTTTGGGATTAACACATACAAACTACTATATATAAAACAGATAGGACTTCCCTGGCGGTCCAGTGGTTAAGACTCCATGCTTCCACTGCAGGGGGCATGGGTTCAATCTCTGGCTGGGGAACTAGGATCCCACATGCCGTGCAGTACGGCCAAAACACACACACAAAAAAGTAAAATAAAGTAAAATAGATAAGCCACAAGAATTTACTGTGTAGCACAGGGAACTATACCCATTATCTTATAATAACCTATAATGGAATATAATCTGCAAAAATACTGAATCACTATGCCATACACCTAAAACTAACCCAATATTGTAAATCAACTATACTTCAATAATAATTAAAAAAAAAAAAACCGTTGGGCCTTGACATGTCCTAACTCAAAAGGCTTTTTTATGCTGAGAGTTCTACACTGGGATAGGTGTTTAATTCTACTCATAGCTTTAGGAGATCTTTAAATTCAAATTACTATTATTATGCTTAAATAATGTTAATTGCACTCAAGGGACATAGACTGCAGTATCCAATTAGGACATGAGATTATTACAGCCATGACAAATACACTAATGAGAGCTGGTTTAATAAATGGCAAGTTTTATTATATGTTTGTAGTAAATCAGGTCTATATCACAAAACAGCCATTTGGTTAGTGAAGAGAAGTAGAGAGGGAGCAGAAAGGAATGTTAGAAAAGAGACTGAAGGGAAAGGAGGAGAGTCAGGAAAGGAAGAAGGGAGGGGAAAAGGGAGAGAACAGGAGGGGGGGTCAGGCACCTATCACCTCTCGTTGCTCTCCGCACACAGTGGTCCTCTGGGTTACTGGTGCGTTGCCGTAGTAAGATGGCACAGGATCCATGCAAGGAAGGTGACGCCTGTTCTCTTTGGCAATTTTCTTCTTAAGCAACTGGGGACACTGCCAACAGGTGAAACATTATGGCTCTCAGTTAACCACACCAACCACAACCACATTGGTAGCCCAGGCTCCTGCGATCCCGAGCCTACTCTTTATCTTCCTTTTTCTGAAAATAGGCAGAACAAGGATATCCTCATCACAAGGTGCCCACTCAAAGGAATAGGAGTGGAGCGAAAGGAATGCAAAGGTAGGGCAATATTCTTAAGACTCTGACTTCTCATCTAAACAACTTTCTGGCCAGCTGTGGTTTTGTTCCCATCACTGCCCTTCTAGAACTCAGACTGTCCCCACATAATCTCCCTGGCCTTTTAGTTACTCCTGACCATATTCAGCAGAGCCCCACTTCCTCTCTCTGCAGACTACCAAACTGAGTGCCTAGGAAACAAAATCGAACCACTATTTTCTACACTGAAATTGATAATAGACCCAGGAATCTTAATACATATAATGAAGAAGCTTTCCCAACAATGCCCTGAAAGGTCTCAGCATATAGGAAGGAGAATGAATGAAGTAAATTAATTCCGTTTAGTTGTATGAGCTGATCAACATGACACAGTTTGGAGACTTCATCAGTAAAATAAATGGCTTTCTAATTTAGGTTATTCTTAAGCTTCTCCATTAAATGTAAGTATTTCTGCATGTATACATTTAAATGGGCTATCTAGTTCTAATTAGATCTAAAATGAAAGTGGAGAAAATAGCTGAAATGTTCACAATTTATGCTCAATAAACTACAGCAATTAAATTATCAGAATAGGTTCTTGCATAGAAGAAAACTTTATATTAAAAATGATATACCCTTTCTCGGACTTCCCTGGTGACGCAGTGGTTAAGAATCTGTCTGCCAATGCAGGGGACATGGGTTGAAGCCCTGGTCCGCGAAGATCCCACGTGCCACGGAGCAACTAAGCCCGTGCGCCACAACTACTGAGCCTGCACTCTAGAGCACGTGCTCCACAACAAGAGAAGCCACCGCAATGAGAAGCCCACGCACCGCAGCAAAGAGTAGCCCCCGCTCACCGCAACTAGAGAAAGCCCACGCATAGCAACGAAGACCCAATGCAGCCAAAAATAAATAAATAAATAAAAAATTTTTTTAATGATATACCCTTTCTTTATATAAAGAGATCCTAAGACTCCCAATAACTAGTTAGAGGGTCATTCTTTCTCTATTCCTGACTGAAAATGGGCAGACAGTATTTGAAATCATTTTACTTTCTAGCCTAGAAAACTCAGTGACAAATGATGGCTTTCAATACCAATGATGGATTTTAGTTCTCAATTGCACTAGTGCTAAAAAGTCCTGATTTCAAAAGAAAAAGAAAAAGAGACCTTCCTATTTTAAATTCCAGAAAACCATTGAATAAGTATAAAATTCTTACTTTCTTGCTTTTTGGTACTTATAGCCTCCAAAAGAATTTTTGTCATCATGTTATTCCTTAATTTATTCCAATAAATGTTCTTACAAGACTCAAATTTACTCAGTTATTTGCATGCTTTACCTCTACTATTCAAATTCCTGCCAAAATCCAAATTAATTCTATTGAGCATTATTTCCTGTAGTCAAACAATAAAAGAATATGGTCTAAATGCTAATCTGCTGTTTATTCATTTTCCTCATACAGCTTCAGTCCCCCAGAGTTTGACATTTCAATAAATCCTTAAAAGGGATTATAATGCTGCCTTGCTATATTTTGTTTTCTCCAAGAAAATAAATTAAGAAACTTTCCCACCTTTAACCTCTTAAAAAATTATAAAGAAGCCTATCTTTCTTCCTCTAGAAAACAGGCTTTGAATGTGGAATTAATTCCAAGCATCTGGAATAAAGAAACAGTCCCTGGGTAACAGAAGATGATTTCAATGGATTCTGGTGAAAGCTTTCCTGTAATTTGTTTCCTTCAAAACAACCTGATCACCCTCATTCTCATAGGATGCTAAAGCAGAGAATCCCATATGTGCTTATGCAATATTCAAAAGATCCTTGAATTTTTTTTTCTGCAGCTCTAACTACAGCCCTTGGGTTTGCCTGTCATTGGAGGCAATCTGTGCATAGTGGATGGAAAATGCAGTCCATGATGTGGTTCTTCTCAACAGCACAAATTAAAGACAGGTTAACATTTTAGTCATGATTGGGGGGAAATTTAATATGCAGGAGTTAATTAATGTAAAAACAACTATCTGAATTAAGAGCTATGCATAGCTGACTTGCTCATATGGAGTAGGTTATGTTGAAGAACCCAAATCAATCTTATTCTCTTCATGCACTCATTACTTCCAGATACTCACATTGAGCAGGTAGAGCCTGAGCATTGTGCATGGCCTACGACTGCTTGTTTTTTAAAGCTGATTCCATCAAGTAGTTCATACCCACCACACAGGTCAGATTTACTTCACAGCTGCCCCAAATCATAAGGGCCTCACTGCCTCTGGCACTCAGATGTTCACAGAGCATGGCCAGTCTTACCAAGGAAATAAACCCCGGCAGCCAAGGTGTTTCTACAGTTTTTAAATCTGTATTGGTCCATGCAATTGATGAGTGCCAAGAAACTTAGGATTTGTAAAATGAATGAAATTTCCTCCCAGAAAACAGCTATTGGCTCAAAAAAAAAAAGTTTCACTTCAGCCAAATGCTGCACTTCAAAGCCAATATAAACCACCCTTTCTAGGACCATGTCAGTCAGTTCAGGGGTTTAAAATCCAGAAAAATATTCAAAGTGGAAATCAGTTTACACCTCCAACTTCCTGCTGGAGTGCCCACAGGCTAAGTGCCCACTGGACAGTTGAGTGTTTTGCCACCACTTTCAATTCAATTTGTGTCAGGCCACGTCCTAGGGGCAATGAGGTGAGGAAGCCAGGAGACAGCAGGAAACAAGTGTGGTTAGGGAAGAAGAGAATAGCACATGGAGATTTACAACCATATGTCAAGTTGGATAGGAACGAGAGTACAAAGACTGGCCACAGCCTAGGGAAGGCTGAGAACATACAGTGATCACTTGAGGGGTGTTTTAAGGGACAGGATGAGTGTGGAGTGCATCACTTCTATCAACCTGTTTCATGGTCCCACCCAACTCAGAAATATAGTCTAGCCATGGGCCCAGGATAGGAAATAAGTGGATTAGGAAATTGGGTTTCATGAATACATGACAGTCCTTGACACATCAGTCTAGAATTTAAATAGTTTTAAGTCTATGCATCCACCAAGCCTTCACTCAAATCCAGCTCTCTTATGAAAATTTTCAATTCCACGTCAGTCAGATAAAGATCTGGCCAGCTTCTGAATACAAACACCGATCTCTCATTTGACAAATAACTCCCTCTTGTGATATCTCTTTATTTTTATCCTATTGTTTTCTAATTATCATCTTGTTTTTAACATTCTAAGAATAGAAGTTTTGTTTTTCCAAATAGATAATGAGTCACTTATAAGCAGGGAATATGCCGTATTTCTAGTTCAGACACTTATAAACACACAGGCAAATACTCACACACTGCCTCTGCCCCTTATGCATATTAGGTATATTACAGGAACATGGTGAATGAGAACGTAAGAATCAGAATGTGTAAAACTAACTCATCAATGTTAAACATTTTTGAGTTTACAACACAAGGTGCAGTGTTTGGGGAACTAGAGATCCAAAAGATGTCAACCAGCATCTACCTCCTCAATGAACTTTGTGAAGAATGAATATATGCATAAAGTCATTCTTTAAATAGCAAATAGGAAGTTCTACATAAAATGGTGGTTTGACTCCATGGATTTATTTCTTGAAACAACTTTAGCATAACATAAAAGAATAAAAAACATTATAAACTTTAAAGGACAAAGGAAATGGGAAAAAAGACAACGACAAACAAGATATTTTTATTAAAACTTAAGAGGGTGGAAAAGAGATTGGGAAGTGGTAAATGACTTGAAGCATAAAGAAAGCTGAAACTTGCAGAGAATGATAATGATGACAAGTAGATTGAGACTCTCTTTAGAACCCTGGAAAGCTCTCAGGAATTGGAGGCACCAGGTACCTTGGGAGGCAGAGAAAAGGATGGGACTACATAAGGATTCATTTGATACTACATACCTCCTCTACCCTGCACCAAGTGAGTTTCCCTCCCCATCCCCTCAAGAAAAGAGAAAATGTACTCTTTAGAGAAACTGAGTCCAGGAAGACTTGGGACTCAGACACACCCAGGCTTAACAGAGTGAGAACAAGGTGTGTGTTGGAAACAAGGAATTAATAAAATGCCTATTAAATAAAAAGATTATTCTGACACTTGTGAAAGACTTTTTTCAGGGAGACTATTACAATGGGGTTTGTAGTGGGGGATAGAGACTGGGTCAACTCTCAATAGAGCAAGAAAAAGTGGAAATATATAGCCAAAGAGCAGGGTGGAAATCAGTGGATGGAAAATTACTATGAGGAAACATCAGGAGTAAGGAGAGATTCTGCATAACCAATTTGACAGGATTATTGCGGAAGGCAGGCAAGGGTGATAAGATATCTAGGGTGCAGGATAAGGAATTTGGTGAGATGCCAAAGTTAAGAGATGAAAATTTTGATCAGATATCAAGAGTGCAGGATTTTCTCTTTGGTGGGGCTAATAGTGGACTCCAGGAGGGCTCGTGCCAAGGAGTACTTCCCAGAGCTTCTGCTGCCAGTGTCCTTGTCCCCACATTGAGCCACAGCCATCCCCCCGCCTCTGCAGGAGACCCTCCAACACTAGAAGCATTAACCAAGAAGAACTACAATCCTGCAGCCTGTGGAATGAAAAGCACATTCACAGAAAGACAGACAAAATGAAAAGGCAGAGGACTATGTAACAGATGAAGGAAAAAGATAAAACCCCAGAAAAACAACTAAATTAAGTGGAGATCGGCAACCTTGCAGAAAAATAATTCAGCATAATGATAGTGAACATGATCCAGGACCTCGGAAAAAGAATGGAGGCAAAGATAGAGAAGATGCAAGAAATATTTAACAAAGATCTAGAAGAATTAAAGAACAAACACCTAGAAGAATTAAAGAACAAACAAACAGAGATGAACAATACAATAACTGAAATGAAAAATACACTAGAAGGAATCAATAGCAGAATAACTGAGGTAGAAGAACGGATAAGTGAACTGGAAGACAGAATGGTAGAATTCACTGCCACAGAACAGAATAAAGAAAAAAGAATGAAAAGAAATGAAGACAGCCTAAGAGACCTCTGGGACAACATTAAATGCAAAAACATTCACATTATAGGGGTCCCAGAAGGAAAAGAGAGAGAGAAAGGACCCGAGAAAATATTTGAGAGATTATAGTCCAAAACTTCCCTAACATGGGAAAGGAAATAGCCACCCAAGTCCAGGAAGTGCAGAGAGTCCCAGGCAGAATAAACCCAAGGAGAAACACACCGAGACAAACAGTAATCAAATTGACAAAAATTAAAGACAAAAAAAAATTATTAAAAACAACAAGGGAGGGCTTCCCTGGTGGCGCAGTGGTTGAGAATCTGCCTGCCAATGCAGGGGACATGGGTTCGAGCCCTGGTCTGGGAAGATCCCACATGCCGCGGAGCAACTAAGCCCGTGAGCCACAACTGCTGAGCCTGCGCGTCGGGAGCCTGTGCCCCGCAACAAGTGAGGCTGCGATAGTGAGAGGCCCGCGCACCGCGATGAATAGTGGCCCCCGCTTGCCGCAACTAGAGAAAGCCCTCGCACAGAAATGAAGACCCAACACAGCCAAAAATAAATAAATAAATAAATAAATAAATTCTCCTAGATCTTGTTCACCTCCCAGTTTAAAAAAAAAAAAAAAAAGAAAAAAAAAAAAGAAAAAACAACAAGGGAAAAAAACCACAAATAACATACAAGGGAACTCCCATAAAGTTAACAGCTGATTTCTCAGCAGAAACTCTACAAGCCAGAAAGGAGTGGAACGATATATTTAAAGTGATGAAAAGGAAGAACCTACAACCAAGATTACTCTACGTGACAAGGATCTCATTCAGATTCAACGGAAAAATCAAAAGCTTTACAGACAAGCAAAAGCTAAGAGAATTCAGCACCACCGAACTGGCTCTACAACAAATGCTAAATGAACTTCTTTAAGTGGGAAACACAAGAGAAGAAAAGGACCTACAAAAACAAACCCAAAACAATTAAGAAAATGGTAATAGGAACATACATATCAATAATTACCTTAAATGTGAATGGATTAAATGTTCCAACCAAAAGACACAGGCTTGCTGAATGGATACAAAAACAAGACCCATGTATATGCTGTCTACAAAAGACTCACTTCAGACCTAGGGACATATACAGACTGAAAGTGAGGGGATGGAAAAAGATATTCCATGCAAATGCAAATCAAAAGAAAGCCGGAGTAGCAATATTCATATCACATAAAATAGACTTGGTACAAGAGACAAGGAAGGACACTACATAATGATCAAGGGATCAATCCAAGAAGAAGATATAACAATTATAAGTATATATGCACCCAACATAGGAGCACCTCAATACATAAGGCAAATGCTAGTAGCTATAAAAGAGGAAATCGACAGTAACACAATAATGTGGGGGACTTTAACACCTCACTTACAGCAATGGACAGATCATCCAGACAGAAAATTAATAAGGAAACAGAAGCTTTAAATGACACAATAGACCAGATAGGTTTAATTGATATTTATAGGACATTCCATCCAAAAACAGCAGATTACATTTTCTTCTCAAGTGCACATGGAATATTCTCCAGGATAGATCACATCTTGGGTCACAAATCAAGCCTTGGTAAATTTAAGAAAATTGAAATCATATCAAGCATCTTTTCCGACCACAATGCTATGAGATTAGAAATCAATTACGGGAGAAAAATGTAAAAAACACAAACATATGGAGGCTAAACAATACTTTACTAAGTGACCAAGAGATCACTGAAGAAATCAAAGAGGAAATCAAAAAATACCTAGAAACAAATGACAATGAAAACATGACGACCCAAAACCTATGGGATGCAGGAAAAGCAGTTTTAAGAGGGAAGTTTATAGCAATACAAGCCTACCGCAAGAAACAACAAACATCTCAAATAAACAATCTAACCTTACACCTAAAGGACTTAGAGAAAGAACAAACAAAACCCAAAGTTAGTAGAAGGAGAGAAATCATAAAGATCAGAGCAGAAATAAATGAAATAGAAACGAAGAAAACAATAGCAAAGATAATAAAACTAAAAGCTGGTTCTTGGAGAAGATAAACAAAATTGGTAAACCTTTAGCCAGACTCATCAAGAAAAAGAGGGAGAGGACTCAAATCAGTTAAGATTAGAAATGAAAAAAGAGAAGTTACAACAGACACTGCAGAAATACAAAGCATCATAAGAAACTACTACAAGCACCTCTATGCCAATAAAATGGACAACCTGGAAGAAATGGACAAGTTCTTAGAAAGGTATAACCTTCCAAGACTGAACCAGGAAGAAATAGAAAATATGAACAGACCAATCACAAGTAATGAAATTGAAACTGTGATTAAAAATCTTCCAGCAAACAAAAGTCCAGGACCAGATGTCTTCACAGGTGAAGTCTATCAAACATTTAGAGAAGAGCTAATACCCATCCTTCTCAAACTCTTCCAAAAAATTGCAGAGGAAGGAACACTCCCAAACTCATTCTACAAGTTCACCATCACCCTGCTACCAAAACCAGACAAAGACACTACAAAAAAAAGGAAAATTACAGACCAATATCACTGACGAATATAGATGCAAAATCCTCAACAAAATACTAGCAAACAGAATCCAACAACACATTAAAAGGATCACACACCATGATCAGGTGGGATTTATCCCAGGGATGCAAGGATTCTTCAATATACACAAATCAATCAATGTGATATACCATATTAATAAATTGAAGAATAAATCCACAAGGTCATCTCAATAGATGCAGAAAAAGCTTTTGACAAAATACAACACTGATTTATGATAAAAACTCTCCAGAAAGTAGGCATAGAGGGAACCTACCTCAACATAATAAAAGCCATATATGACAAACCCACAGCAAACATCATTCTCAATGGTGAAAAACTGAAAGCATTTCCTCTACGATCAGGAATAAGACAAGGATGTCCATTCTCGCCACTATTATTCAACATAGTTTTGGAAGTCCTAGCCATGGCAACCAGAGAAGAAAAAGAAATAAAAGGAATACAAATTGGAAAAGAAGTAAAACTGTCACTGTTTGCAGATGGCATGATACTATACATAGATAATCCTGAAGATGCCACCAGAAAACTACTAGAGCTAATCAATGAATTTGGTAAAGGTGCATGATATGAAATTAATGCACAGAAATCTCTTGCAGTCCTATACACTAACAACAAAAGATCAGAAAGAGAAATTAAGGAAACAATCCCATTCACCGCTGCAACAAAAAGAATAAAATACCTAGAAATAAACCTACCTAAGGAGGTAAAAGACCTGTACTCAGAAAACTATAAGACACTGATGAAAGTAATTAAAGATGATACAAACAGATGGAGAGATATACCATGTTCTTGGATTGGAAGAATCAACATTGTGAAAATGACTACACTACTCAAAGCAATCTACAGATTCAAGGCAATCCCTATCAAATTACCAATGGCATTTTTTATGGAACTAGATCAAAAAGTCTTAAAGTTTGTATGGAGACACAAAACACCCTGCATATCCAAAGCAATCTTGAGGGGAAAAAATGGAGCTGGAGGAATCAGACTCCCTGACTTCAGACTATACTACAAAGCTACAGCAATCAAGACAATATGGTACTGGCACAAAAATAGAAATATAGATCAATGGAACAGGATAGAAAGCCCAGAGATAAACCCACGCACCTATGGTCAACTTATCTATGATGAAGGAGGCAAAGATATACAGTGGAGAAAAGACAGTCTCTTCAGTAAGTGGTGCTGGGAAAACTGGACAGCAACATGTAAAAGAATGAAATTAGAACACTCCCTACACATTAGAACACCATACACAAAAATAAACTCAAAATGGATTAGAGACCTAAATGTAAGATACTATAAAACTTAGAGGAAAACACAGGAAGAATACTCTTTGACATAAATCACAGCAAGATCTTTTTTGACCCACCTCCTAGAGTAATGGAAATAAAAACAAAAATAAACAAATTGGACCTAATGAAACTTAAAAGCTTTTTCACAGCAAAGGAAACTATAAACAAGACAAAAAGACAACCCTCTGAATGGGAGAAAATATTTGCAAATGAATCAATGGACAAAGGATTAATCTCCAAAATATATAAACAGCTCATGCAGCTCAGTATTTAAAAAAAACCCAATGAAAAAATGGGTAGAAAACCTAAATGGACATTTCTCCAAAGAACACATACAGATGGCCAAGAGGCACATGAAAAGCTGCTCAACAACACTAATTATTAGAGATTTGCAAATCAAAACTACAATGAGGTATCACCTCACACCAGTTAGAATGGGCATCATCAGAAAATCTACAAACAACAAATGCTGGAGAGGTGTGGAGAAAAGGGAACCCTCTTACACTGTTGGTGGGAATGTAAATTGATACAGCCACTATTGAGAACAGTATGGAGGTTCCTTAAAAATCTAAAAACAGAATTACCATATGACCCAGTAATCCCACTACTGGGCATATACCCTGAGAAAACCATAATTCAAAAAGACACATGCACCCCAATGTTCATTGCAGCACTATTTACAATAGCCAGGTCATGGAAGCAAACTAAGTGCCCATCGACAGACGAATGGATAAAGAAGATGTGGTACATATATACAATGGAATATTACTCAGCCATAAAAAGGAACAATACTGGGTCATTTGTAGAGACGTTGATGGGCCTAGAGACTGTCATACAGAGTGAAGTAAGTCAGAAAGAGAAAAAACAATATCGTATATTAACGCATATATGTGGAATCTAGAAAAACGGTACAGATGAACTGGTTTGCAAGGCAGAAATAGAGACACAGATGTAGGGAACAAACGTATGGACACCAAGGGGGAAAAATGGGGGCGGGGTGGTGTGATGAATTGGGAGATTGGGATTGACGTGTATACACGAATATGTATAAAATGGATGACTAATAAGAACCTGCTGTATAAAAAATAAATAAGTAAATAAAAATGACAAAAAAAAAAGAGTGCAGGATTTTCACTAAGCTGAACCAGCAGGATTATTTCTAAAATTCGATCAATGGCAGGGTCCGAGAGTGAGGCCTAGTCAAAAAGAAGACTCAGAGGCGCCTGACTGAAGTTTGGTCTTTGTCACTATGAATGGTGAGGGAGGAAGTGGGGTACAGGTAAAATGCCAAGAATTGGGTATAAAAATGGCATTATAATTCTCAGCAGCATGGCTAAAAGCTGGAAAATAATGGAATAATATCTCTAAAACTCTGAGAGAATTTTTTTTTCAATCTAGAATTGTATATCCAAGTAGTTTGATTCAAGTGTGCAAGTCTCCTCAAAACATTTTTTGATTATTCTTAAAAAATTATTTTCTATGTTCCTTTTTTTTTTTTCAGGGACATACATAGGATATGCTTCAAGTAAAGCTGTAAGCCCAGAAAAATATACCATGAGAGCTTGCTGCCTGTGAGGGGAGCAGAATATGTGACCCCAAAATATGTCACTTTGGCATGTGGATTATTTTGAGCTGAAGGTAAACAAGACCCAGCAGACCTAAAAAAAGAAAGCAATTTTTACTCCCTTAATTACTTAAAAGAATTTAGATGGAGGACCTGGCCCAGAAAGATAGCTATTACCAAAGATAATTTTTTATACGAAAGACCAAATGTAGGCAGGGCAAACATCTAATTACCAAGCATCTGCTCTTCTTACTCTCCTGTGAATTTCCCTCTTGCCCTTTGAAGCCCCAGGCCCCGACCCCATTCCTTAGCTCAGAATGGCACATAATCCTCAACTGCCCAACTGGCTCTTGGGGCTCAAATCTTTGGGGGTCCCATATATACAAAATTAAGTATTTCTCTTGATAATCTGTCTTATTTCAATTTAATTACTTATTTCAATTTTAATTACTTTAAAAACCTAAAAGGGAAAGAGGGAAAATGTTCTGCCTCTATACCTGCATACAATTATTTAGCCTTTAACAGTTTAGGGAAATTAAACTATAACCAATTATTTTACAAAGGGTTTTGGAATAAGAATTATAAACGAGAGAAGGAGAGACCTCTAAAAAGGTGGGAAATAATACTTTCTTCGTGTTTAAATTTTTTAATTAACATTATCTCTTATTAAGCTTGTTTTGCAAGGTAAGTATCCCATAAATGCTTCTATCAATACCCTCTTCAGATCTTTTAGTTTCATTTTTGCTGGCACCAACATTCAATGCAATCATATACTTGTGTGACCTTTTCGGTTTCTAAGGCATGGTAACCTGATCATTTTTCTTTTAGTTTTTCCATGTAAACACTTCACTGTGTTCAATGGGGCATAAGAATAGGAGCCTGCTTTTTATTCAGTTACCATATTAGTTAAGTCACCTTTTGTTGCATAATGGACACCTTACTGATGCTAACTTGGCAAATAAAGGAATTTATTGAATCACATGGATTAAAAATTCATGTATGACTTGAGGCCAGGGCTCGAACTACATCAGCATAACCAGGCTTTCTCCTTCTCTCCACCCTGTTCCTTAATGTGATGGCTCAATGTGATGTCAATGAGGCAAGATAATTAATCCACACCTTTCATGTTCAACTCTAGCAGAAAATATAAAGAGCATCTCTTTTAGAAAGCTCATCTTAGAACCCAATAATTTATTTTGATTGGCCCACTTAGGTCAGGTGACTTTCCCTGAAACAAACACTATACCCTGGGAAATCAGGGTCACAGTTTTCATGCTGTAGAGTCTCATCTGGACACTTGGCCAGAGAATAGGTAATACAGTTTCCCAAAGGAAAATTGGCATACTTTTTCCTGTAGAGGGGGAATAGATGCTGGGCAAGCAAAAACAGCATACATATGTTACAGCTTTTAATACATTCAAAAACCCATTGTTCTACTGTCTCCACCGAGCAGAATTCCCAAAGAAGAATTTACCTCAGGCCAACTAAATGCTTCTCTTGGTAAAAAAAGAAAAAAAGGTTAAAAATTAACACACAATTTCTTTTTAAACTTATGATCAAATCACACACAAATGCATATTTTCAAGTTCTACATAGTCATTTGGAGTCTTTATAGAGTCCTTGTTCAATGTTTTTAGTAGCTTCTAGTTATGACAGAAACTAACTGTAAATGTTAGGAAAAGTTGTGATTTTCTTTCCTCAGAGGATGTGCATTTCTACCTGCAGTTTTCTCTTGAATATCACCACATTCTACCCTCAGCTTTGATGATGAAGTATAAGGGTTTTCTTTCACATCGATGCCCCCTGGGTTGCTGGCTATAATCAGCCCCCCGGCAGGAAGCTGGGTATTCTGGGGAGTCACGTTGCGTGTCTCTGAGATCATAGAGGCTAAAGTGATGTGGTTTTCCTCTTTCCGAATAATTAATTTTCAAAAATTGGCATGAGGCTCTGCTATTTCTGTACTTGCATAAGATAAACCACTCTTGTTCTGTTCAGCTGCACATCTGCCTGTGGAGCACTGGGTTAATAAGTTACCCCTGCCATTGCCACCCGTGAAGGATTGGCTAGGGCTTTATTTCTACAGAAGCAATCCATTTTCTGCCAATGCATCTGAAGTTCAGACAAAGCAGCATGGCTTTTCTAGTTTCGAACCTCACATTTTCTTTTCTAAATGAAAGTTTATCACATTTGTTTATTCAGTACCTAGTAGAATTAAGGATCCTCTCTTTGAGAGATCATAGTCTGGTAGAAATTCTGATATGTTATTATGCTATACAATGATTTAGAAATGTATTCTAGAATCTTAGTATATATGCATAGCTAATCTCCTAGATTAAAAGTTGTCTTTGGACTTCCCTGGTGGCGCAGTGGTTAAGAATCCACCTGCCAATGCAAGGGACATGGGTTCGAGCCCTGGTCCGGGAAGATCCCACATGCCGAGGAGCAACTAAGCCCACGAGCCACGACTACTGAGCCCGTGTGCCACAACTACTGAAGCCCGCGTGCCTAGAGCCCGTGCACCGCAACAAGAGAAGCCACCGCAATGAGAATCCCACACACCGCAGCGAAGAGTAGCCCCCGCTCACCACAACTAGAGAAAGCCTGCGTGCAGCAATGAAGACCCGATGCAGCCAAAAATAAATAAATTAATTAATTAATTATTTTAAAAGTTGTCTTTGATATTAAGTAACCACCAAAAAAAAATAATTCACTTATGTATTCATGAATTCTAAGAGAGAGAAATATTTTTTAATATATCTACATATATACATTTATATTTATATATATATTTATATTTAATACATCAAAGACATTTTGATACATTTACTTAAAGCATTTTTCTCCTATTGAACAAATCCCTGTTCTTTGGTTTCATCAAATCATAATGATTATAATAATTTGCAAATTTAAAAAATTAATTTTAAACTTCCTTAGGGTATACATGGTTTGATAATTCTTTATATATCTTTAGATTCCATTATCAAGTTTTCATAATTCTTTCCTGATAAAGTGGATTGGGGATGAATGGAAAGGACAACCCTAGAGGGGAAGCAAACTTCTTTTTTGTTTTGTTTTCTGGTCATTTCTTGAATGGGATTTCCCATGTATGGCTTGGATCTTGCAGCTAAAGAGAAGTAACTCATGGAAGAAGATATTTAGGAGCTAATTTATACAAGACAAATAAATCCAAGACAATAAGAAACCTTTACGGTTATAAATTATAGGATTTTTCCCTATTATAGATCCAAGTACAATAAATAAAAATAGGGATTTATTTTCCCAGAGATTAAAGTACCAGAAACGAATCTCCCATGTGGAACTTGCTCTTAGGCACAGCATCGGATTTCTCCCTTGATGTGTAAAGCAAGAAGTAATGGAAAAAAATATCCCAGCTGAATGAAAACCACAAGTATCTCTGATGCCCTGGCCCTAATGGCTTTTATTCCTCTTGCAAAAACTTTTTTACCCTATAAACAAAATAACTGTCTAAGGTACATTGTCTGCAGTCCTTTGCAAGGTTTTTAAAATACTTTCAAATATAGTTTAACCCACCAAAGAAGCAACAGGTCAGATTAGGATTTGAGGCTACAGTAGTAACTACAGGTCCCTTTCATTGTTTAACATATAACAACTCATCTGGGGGAGGCTGGTATTAGAGTAAATTAAATTACAAGATAAACTTGTTAGACAAGTGTACTTTCACTAGACTTTGGAAAAAGAATCCAAATGATGAAAACATCATCCACTATCATTTGTTTTACCAACCCACAAAATCTTCACTCAAATGTTAGGGTCAGTTATATATTTATCAGTTATATATTTATCAACTTGTGTGTGCTCTGAAAAGATAAACTAACGCATAGGGAATAGACAGTGTAAAGTGGGACTTTAAGTTACATATCAGGGAAACACATAAGTCTTTGAGAATCTACACTGAAGATCAAATTTAAAACTTTCACTTGATTCTGGAAGGCTGAGAAAGCCCAAGGAAATAAAGTGCTAATAAATGAGGAAGTAGAAATATGCACTGAAATGCAACAGAATAAGGAAACAAATGTTATCCAGCTCAAGATACACTTAAAAAGATTCAATGTAGCTGGGTTCTAAAATGAGACTTAGTATTCAGGTTTAAGAGGTATTTAATTTTTTCCCAGCTCTGTCCACTGAAAGGTCCTAGAAGCCCAGAAGTAATTACACCCCCGGAGCAATTAGCACACCCAACACCCAGATCTTTATTCCTAAATACTATTCTCTTATTAAAAGGAATCAGGTGTCCCTGGAGAAATGACAGATTCCAGGGTTGGTGCAGGGAAGGTACAAGATGAACCTGAACATTTTGTGCCAGAAAGTAAGGAACTGCTAAAAATACACTAAAAGTTAAAAAAAAAAAAAAAATTGACGACATGTCAAAAGGACACATAGAGCCAGCTCAAAGGCGTTCCCACTGGGCAAGTCAGAGACAATTTAAGCATCAAAATAAACAAGGTCCATAACACATTATAACCCATTGAATAAAATAATAATCCATATTGACAATAAATAGATGATTGATAACTAACTAACTAACTAAATAAATGGTATAGATAGATCTTTCTAACTAGAATGCCAACTAATAAATCTGGAAAGATCCAATTAGAAAATCTCATGCAACTATCATGATAAAAATTTATTTAGATAAGGCTAATTGATAGATTAGTCTTGGGTGATAAGGGTGGTGAGTGAGTTTGGTGAGAAACAGGATATTTCTATAGTTCCACCCCACAAATTATCACAACTATCACACCAACAGTGGAGCACAGCCAGTAATCTACCCAGTAGTGAAGCCCAGGCTGCAACCTTCACATCTTCAGGGCACAGCTCTTGGCCCCAGTGATCACACAACACAGTCTGAGGCCCTGCACCAACTTAGTACCCTGTCTGTGGCCCAACCTGAACATAGAGTCAAGCCAGTGGCACCACCCTGCCAGGAAACACAGCTTGTGATCCTGCCCAACCAGAGGTGATTGCAGAGCCCAGCTGGTGGCCCCACCTGACAGCAGAGCACAGCAAGTATCTCTGCCAGACTAGGGAGCCCACCCAGCAGCCCCACTTGAATGTGGAGCCCAGCAAGCAGGCCCACCCAACTGTGGAGTCCAACCAGCAGTAACTGCCCTGACTTCAGAGCATGGACAGGGGTCTCATCCAAATTTATCCAAGGAGATGAAAGATCTGTACACTGAAAGCTATAAAGACACTGATGAAAGAAATTAAGCAGATACAAAAAAATGGAAAGATATTTCATGTTCATGATTGAGAAGAATTATACTCTTCTTGTTTTGGATTTTAGAAAGTTTATTAAACATTTTTGGATTGTCTGGGCTATTGTTCTCCATTGCCAGTGTTCACAGAGTATAGGAATTCACGCTTCGGGGTTGAGAGAGAGAGATTTATCCTGCCTTGTAGTCTTGGCTATTTGTTATCACACTTAGGGGGTCTGACAGTTTGGAGGAAGCTGGGAGTAGAAGACGTTTCCATTCACTACTGTTTGGGGACACACTGGAGGAGGTCAGACACGCTCTCTGCAGTGACCCTGTAATTGTCCCTACTGGAGAGAAGTATTCTTCTTAATATTTAATATTATTAAAATTTTCATACTACCCAAAGCCATCTATAGATTCAATGTAATCTTTATAGAAAAAAAAGGCATTTTTTACAGATATAGAAAAAATTATTCTAAAATTCATTTAGAGCCACAAATATACCAAATAACCAAAGCAATCTTGAGAAAGAAGTACAAAGGTAGAGGCATCACACTTCCTGATTTCAAACTATATTAAAAAGCTATAGTAATCAAAACAGTATGGTACTGGCCTATACGTTGACACATGGACCAATTGAACAGAATCAAGAGCCTAGAAATAAACCCCCATATATAAGATCAACTATTATTTGACAAGGGAGCCATGAATACTCAATGGGGAAAAGATATTCTCTTCAATAAATGGTGATGGGAAGACGGAAATAAAGACACAGACCTACTAGACAATGGACTTGAGGATATGGGGAGGGGGAAGGGTAAGATGTGACAAAGTGAGAGAGTGGCATGGACATATATACACTACCAAATGTAAAATAGATAGCTAGTGGGAAGCAGCCGCATAGCACAGGGAGATCAGCTCAGTGTTTTGTGAACACCTAGAGGGGTGGGATAGGGAGGGTGAGAGGGAGGGAGACGCAAGATGGAAGAGATATGGGGACATATGTATATGTATAACTGATTCACTTTGTTATAAAGCAGAAACTAACACACCATTGTAAAGCAATTATACTCCAATAAAGATGTTAAAAAAAAAAAATGGTGACGGGGAAACAGGATATTCACATGCAAAAGAATGAAAATGGATCCTGATCTTATACCACTCACAAAAATTAACTTGAAATTACTTAAAAGACGTAAATGTAATACCTAAAAACTGTAAAACTCCTAGAAGAAAATATAGCAGGTAAGCTCTCTGCCATTGGTCTTGGAAATTATTTTTTGGATATAACTCCAAAAGCACAAGCAACAAAAGCAAAAATTTTTAAAGGACTACTTCAAACTAAAAGTGTCAGAGTATCAAGAGAAACCATTAATGAAAATAAAAAAGCAACCGTTGGAATGGGAGAAAATATTTGCAAATCATGTATCTGATAAGAGGTCAATAAAAAGGTAGGAATGTAAATTGGTGCAGCCACTATGGAAAACATCATGGAGCTTCCTCAAAAAAATTAAAAATAGGGCTTCCCTGGTGGCGCAGTGGTTGAGAATCTGCCTGCCAGTGCAGGGGACACAGGTTCGAGCCCTGGTCTGGGAAGATCCCACATGCCGCGGGGCGACTAGGCCCGTGAGCCACAACTACTGAGCCTGCGCGTCTGGAGCCTGTGCTCCGTAACAAGAGAGGCCGCAATAGTGAGAGGCCCGCGCGCCGCGATGAAGAGTGGCCCCCACTTGCCACTCGCACAGAAACGAAGACCCAACACAGCCATAAATAAATAAATAAAATAAATTTAAAAAAAAAAAAAAAATTAAAAATAGAACTACCCTATAATCCAGCAATCTCACTTCTGGCTATATATTCAAGGAAGTAAAATCATGATCTCAAAGATTTATCTGCACCCTCATGTTCAATGCAGCATTATTCACAATAGCTAAGACATGGAAACAACCTAAGAGTCCATCAACAGATGACTGGATAAAGAAAATATGAGATATAGATATAGATATAGATATAGATATATATATATATATATATATATATATCTTTTAACATTCCCATCAACAATGTACAAGAATTCTCCTTTTTCTACATCCTTGCCAGCAATTGTTATCTCTTCTCTTTACACATACAATGGAATATTATTCAGTCATTAAAAATAAGGAAATCCTACCATTTACAAAAAATAACATAAATGAAACCTGAGGTCTTCATGCTAAGTGAAATAAGAATGACAAATACTCTATCCCACTACTGGGCATATACCCAGAGAAAACCATAACTCAAAAAGACACATGCATGCCAATGTTCATTGCAGCACTATTTACAATAGCCAGGTCATGGAAGCAACCTAAATGCCCATCGACAGACAAATGGATAAAGAAGATGTGGTACACATATACAATAGAATATTACTCAGCCATAAAAAGGAATGAAATTGGGTCATTTGTAGAGACGTGGATGGATCTACAGACTGTCATACAGAGTGAAGTAAGTCAGAAAGAGAAAAACAAATATCGTATATTAATGCATATATGTGGAACCTAGAAAAATGGTACAGATGAACCGGTTTGCAGGGCAGAAATAGAGACACAGATGTAGAGAACAAGCAGAAATAGAGACACAGATGTAGAGACTGGGATTGACATATATACACTAATATGTATAAAATGGGTAACTAATAAGAACCTGCTGTATAACAAAATAAATAAAATAAAATTTTTTTAAATTAAAAAAAAAAGAATGACATACTCTATGATCTGATCTCCCTTATGTGTAGAATCTAAAAACATTGAATTCATAGAAACAGAGTGTATATTGGTTGATGCCTGGGGCAGGGGATGGGGGAATGAATGAAGGTAGTCAAAGGGTATAAACTTCCAGCTATAAAAAGAGTAAGTTCTTGGGATCCAATATAATGCATGGTAACTGCAGTTAACAATGCTGTATTGCTAAGAGAGTAAATCTCAAAGGTTCTCACCACACGCACCAAAAGAAACACCTATGTGAGGTGCTGGATGTGTTAACTAACCTTATTGTAGTAATCATTTTGTAATATATACATATATCAAATCATCATATTTGTATGTCTTAAACTTACACAATGTTATATGAAAATTATATTTTGGTAAAGATAGAAAAAAATTTAAAACACAAGCAGAATTTGTTCTCTCTCTCTCTCTCTCTCTCTCTCTCTCTCTCTCTCACACACAAACACACACACACACACACACACACACACACACAGTTAAAAAGCAGTTGAAAAACCTTAGAAGCAGGGCTGAGGAGTGTAAGCCCTGCTTCTAAGGCCTTTCAACTGCTTTAATCAGGCCCTAGATCATCCCAGATAATCTCCCATACTTAAAGCCAACTGAATAAGGATTTCAATTACATCTGCAAATTCCCTTCACAGCAATACCCAGATTAGTGTTTGAATAACTGGGGATGTAGCTTAGCCAAGCAGACACATCAAAAAGAAAAAGAGAAACCATCACATTATGAAAACTCATATATATAAACAAGGAGGTTAAAAAAGATTACTTAAATGTAGAAACTATAGCCATTCATTCAATACTACTGCCATCATAAAAAATGTATAACAATAAAAGCCAGGCAAACATTGTAAAAGAATAAAGATGTTTCAATAGGCACAAAACAGACATTTAAGATGAACGTCATTCTTCTTGAGACAAAATAAGAAGTTATCAAAGAAGAGTCAAACATAGCCATCTATAATATACTGTTTCAGAAGGAAAGCTTTAGCTCATAAGTCAGGTTCACCATGATAAACAACCAGAACCTGGAAAATATTGGACATCATAAATGACACAGAGACTGAGAAACAAGAAGTTGTCATATTTTATCATGATTCAAAATAAAATGACTCTCAGTCCTATGCCTTGAAGGGGACAGAGGTTAGAAAAACGTTAGCAGTTGTTTTATGACCTTTCCAGCTTTGAAAAGAAAGGTCCCTTAGGCCAAGCAAAGCCCGTTTTTCCCCATGATTTGAAGACCAACAACATTTTATCCTGGTGTGAGAGGTTGATCCTCGCTTTTTGATGGCACACATCTTTCCACAGATGGAGTTGAAGGCAGTGCTTTCCCAGAACCACGACTCTTTTCCTCCTTTACCCTGAGCCTGCAGTGCCTGGGTACCCTTCACTCCAAGTGACTGTTCTCTATAAGCTATAGTTCATCTTTTCTTTTCTTTTTTGAAACACTATATTGGAGAAGAAAGCTGCAGAGCAGCTTTTGTGAGACTCTATTATCAGAACAAAAGGAGGAAGAGCATGCATCAGTAGTTCATTCTTCTTAATAATTTTTATGGACTGAATGTTCTCACTGAGAAGTTAGAGAAGTCACTTAGAAATTCATTATGCAGGGAGAAAACTCAAGATGGCTCCTGGCACTAAGTAAATTTTTTTTCTATTAGATCGCTAGAGTAGTACCCCGCACCTGGGTGCGAACAAAGCTTAATAAAACCTTGTAAGTGGTAACACTATGCTCTCAGATTATTATCTTCAGGATGTCTCTGTACACAGTGCATATAGTAATCTTAAGTATCACTGCCTACACTGAAACAAGCAGAGGCCAGGAAGACCCCCTGCTGAGATGGAGATATTATTGGGTAGCTGATCGGTTCACTTACTAAGAGATCCACTCCTACCCACTGGCTTCGCCTGTGAGACCAGACTCAGCTTCAGGATCTGCGTGTTAGTAGGGTGGGAAAACTCCCATAAAGTTGAAGCTTGAACTTCAATTTACCCAAACAAGGCCTCTCATGGGGGAGGGTGAGTAAGCCTAAAGAAATAACGTTACTGAGAAGTTGAGACTTCTACAGTAGAATCCGCTCCTACCAGCACTAAAAATGAGGAGTAGGACACAACATGGCATAAGTATTTCCTATTGTCCAGATAAAGGGGTGAGCATGTGAGATTCATAGGAAAGTTGGTGAAGACTCGTAGTCTTGGATTTGTACAGAGAAAAGACCACAAGGAGCTTGAGAGGTCAAGGGTGAGTCAAGGTCACTAGATGGGCAACCAGGACAGAGTGCTACTGGCACAGCAGGCCAGTGCAGACAACAGCAGCAGGACATGTTTTGTACAGCATCCTGGAGAGATGACAGGAGCAGTGGCTACAGCACGCAGAAGCAGAGGCACAAAGAGAGGCATAAATCTTATGTAAGATAACCTTCCTCTTGGGGTCCCCCAGAAAGACTAGAAAGGGGAAGGTGTAGGTACCTGTTGAGGCCCTTGAGCTCTCAGATTTCTTGCTGCCTCTGGAGGTATTGGTTAAGTCCCTCTATGATCTTAGCTCCGTAGTTCTTGCATTATGCATTTTCAGACTTTATTTGAGCATTTCTTTTTCCAGACTGGGTCTGAAAACCAGTGGTGTCAGACTAAGTGTGATTTAAAAACCAGACTGGGTCTGGGATCAGACCCAGATCACCTTCAGGAACTTGAACCTTTGGTTCACATCCCCCAATTAAAAAGGGTTACAGCAGGTTCTTGGAACGAGCTGGAGATCTGAAGTTAAAACTGACTAGGGAGGTTTCTCTATAGAAGCAGTTGGCATCTTAAGGTGGACAGTTCTCCCAAGATCATGGATCAAGATCTTAATCTCCGGGGCTTCCCTGGTGGCGCAGTGGTTGAGAATCTGCCTGCCAATGCAGGGGACACGGGTTCGAGCCCTGGTCTGGGAAGATCCCACATGCCGCGGAGCAACTAGGCCCGTGAGCCACAACTACTGAGCCTGCGCGTCTGGAGCCTGTGCTCCGCAACAAGAGAGGCCGCGACAGTGAGAGGCCTGCACACAGCGATGAAGAGTGGCCCCCGCTTGCCGCAACTAGAGAAAGCCCTTGCACAGAAACGAAGACCCAACACAGCCAAAAATAAAAAAAAAATTAAAAAAATAAAAAATAAAAAAAAATTAAAAAAAAAAGATCTTAATCTCCAATATGAAAGCTTTATTCCTTTTGCTTTTTCACTACTTGCCTTTTCTCTCTGTTAATGTACAGGAACATAAGGCTCCTTATCTCTGGTATCTTTCACTGAATGTACTGCTAAGGTCATAGCTGCACAACAAAAGTCCTTAAAACTTTCTTGCTAAGGTGGTTTAGACAATAAAATTGCAGAACTAGAAGGAGTCTGTGCCATAGTAAATATCTCTCACTGTACCTAGATATACACCTCTGGTATTGCAACAAATACAAGAAATTATCAAACAAGCCACTTGGCTAAAACAGGTTGATGCTCCTAGGTACATTCTTTGATTTATTTGATGCCAATTGGTTTGATTCTTGGGGGCCCTGGCTAAGGAGTACACTCAGTCCCTTGGTATCCTCCTCCTAATGGTTATCATTATAGTTTCCCTGGTGTGCTATATTCTCTCAAAGGTCTTAAATGCATGTTTGCAGCCATCAGCAGTACATCAAATGGTCTCGCTGCACTTGGAAAAACAGAAACAAGACAAACAATGAGATGAACAGCAAGAACAATTCTTTCACGATCTGGCATTATAACCTAAAACCTTTACAATGAGACAAGAAGGAACTTAACTCTGATGGTTACTGAGAGTGGGCTAGTACCAATTTTTGGTCAATCTCTCATGTATGAGAGGATGAACAAAAGGGTGGAATTGTTAAATTAATAAACAAGGAGGGCCTTAGACTGACGTGGCTTTAATGCTGCGGTGGTGTATATAAGCAAACCAAAATCTCAGCCTATAAATGCCTCAAGACTACAAAATCAAAATACTGAGGACAACTAATTACAGTCAACTAGGCTTTAAGTTATAGCCAATAAATAATTTCCTTACTTTGCTTCTGCCTTTTCTCTATAAAAGCTTCTCCCCAAGCTTTTACTGGTGGACCATTCCTAAACACTTTTGATTTGGTATTGCCCAATTCAAATCAATTTTTGCTCAAATAAGCTCAAAATGTTTAATATGCCTCAATTAACCTTGTAACAACATGAACACTCCAGTCCTTCACAGTCCCCACAACTCTCAATTGTCTTTTAACAGTTGTGTTTCACATTTTTGTGACTCAGTGACATTTGAGCTTGAAAGCCTCTGCTATAAGTGAGTATGAGGTGGGTCCAGTGCTAGATGATTCAAGGAAAGGCCTATTAAACTGTAGGTCACTCTTCCTGTTACCCCAATTAACACATTTAATAAAAAGCAAGCTATGCTGTATTTCATGTTCTTCCAGGCCTTTCATCCAGGATTCCAAAGCTCATGATCAGAAAAATATGCAGTCCCAATAGCTCTCTTCTTATGAAATACATATATTCATAGAATCTTTTCTGTTTGATTCACAGAATCACAGCATACATACATCTTTTTTTTGGCTTATTTGTTTAGCTTGAAATATCTTTTCTCAGTATAGAACAATGGATGAAGTACTTACAAATACTGACACAAAAATATCTAACATTTTTCTTTCAGCTTAGCAATGTACAATAAAACAACAAACAGAAAGCATTAAGAGCTGAATTATTCTGAAATTGGTCACACAGAACTCCAAAATACTTGTCAGAAGATTTTAAGCAATAGATATTAGGAAGGTAATGCATATATTTACATGAATCTAAGAACATTTTTGTAGCCTCCTACAGTTGAAATATACTGAGCCACAACAAGCCTCCAGACAATACTCAGCTCACTTCTATAATTTAAGTCCCTTTTGCAATAACTTCATAGGACAGCATAGACATTAAAACATGCAATTTGTGTTGGCGGCAAAAAGATTCCATTATTCACTTATTCATCTTGAGATTCTCAGTTACAAACCAAAGAAATTGTTCTAGCTCATTAAAGCAGAAAAAAATACTTCATTAAAAGGATATAAGTTTTAGAATCTCTGGGAAAGACCCAGAAGCAGGCTTGATGATCACTCTTCCAAGAACAATCTCCAAAATAAGACACAAGACTGTTCCAGCACCAGGGCTACCACCAGGCACAACACCACAGTTTGCACTGGTGGTTCCAGGTACTAGAGACAACTCTTAGAGTCTTTTGGACTGTGTCTCTGGAAGGCTGGATGTCTTGGCCTGCGTCAATGTTTGTGCTCGGCTACAAAGCATGAAGGCTAGAAAAGTAAGGTTATGGGCTCTGCCACTGTGAGCGGTGGGCTAATAAGGCAAGAACTCCCCACACACAAAAAAAGGTATACAAAAGTGCTGAGGAATCAAATGACCACTGCCCACCCTCCCACCCACCCCCACCAAAGCAACAGGGTATTAGATACTGGGTGAGAAAGTGTTAAGGAAATATAAAATAACATGTTAAGAAACAAATTCTTGTGGAATTTTTAGTCTGTTGGGGAAGACAGGACAAAAATTAAGCAAATAATCACATTAATAAATGTATAACTACCAACCGCATAAGTGATCCAAAGGAGAAAGATCTGGTTCTCTAAGAGCTGGTATCAACTGGAGATCCAGAATACTTCTTAAGGAAATGATTTCTGACCTGGGATCTGAAGAAGGAATAAGAATTAAACTGATGAAGGGAATTGAAGAACATTCCAGAACATTCCATTCAGGGGAAGCACATATGCAGAGAGCTGTGATGAGAGGGAACACAGCAAGTTTGAGGAGGAGGAAGGCCCATGTATTTACTTGAGATTAAGGTTAGGGTGGGAAAGGAGTTGTGTAAATAAGCTTTGAAAGGTAGATGGGGCTAGTTGAGGCAACATTTATGTCTTCATTCTGAAAGCAAATGTGGAGAGGAGTGCAAGAGTACTCTAATCAGATCTCTCTGATAATTTTGTGTCAACTGAGCACTGGGAGGCTGTAGACATCATGTGGTTCAGGAGAGAGGTGATCGTAGTCTCACCTCTTACATGACACTTGGAGAAAACCCACCAGCCACTTTACAGTAGATTCTTGTTGCTTTTTCTTCAGTGTGTAAGTTCTGTTTTAATCAGTTTTGCTATATCTGTTATTTTGCAAAATTGAATTACATACATGCTTAAAACATTTTCTGATTTTGAAAAGTTTAATGCCATAAATATTCCTTTTTTGGAAACTGAATCTGGGATGACACTATAGACTATTTGCAATTCATAGTCTAATGCATTTGGATAAGTTGAAATTCCTTGAAATTCAGAATTTATAATAAAAGGCATTATGGTTTCCAAATAGTAGTGGATGACCAGGGAATTATAGTATTTATCGCTGCTTTTCAGACTTCCTGTAAACTGCCTTTCCCTGGTTGTCTGATCTACTGTCTCTTCGCCAATTAATTCTTAGTTAATTCCTGCATAAATAGCAATAGAAAGCTCTATAAGAACTTCATTAATTTTTTTTTTCAATTACTTGAAATTTGGTTAGAACTGAAGATTTCTTTGCATTAAAGCAGCCTGAAGTATTAGCTTAAAATGTGTGGTTTGAAGCCAGGAGACTTGATGTTAAGTTCTGTTTGCATCACTTCCCAGATATATGACATTTTGAAAGTTATTGGTGTCTTTAGCCTTTGTTTTCTCAACTGCAAAAGAGAGGGCTTCCAGCCGAGTTGTAATGAAGATAAAATAAGAGGATATTTCATCAAAGTGATTTGCATGCTAGACAAGTGTAGAAGCATAAACATGAAAATGATTTACTAAATAAACAGGGGAGGAAATGCAGAAACATTGGGGTATTTCATAGCAAAGAAAATATTCAAAAATTTTGCATCATTTTAAGAATATGCACAAAAGTAGAGACCAGAACTGTTTTGATTGTGCCTGTGATCCTTCTTTCAGGATTTTCCTTGTTGGTCTCTGAGTTTAGAGCATGTGAAAACCCTGGATCAGCCTCCAGCAGCCTCCCAGCTGGGCCACACCCCAGAAAGCAATCGTGGCAGTAAATTTAAACAGAGCCAAGGAGTAAGCAAGGCATATCTCTTCAACAGCCATGTATGCTTAGGTTCTTTTGGTGCACTATGTTTCATTTCATTTTATTAGTTGTTTATCAGATATACAGGGCGGAGTTAATAATATGCCTCAGTTCAAGGCACATTATAATCATCGATACATAAGAGTCTCTCTAGTTTTAACAGTTATTTATTCTACTTAATCCACATCTCCAAGGTAACCATTCTGCTGTATTTCTTTCTTTTTCTTTTTTAATAAATTTATTTATTGATTGATTGATTAATTGATTGATTGATGGCTGCGTTGGGTCTTCGTTGCTGCGCGCAGGCTTTCTCTAGCTGCGGCAAGTGGGGGCTACTCTTCGTTGCGGTACACAGGCTTCTCATTGCGGTGGCTTTTCTTGTTGTGGAGCATGGGCTCTAGGCATGCGGGCTTCAGTAGTTGTGGCACACAGGCTTCAGTAGTTGTGGCACACGGGCTCAGTAGTTGTGGCGCACGGGCTTAGTTGCTCCACGGCATGTGGGATCTTCCCAGACCAGGGTTCAAACCTGCGTCGCCTGCATTGGCAGGTGGATTCTTAACCACTGTGCCACCAGGGAAGCCCTATTTATTTCTTTTTATTTTAAAGTGCTCTAAAATGTGTTGTGTGATTTTGTTGGCACTTATTTTAAACTATGTAAATCCTCAGAGATCTCATTCATTTTCTTACTCTTTTGGACTAAGTACTATCTTTTTAAGATCCAATCTTATTTCTATGTGTACATCAGATATGTTCCTCCTAAAGCTCCATAACCACCCATGGTATGTATTCTCCAAGTCTTGCCTATTTACTCTACCCAAACTGCCACCAACTCCCACCACTGTAAACATTACTGTAATAGCTATCTTTATATATTTCACACTATAAAAATATTTGAAATTTTCTTTGGGATAAATTCTCAGTAGCAGAAGTGCTGTGTCATAGCATGTATGTACACTTAATCTGTCTACATCATGCCAGACTGTTCTTCAGAATGGCTGTACCAATCTACTCCCCATGAAGCTTTCTGCATAGCTGCTTCCCTGACAACACTCAGCATTATCCAGTTTTCTAATTTTTACCAATTTAGTACTGTTAATTTAACCTGTATTTCTCTGATTACTATCTTCAGCATGCCTTTGAGTACTTGGTTTTGAGAGTTTTCTTTTCTGTAAATTGCTGTCTCATATTCTTTACCTGTTTTCCTATTGTGGTAACTGACTTGTCAATTTACAGAAATTCCCTGCTAATTATTAATTCCTTTCCAGTTTTAAACATTGAAAATGCCTTCTCCCGTTTAGTCATCTATTAATTTGGTCCATAGTGTTCTTCATGAATGAAAAACCTTAATTTTCCTGAGCATAATGAAGCTTTCACAGATTATTTCTTCTTTTCTAACCTTCTCATCCTTGAAGATCTTCCCCTGTGGTCCTCTCCCTGCCTGAAGTCTCACCTGAGGGTGCTGGGGACAGAATGACAGCTGCCCAAGTACAGAAGATGGATCAGTTTTGTTTGGTGTTCTTTCCGCACAACTACAACAGTGCCTGGACCAGGGTTAGTGCCATATATAAATGCCAAATGAATGAAGTTAGAAAGTCTCCCAGAGCTATGGAGAGGTCATTTCACCTCCTGGATTCTTTAAGGTGCACGGTTCCCCACGACTTGGTTTGTGTACAAGAAAAATCCTTCTTGCTCAGGGAGGGAGGACTGCAGTGGGGTGGAGCAATGGAAGCTGTTTGTCAGTCTCTTTCCATGATTTCAATCTCCATATCGTTCCCAGTGGATCGTTCCCAAAAGTCAGTATCTGGAAGATTTTAAATAGATATGCATATGAGTAAGTATCTTGCTGGTACAAACCAATCCAAAATGTACATTCCCACAATATTTCTGATTGTTTTCTTTATTGGGGTATAACTTACATGCAATAAAATTCTCCCATCTATACAGTGTATTTACAGGGGGAGCCTTAATTTTGATATAATTGTATTTAGCAATCTTTTGCTTCGTTTTTCCTTTTGAAATTTTTTGAAGTGTTTCCCCATTCCTAGATTGTAAAGATTATCTCATACATTCTCTTCTATCAGCTGTATTTTTTTCCCTTCCAACTTACATGTTTAATCTATCTGGGGGTAACTCATTATGTAGTCTTAGGTAGGGATCCAATTTTTCTCCATATAGTGAGACAATTTCCCCAAAAAACTTCAACTAAACATTTTCTACTGAGTTGTGGTAATTCCTTTAAACTTTATTAAATTCCCATGGATATATGAATCTCATTCTGAGTGCATTATTTTCTTCCACTTATCTGTTTATCTGATCTTATACCAATAGCACATTGCTTTTATTACTCTGGCCTTGTAGTATGTCTTAATATCTGGCAGGGCAAGCTCTTCATTTTTACGACTTCTCTTTAAGCAGCAGACAGCCATGAACTTTTATTTCTCTCTACAAATTTTACAGCAAATTTAATAGTTTCCCTAAAATATCTAACTGGAATTGTTACTGAAATTGCATTGCATTTATATACTAAATTAAAGAAAATCTCTGTCTTAATAATATGAATTCATCCCATCCAAGAGCATGAAATGTCACTCCCTTTCTTCATATCATCTTTCATGTCCTTCACCCAAATTTTAAAGTGTGTCAGGAAAACTATTTGAAATTTGGAAATAAGACCACAAAAAGGTGAGTGGGACATCCTTTCAATATCACATGAGGGCAAAGGTCACAAAAGTATAGTTATGAAATGTATTTAGTTTATCTCATTGTTTACCATTAATAAAAGGTCTCAAACTTAGTGAGGTTACATGTTAACTTCTAGAATTTTTTCCAGTAGATGCAAATAATTTTGTGTCTAATGAAAGAGATGACTCCAAAGATTTATGGTCTGTGTTTGGGACATCAGTTTTATAACTAATTCAGCAGTCCCGATATTTCTCTGTTAAACTGCCTATAAATCCCTGGCATCTTAAGTTCTCTTTGAACTGGCCATACACCTTATTGGTTCCCTTATTAATTAATGGGTTTAAAATCTTTAACATGTTGATTTTATATTTGCATGAAAGTCATGGTTTTAACTTTTTGAAAAGCACACTTTGGTGAGTTCCTTCATAAAGGTCTTACATATTCTAGGTTACTTTAACTCTTAGATAGTTTATAGTTTTATTGCAATTATGAATGGAATATTATTTTTCTGGAGTTTCCTGATTAATTATTGCTGGTATAGAGAAATATTTTTGATTTTGTAAGTTGATGCTGTATCCAGCAACTTTGCTAAACACATACTGGTTCTAATAGGTTGTCTCTGGATTCTATTAGTTCTTTTAGGTACACAATTACAATATCAGCAATTAATGAACAGCTAGATACTATACACTAATACATTTTTAAAGATAGATAAAATGGATAAATTCCTAGAAAATTATCAAATGCCAAAATTAGCCTTAATTTTACAAATACTTCCCTTGAGGTTGATCCTAGTTTTAGCTTCTGACTCTCAATAAAATTCATATTTATGTTGTGCACATAAATGACCTCATTTAATATCCACTAAAATTCTATAAGTTAAGTGCTATGCCCATTATATATTGAAGAAGATAAATATATAAAGGGTAAGTGCATTGTACAAAGTCACAACATTAGTTGTGGTGGCTCCTTGTCAAAAATTCAGCTCTTGTGCCTTGAAATCTGGCACAATTTTCTGAGGCAGAAACTTTTGTGTGTCTCTCTGCCCCTATCCTCCAGGTCATTTTACTACCTAGAAGTTCAGAAAAAAATAAAACTGATCATAGCAAAGAAATGTTCATCAGCTAATGGGTAAGTATTCACATGAGGTTTGATTTTTGCTACCCTTACATCTACAAAGGAAGACCAATTTGTTATCACAGAAAAGTGAGATATACAAAATGATATCTCATCAGGGGTCTTGCTTTCTCTTTGGAGTCTGGAGGACAAGCAGATTCCTGTAACTGATGAAGCGGCTTTTAAGATGTGCTTGTGGCAGTGTTCCCAGATTCGGCAAATAAATATACAGGGTGCCCAGTTAAATTTAAATTTCAGGTAAACAATGGATATTATTTTAGTATAAGCATGTCCCATGCAATATTTAGGATATATCCAGTATGTGTATATGTGTGCATACTATATATCCAGTGTATATTATATATACATAGTATACATTATAATCTTTACCACAACCCTGAAAGATGATTATTATTCACCTTTTAATCTTGATAAGGAAGCTGAGGTTCAGAGATATTATGTAAATCATTCAAGGCCACCAGGTGGTAACTGGCAAAGCTGATCAAGACCATCTAAAACCCATGCTCTTATACTGCTTCCCCAGTTCCTCAAGTAACCCTGTGGGACAGCACCATGTTTCAGTTAACCCCAGTCCCATTCCCAGCCCTCTTCTCCCTTGCTCCACTCTATGGCAGGGGTTGGGAAAACTAAACTCTCCCTTTCCAGCTTCCATCACTGCCAGAGCAGGCCATGTGACACAGTTCCGGCCAGAGAAGTGAAAGCAGAAGTTGACTGGGGCTTCTGGAAAATCTTGGTTTTCACGATCAAAGGGACAAACATGGGTCACTGATCTACCCCTCCTCCTCTTGCCATGATCACAGATTTGATGACGGGTGATGTAGCCCTCATCTTGTGAGGACTATCAAGGAAAGGCCAGGGGGTCTATAGAGTTGCCAGCCAACCCTGATACTACTGAAACTCTGAACCAAGAAGAGCAACACCTACCTCCATACTTCCTATTAGGTAAAGATAAAACGATTTGCTTAGCTACAGTAAGTCAGGGTGTGAATTTCCTTTCCACACTAATTATTTGGATGTTAGGGATTCTCAATAGATTCAAATTCAGCCAACATGAATTGGATGCCTAATACTTCCAGGCTCCTTGATAGATGTCATCATAATTTAACCCTTACAATAGCCTTGTGTGGTGGGGATTACTGTACCCATTTCACAAAACTGTGGTTCATAAAAGCCTCGCAGCCTGTTCAAAGTCTACCCTAAGCTGGTAGCAACATCAGGATTCAAACCTGTGTCATCTGAATCTGATTGTAGGCTTTTCTCTTTTAGATATCTGGAAACACTCGTATGATACTGAAATAACAGTTTGGTTTCATTTTGAAAGTATGCATTCAACAGGAATTTTCCAGTTTTCAGAGATGAATAATCATTTTATAAGGAAATTTCACTTTTACCAAAACTCATATTCCTTAAATTCACTGAATACATTAAACTAGCCTATGGTTTTTCATTTTTATGTAGAGCAAGTTATGTTCTCTACTAGGGAGAAAAGATGTGTGATAAAATAAAGGTTGAAATCCAAGGAACATTTTTTCAAAAACCAAGAAAGTACCAAAAACTGCTACGTTACAAATGTGAAAAAAATCATGGAATATGATTGTAATAGTTACATCTCACATTGGCTGAGGATGGAATATGTAATGCTGGAGAATTCTCTTACCATTGCATTTTACGCTGAGTTCATAATACTACACTGACTGGCAATCTCTCTTCATAATGAAAATCTTTCGGCAGAGGAAAAGAAAAATAAGTTGTCATCTTAAAAAAAAAAAGTACTATAGAAAGGGACAAAGATTTGTCAAAGGGCAGCACAATAACAAGTTATGGGAAGGCATTACAAAGTCAAAGAGAGCTGGGTAACCACTCATTTGCCCACCATCTTAATAGGATAAATTCCTCCAGGCTCTTTAAAAGATAATGAGCACACCAATTATTTTCTCAGGGCACAGGAGCAGGTCGAGGAATTACTGCTGTGTTCTGACACAATAACACAAGCCAAACAAGTCAGAAATGTCATCGTCAAGCAGTCTAAGGATATTTGAGCAGAGAGATGTTAATCACAGGTGAGTCTTGCCAGTGGCTCTCCAATCACAGAAGTCAGGGTTCATTTTCTGTTCAAGCATGATGCTCTCAAATCAAATCTGGTATTAACGACATCCCACGATAAGGAGATTTGCAGCAACCCTAAATCTTTTGATCTCCAAGTCAGCTGTCTATTTGTCCTTGTTGTTAGAGAGCACATATTTACTCAGCTTTCAGAGCAAAATAATTCATATAGACGCCAGAGATAGGGGAAGATAGCACTGATTCATGAACATGGGTTGCTGTGCCGTAGGTCTTTTGACGTAATAATAATTGCTATTTGTTTTGTACATTAAGAATAATTTCCAGGCTTCCCTGGCGGCGCAGTGGTTGAGAGTCTGCCTGCCAATGCAGGGGACACGGGTTCGAGCCCTGGTCTGGGAAGATCCCACATGTCGCGGAGCGACTAGGCCCGTGAGCCACAACTACTGAGCCTGCGCGTCTGGAGCCTGTGCTCCGCAGCAAGAGAGGCCGCGATAGTGAGAGGCCCGCACACCGCGATGAGGAGTGGCCCCCGCTCGCCGCAACTAGAGAAAGCCCTCGCATAGAAACGAAGACCCAACACAGCCAAAAATAAATTTTAAAAATAAATAAATTAATTTTAAAAAAAAAGAATAATTTCCGAGTACAAATATTACAATCTGTTCAAATCTATTAAGTTTTCAGGGGAAGTAACACAAGAGTTTTGCTGGCTTAAGCAGTCCTCTGAAGTTCTTTTGTTGTTTCTATTGCTGTTCCCTTGGGCTTTTAACTTTAAATTTTTTATTTAAAAATTTTTAAACCTACAAAAATGTTGAAAGAAGAGAACAATAAATACCATTCATCTAAATTCATCAAAATATTAATATTTTATCACCCTTGGGTTTTTTTTCTGGGAATTTTCTTTTTTATTTTATTTTATTTTATTGATTTACAATGTTGTGTTAACATTCCTTTCTTCCTTCTTTCCTTCTTGCCTATCTCTGGACTAATCATATTTTTTTATGTAAGAATATATATACTTTCTTGCTCTACCATTTGAAAATAAGTTCCAGACACCATGACAGTTCATCCCTAAATATCACACATCTGCTAAGAATGAGTGTTCTCCTATATAATCAGAGTATCACTTTCATATATCCACATTCAAATTTCCCCAGTTGACCAAAATTGTTTTTTTTAATTGTTTTACTTTTTCAATCTGGGATCAAATCAAGGTTCACACATTGCCTTTGATTATGGCTTTTAGTATCTTAAATCTTTTCCTGAAGAGCATTCTTTTTGTTTCTGTTTCTATCTTCACAACATTGAAAAATTCAGGACAGTTGTCCTATATTATGCCCCACATTCTGTATTTAATTGTTCTTCACCACGAGAATCAGGTTAAATATTTTGGCATAAGTACTACATAGCACACAGGGGATGCTGTATACCTCCCATTGTGTCAGGTATCTATTCTAAAGGTTAATTTTCCTTGGCAATGAAAACACATAATCCATGGGATAATACCTCTTGCCACCTCCAACAACATTTTACTCAAAAGTTTTAGTATTCTTTGATGATCTTTGCTTGAATTGCATTCAGGTGCAAAATGGTGATTTTTTAAAAATTCTCTCCTTTTTCTACATTTACTATAATCTTCTGTAAAGAAGAGCTTTCCTACTTATTTCTTCTATCTCCTTCTCTTTCCCCTCTTCTTTCTATCACTATAGATTTATGTTCAATGTGATATAATCTCTTACCATCATTATTCTTTTCAATGCTCAAATTGTCCCGTTTTGACAAGTGGAAGCCCCTGCATCCTGGCTTCTGTTATTCTTTTGACATGATCCCATTAGTCTTGGAGCATTTCCTTGCTTTAGAGTATGACAAAATATCCCAGACTTACCTTGTATTGTCCTTGCCCCAAACCTGGACTTAGTTCTCCAAGGAACCCTGGTTCCTTTCAGTGCATGCCAATATCTGTGCGTTGTAACCACTCTGATGAAACAGAATGGATCTCCCACTCCAGATTTGGTTGGAATGTCAAGACTGATGACACACAGGAAGAGGGTATGAAAGGTTTATTACTTACTTAATGAGGCTTTCTGGGGAGAGCAGGGCAGTCTTCATAAGCTGGACTGAAAATGGTTTGTGAGAGCTGGAAGAAGACCTGCGGGGGGTTTTATGGTGGTTAGGGGGTGAGGCTGGTATGAGGGCCTCTGTGCACAGGCAGGGGCTTGTGTGGCTTGAACTTCCCATCAACACCAAAGGTGGAAGCACTCAGACTTTCTTATCAGATTTCCCGGAAGAGGGGCAGAAGGGGAGGAGGGAGGGATGAGGTTTAAGATGTCAGCAAACATCAAATAAATGGGGTCAGATAAAATTAAAAATAAATAAAATTTAAAATATTTTTAAATTTTGTTTAATTTAAAAAACTTTAAAAATAGAAAATTTTTAAAATTAAAAAAAAGTTTTTAATTTTAAAAAATGAAAATAAATTAATTAAAATGTTTTAAAAATGTTTAAAAATGGGGTCAGACTATTACACTGGGCTACACTTACATTCTTTTACATAAGTCTATGAGATAGAGATCTGTTACATAGATACCATGTGCACCCAAATCACCTTCACAGGGTACATGTGAAGTACCTGGAATAAGAACACAAGGCACTTCCAGCTCTTTAAGTGGGAAACAACCTCGCTTAATACACAGTAGCAGCAGCAAAATCATTATTCCTTTGCAAGTTACTTGACATTTTCAAATTGTTTCTAAATCAGTTATGGACAGGGCTATCAATTTTCTGTTTAGAAAATCAACTTTAGAAAGGATATGTGCTTTCATGATGTCAGAGGGCTCCTCAGAGGGTCAAAAGCATTTAAACTTCTCTCTCAGTCAAGACATCAAGATAATTCTAAGAGCCTTTATATTTCATATAAATGTCAGATTAGAGCAGTACATCATTAAATTCAATTCATAGAAACAACCATTACATTTAAACACTCAAAAAATAAAGCTACAGATCTTTGTCAAAACATATAATGATAATAACAATAAGATTAGCAGCTAACATGAATTGAATGTCTTTATGTTCCAAACACATTACAGTCATCCTCGTAACAGTTCTTTGGATTTAATATTAATATTATCTCAAGTTTGCAATGAGGAAACTGAAGCCCAAAGAGGTGAAATAATGTGACCAACATCCCACAGCAGGTAAGTGAAGAAGTGAGCATTCAAACACAAAGCAGAAAAATAACATTGAAAATTCAACATTTCGGGACTTCCCTGGTGGTCCAGCGGTTGAGACTCTGCGCTCCCAGTGCAGGGGCCCCAGGTTCAATCCCTGGTCAGGGAACTAGATCCCGCATGCGCAATTAAAAGATCCCACACGCTGCAACAAAGACCTCGCAGGTCACAACAAAGACCTGGCACAGCCAAATAAATAAATAGATGGATAGATATTTTTTTTAAAAAAGAAAATTCAACATTTCATAACTGTATTTTAGCTCTGAAAGTAGAACACAGATTGATTTCCACTAAAGACAGAAAGTGCCAGACTGGCTCAGATTTTAACCTAGTCAGCATAAACTTTTATTCTCTTCTATTCTATTTTACCTTAGAATATTAGGGTCCAGCATCCAAGACAGCCAGTAGCCAAATGACCAGGGATGGGGCAGATGAACTGTTTGGACTTTTCCAATCCAAATGATCACATCAACAATCAGTTTGGAATTCAGTGAAGTATGCCCTGTTGCGGTCTTGAGGTGATTTTTTTTGGCGGAAATCCGGATTTCTCTGTGTTGTAACCACTCTGAAGAAACAGAATAAATCCCCCACCCAAAATCTGGTTGGAACGTCAAGACTGATGACACACAACAAAAAGGTATGAAAGGTTTATTACTTACATGAAATGAGAGAAGTGTTGAGTTCAAAAGTACCTGTAAACTAATGGGTTAAAAAAATTGTTCAACCACTGTTTGACCTTCAGCTTTGGAGATCTCAATTATCACATGTGTAGTGTAATAGTCTACATGACATATTTTTCAGAGCACTTTTACACACATCTCATTGATCACCTCAATAACTGAGTGTGAATGACAGAAAATTTACCTATGCAAATGTGAAGCAAATATCTCATGTAATCAATGTGTGGATTCCAGTAGGTGGAGGGTGCTAAACACCTTTATAACCCCTTGGCACACAGCTTTGCTCAAATGGTTGTGCCGCAGATATAACCTTTGACAAAATGACACACCTCTGCTGCACTGCCTGTCACTTGCTTTCTGGCCCAAGCTTCTCTGTCCACTGAGATTCTGGGCTGTGATGGGTCATGTGCAAAACTGTAAGTGCAAGGAAATTAACACCCCTGGAGCAACCCTTGGTTAACATAGGATACTAACTGGGAAATAAACACTCACCTTTCCCCATCCCTGATGGACGATTCTGAGGCACATTCTGTAGAACTCCACTGGGGCCCTGCTAGTATTGAGCCCCAGGTGCACCCAGCCACCTTCTTAAAACTGCATCCTTGGATTGGCTTCCTTTCTTCCCTGTTCCACTCTTCCCAATCTGCTGTGCCTATCCTGCTTTATCAGATTTGGCTACAGTAGTTAATTAATAAATGGTTAATATACAGTTCAAGAAAAGTCACATTCCCTGGGAACCATTCATCAAGCCCTTGTCATAGAATCTGCTTTAGGGGGGAACCCAAACAAAATCAGAGAGTTTAAGTAACTTATAAAAGAGTCAGTTCATGTTGCAGTTAGAAAATAGGTCTTCTGTCTCTTTATGGGATGTGATTAAAAGCACAGGCACTAAAGTCACATTCACCTGGGTCTGAAACTAACTGGGGTACCTTAAGAATGTGACTTGATTTTTCTGAGGCTCAACCACTGAATTGGAATATTAATATAAATGATAATAACAATGGCCAGTCATTATTGAGTGCTTCCATGTGTACACTCTTTGCATATATTAACCTTCTAATCCTCACCGTAACCTTATGAGATATATATATATATTTTTTTTTTATTCAAGACCCATTTATTCTCTAATTCTGCCCACATGGAGACACCCTCCTTGAAAAGGCATTGAATCCTTCCATTCAGTTTAACACCTTGTGCTGAAAACACGTGTTCCGAGGTTTCAACTATGAGATCCACATTCTTAAAGCACTGATTCTTAAACTTCATCTAGATTTCTCCCCTTGGATGGGGGGAGATTACCCAAACCCAGCGAAGAACAGCTCAGGACTGTGGGCTCTGCTCGCCCAGAAGACCTTGCAGCTCCCCTGACCAGCCGGCTGGAGCCAGGACTAGGGCCCTGAGACGAGGGGCGCCTGCTGGGCTGCCGCCCCCACCCCTAACTCCCGTCCTCTTCACTAGGCTGGCTGTCACCTCTAGTTTCCCTGGAGTGTGGGGATTCCAGACGGTCTCTGCTCACACTTCTGTGTCACGCCTGCCGCCTCAGCACTGCTAATCCACACTAAGGGTGAAAAGCACACAGAACTGCTTTTCAACACACCAACGTTCCACACAAAAGTTATTTGATAAGCCTGCAGGTTCTTTTTCAGCAGAGGAGATTCCCAAGGCCATGACTCCCCCCGGCTCCCCACTGCCCTCGCCGGCAGACTGCACGTGCCTGGCCGCAGTGATGAGTTGGGCACACCCCCTTGGCTCCACTCCCACTCACTCTCCTGGAGAACTGAGGACGGTGCCCTGGGCTCATCTGTCCTGAAGCCAGTCCTAGAGTGACAAGAGCCACACCTGCAGGTCTGTTCCACTGACCAGCCGCCCAGGACCGAGCTGGGCCCACGGACCTCAGTCTGGATTGTGTCGGCTGGTCATTTTTGCCGAGGTTCACAGGCCAACGGCCAGTGTCCTTCCTTCCCTGCTCATCACTGCACCAGCGGCTCACTCCTACCTGCTGCCGTCAGGCGCCTGGCAACCTCGTGTTCCGGGGCCAGCCAAGAACTGAGACCCCAGCAGGCCCCTAGTTCCCAGCAGGCAAACTCACCATTAAACTACCGCTGCCTGGCCGTGTTCTCGAGGCTTCAGAGTCGGGAAAGTGCGGAGGGCAGAGCAGGCAGCTGCGCCCCCAGCCCCGGACCCGCGATGCTCCGCAGAGGCGCCAGAACCTGGCCGCACCACCACCCCCAACACAAGCGACCTCTGCGCCCGCCTGTCCCGCGGACCCGGGCGCACCTCCAGCCACTGCGACCCAAGACGCAGGCGCGGGGCGCGGGGCGCAGGGCTCGGCGCGGGGCGGGCGCTGGGGTGGGCGGGGACTCCGGGTTCCGGCCCCGATGCCGCGCGGACCCACAGGCCCACCTCCGTCCCCGCCGCCCGGAAAGCGAGATATAGTAATAATAATATTAATAATAATAAGAGTATTACTAATATAATAATATTAATATATAAATAAGTAATATGGTGTGCTGAATTGGGTGATTGGGATTGACATGTATACACTGATGTGTATAAAACTGATGCCTAATAAGAACCTGCAGTATAAAAAAACAAACAAAACAACTAATACTAAACTTTCATTGGGTTATTTGTATGGAAATATGTTAATATAAATGTTTCAGACATTGCATGAAATTTCTAAAAATCTTATATTTGTATTTGTATGGAAATATGTTAATATAAATGTTTCAGACATTACATGAAATTTCTAAAAATCTTATATTTGTATTTCTATGGAAATATGTTAATATAAATGTTTAAGACATTACATGAAATTTCTAAAAATCTTATATGTTCTGGTATAATGTTATAAGTAATAATCCTAGTTATTACTTTAAAATGTATATCTCAGAAATAACGAATTTTCTTGTCAACTGCATTATTATGAACTTTCATCAAATCTTTAACCATGGTCATTTTTAAGTCTTCTGTCATTTACAGACAGTTCTGGGTGTACTCTGATGATTTTGCAAATATGTTCCTATAAAAGGGTTTCATCTTCAAGAAATTCATGGAAAAGACTCTGACAAGTACAGGTTTCTGGTAACTGACTGTACTGCTGAACTGAATGAATAAGCATTTTCAGAACTCTAATGAAAAACTGATGAACTCATAAAAGTGCTGACAAAAGATCAAGATGAAAAAAAAAATTAATTACATGGGACTGAGTGAACTGATGAGGATGAGTGTAATTTTTGTGACTTTCTGTCTGAATTAAAAAAAAAAAAAATCCCACAAGGACTAAGAGGCAAAGAATATAGAAATCAATTTTCACTGCAAAGTAAAGGAGCTGTTACAGTGGAGGATTACTGGACTGAATGTCAATATTATGACATAGTATGAGTGTGTTTCATGTTTGGTAATTGCAATCATTGTTGCTTTTGTTGTGGTCATCCATGTACAATGCTTGATGTCAGTCTATTTATCTCTTGTAAAAATAAAATACAGTGTGTGTGTGTGAAAAAAAAATAAAAAATAAAATAAAATAAAATAAAATAAAAAAAAACAGAAAGCCCAGACATAAACCCACGCACCTATGGTCAACTCATCTATGACAAACGAGGCAAAGATATACAATGGAGAAAAGACAGTCTCTTCAATAAGTGGTGCTGGGAAAACTGGACAGCTACATGTAAAAGAATGAAATTACAACACTCCCTAACACCATACACAAAAATGAACTCAAAATGGATTCGAGACCTAAATGTAAGACCGCACACTATAAAACTCTTAGAGGAAAACATAGGAAGAACACTCTTTGACATAAATCACAGCAAGATCTTTTTTGATCCACCTCCTAGAGTAATGGAAATACAAACAAAAATAAACAAATGGGACCTAACGAAACTTCAAAGCTTTTGCACAGCAAAGGAAACCATAAACAAGACGAAAAGACAACCCTCAGAATGGGAGAAAATATTTGCAAATGAATCAATGGACAAAGGATTAATCTCCAAAATATATAAACAGCTCATGCAGCTCAATATTAAAGAAACAAACAACCCAATCCAAAAATGGGCAGAAGACCTAAATAGACATTTCTCCAAAGAACACATACAGATGGCCAAGAAGCACATGAAAAGATGCTCAACATCACTAATTATTAGAGAAATGCAAATCAAAACTACAATGAGGTATCACCTCACACCAGTTAGAATGGGCATCATCAGAAAATCTACAAGCAACAAACTCTGGAGAGGGTGTGGAGAAAAGGGAACCCTCTTGCACTGTTGGTGGGAATGTAAATTGATACAGCCACTATGGAGAACAGTATGGAGGTTCCTTAAAAAACTAAAAATAGAATTACCACATGACCTGGCAATCCCACTACTGGGCATATACCCAGAGAAAACCGTAATTCAAAAAGACGCATGCACCCCAATGTTCAGTGAAGCACCATTTACAATAGCCAGGTCATGGAAGCAACCCAGATGCCCATCGACAGATGAATGGATAAAGAAGATGTGGCACATATATACAATGGAATATTACTCAGCCATAAAAAGAAATGAAATGGAGGTATTTGTAATGAGGTGGATGGAGTTAGAGTTTGTCATACAGAGTGAAGTAAGTCAGAAAGAGAAAAACAAATACAGTATGCTAACACATATATACGGAATCTAAGAAAAAAAAAAAGGCCATGAAGAAGCTAGTGGCAAGATGGGAATAAAGACACAGACCTACTAGAGAATGGACTTGAGGATATGGGGAGGGGGTGGGGTGAGATGTGACAGGGTGCGGGAGTGTCATGGACATATATACACTACCAAATGTAAAATAGATAGCTAGTGGGAAGCAGCCACATAGCACAGGGAGATCAGCTCGGTGCTTTGTGACCACCTAGAGGGGTGGGATGGGGAGGGTGGGAGGGAGGGAGATTTAAGAGGGAAGAGATATGGGAACATATTGTATATGTATAACTGATTCACTTTGTTATAAAGCAGAAGCTAACACACCATTGTAAGGCAATTATACTTCAATAAAGATGTTTTAAAAAAAACAAAAAAACAAAAAGACGCATGCACCCCAATGTTCATTGCAGCACTATTTACAATAGCCAGGTCATGGAAGCAACCTAAATGCCCATCGACGGACGAATGGATAAAGAAGATGTGGTACATATATACAATGGAATATTACTCACCCATAAAAAGGAACGAAATTGAGTCATTTGTTGAGACATGGAGGGATCTAGAGACTGTCATACAGGGTGAAGTAAGTCAGAAAGAGAAAAGCACATATCGTACATTAACGCATATATGTGGAACCTAGAAAAATGGTACAGATGAGCCGGTTTGCAGGGCAGAAGTTGAGACACAGATGTAGAGAACACACATATGGACACCAAGGGGGGAAAACTGTGGTGGGGTGGGGATGGTGGTGTGCTGAATTGGGCGATTGAGATTGACATGTATACACTGATTTGTATAAAATTGATGACTAATAAGAACCTGCAGTATAAAAAAACAAACAAACAAAACAACTAATACTAAACTTTCATTGGGTTAACTGTATGGAAGTATGTTAATATAAATGTTTCAGACATTACATGAAATTTCTAAAAATCTTGTATGTTCTGGTATAATGTCATAATTCATAATTCTAGTTATTACTTTAAAACGTATATCTCAGAAGAAACTAAATTTCCTTGTCAATTGCACTATTATGAACTTTCATCAAATCTTTAACCATGGTC